>NC_083410.1:77717378-78023228 GCF_020745735.1 Hemiscyllium ocellatum | reverse complement strand
CCTGATCCAATCATCCTACAGCCAGTCTTAACAATGGTAATACCATAACCTCCAATTTGAATTTGTGCCTGCAGCTTATTGAATTTATTCCTTCCAATCTGTGCATTAATATATATAACTCTCATTAAGTCCATGCACCACATTAACCTGTCCATCAGTACTGATGGCTTAATTGCCTCTTTATTCTGGTTTAAACAATGTATGGACAGATTTGCCATTACCTGCTGTACTTGAAGTAGGATTCTTGACTGTTTCTTAATTCTATGTACTGCTACTTGTTTTTGCAGTTGTATTGACTTTCCCTGAGGCCTTGCCATCTACTAATTTAAAGTTGTTGTGAGCACCCTATCTAGCTTTTCTTGTAACATTTGTCCCAGATAGGTTCAGGTGGAGTCCATCCACCAGGTGGAGCATCAAGTAGCCATGTCACTAAGTTTTAGTAGTTTTTACCAAAATCCATAAAGACAATTACCAGTCAGGGGGCTAAGCTACAGTAAGTCAAGAGCAGACTTCTATGTCAGCTTAGTGGATTGGCCACAGTCAGCTGTCCAGTCAAATATTCTCTATCAGGGATTTGGTGCCTCTGCAGTCCAGGGAGTGGATCGAGGTCAATTCTGAAGCTCCATCAGGACCTGTCCAAAGGGTAGGGCAAATATGGTCAGGGCAAGCCATCAGTCAGTGATCTGGGCACTTTTCATCTAAGGCTGTCCAGTTACGTCACCCAACACTCTGTCGGTTTCATCCACTAAAACAAGGGAGAGAGAGAATGGGTGAGCGGGAACAAGGAGGACAGCTGCCATGGGAAGAAGACTCAAGAAACCTCTTCAGAATTGTGAGCTGCAGGCTCTAAGGAAAGAAGTATTATTAGGATCAGGCTGGACCCCCTCAAAACAAATCATGAAAGTAGCTCAGACCCTAACTTTGCTAGTTGTTTTATGCAGGTGTAATGTAGACACTCCAGGAGAGCTGCAGCTGGTCAACCCTCTTCGTTCTAAACAAAACAGAATTTATTTACAAGATTATCAAATGAAACACAAACAAAAGAGAACAGAATACTGAATAATATACACGACACAATTGGATAATCCAGCAATGACCTTATTGGTTAGTCCTTGAAATATGGCAGGTGCATTTTTCATATTAAATGGCATGACTTTAAACTGTTACAGTCCATTCGGTGTTATAAAAATCAAAATTGACTTCACTCTTTCTTACAAAGGTACCTGCCAATATTGTCCGAGCAAGTCCAACTTAAAATATAAGTTCCTTATCCCACCTTTTCAACACAGTCTTACAAATGCGGAATCTGATATGCATCTTTGTAACTGCATTGACTTTGCGATAGTCCACACATAACTGTTGGGCACCATCTGGTTTTTGCATCATTACTCTGGGTGAGCTCCAGTCACTGTAACTCACTTTGGTTATGTTGGCTTGGAGCATGCGTTCAATCTTCTTTTGAATCTGAGTCAACTTTAGAGGGTTAAGGCCATAAGACATCTCCTTTATCTACATCATGGATAATTAGGTTAGTACTTCCCAGCTTATTTCCACATATCTCACCACGTGATAATAATTACTCTTCCATATCCTTTTGATTTTTCTCTGGAAGGTACGCAAGAATTTATCTCAATTTTTGACAACTTCCTCATTGTCCAATTTAATTTGAGAAGTCCAATTCAGAATCCTCTGAACTTGGTTCTTCCATCTGTTTTGTAACCAATAGCACAGTCTCCTTTTGCTTTCCTTCCCTGTTAAAACACCGTTTGAGCATATTCACATGACACA
The DNA here is from genome assembly GCF_020745735.1 of Hemiscyllium ocellatum. NCBI lineage: Eukaryota > Metazoa > Chordata > Chondrichthyes > Orectolobiformes > Hemiscylliidae > Hemiscyllium > Hemiscyllium ocellatum. Next base: position 78,021,440 of record NC_083410.1, on the reverse strand, counting down.
CTCTGTGAGCTTTCTTTCTGTCTGGGGTCCTTATCAAATAGTTCACCTCATTGAATTTTCCACTAAACCTTGCTACTAAAGGTTCACCTATCACTGGTAATAACACTAACACCTTATCCCTGATAGTAAAATTGCGAGTTTTTGATTTCTTGCCAGCTTCCTGTTTCTTTGCATGCTGTGATACTTTTAAATACTGTTTAACCAACTCCCCAGCATTACTTAATTGTTCGGTAAAATCTGATACATAATCCAAATATGTGGTCTCTGAATTCTGGATGGTACACTGTAGATTTGAATGGTTTTATTCCTAAGCTGTCCATAACTTGCTTGAATAGTTTTGATGTGAAGTTTGATCCTTGATCTGATTTTATCTCTGTGGGTAGTCTGTATCTAGTGAAAATTGAGTAATTCCTCTACAATACTTTTAACTGTGATATTGCATAATGGAACGGCCTTTGGAAATCAAGTGGACACATCCATTATTGTTAACAAACATAGGTTCGCACTTTTTTTTGAGGTAGGGGTCCAATGCAATCAATTAAGACTCTTGTAAAAAGTTCCTCAAATATGTATTAAAGATGCGGATATGATTACTGCCTGTGGTTTTCCAATTACCTGACATGGATGACACATCTGGCAAAAATGTTTTTGTATTTTAGTTTGAGTTTTTTTCACTCCTAAATGACCCCCTCGTGGTAACTCACATGCAACTCATAACATCTTCTTTCTATAACCCACTGGCAATATGACTTGATGAACTTCAGTCCATTTCTCATCTGCTTGAGAATGTGATCATCTCTATTTCCTTATTAAGATATGATTTTTAAAATAATAACATGCTGGAAATCAGTCCCCATTATTCTTGAAGTCATCATAAAAGTTAAAGATTTTTAAAAGTATGCAGGATTCCCAATTTAACTGTCTTTTAGCCCCTGTTAATAGAGAGCATGGACCAGTTCCTGTACTTAACTATCTTCCAAATAAATACATCATAACAACACACAAAAATTATGAACTGTTGACATATAGTTCTACTAGTTAAAACTCTAACCACTTACAAAACTTCCCTTCTTCGCATATGTAGAGAAACAAAATAAAATGAATATTATGGGTAGAGGGGAAGACTGGGAAGGCAGTTCAATGGTCCCTATCCACAGGGTTTGTTGAGATGACTCTTTTGCAGATCAGAATACTGTTTCTCAATCTTCCTTCTCCAGATACTTTCACATGTTTTCAGGAGGCACAGGGTGACTGGTTTACACTTTCAAAGGTTTCTGACATATTAATTAAAAGGCACAGCTTACAGCAATTAATGAGGGAAAACAAACTATCGTCAGACTTGAGATGCTTTTAAACTTGGAGGCAAGACAGCTTCTTCCCTTACAGATGTTTTATGGCTACTGACCCAAACATTCACATCCCAAATTGTTCAGTTAATTTGAAGTCAATCAGATAGTATTGGCAGGTAAGAGATGTTTGCCATCAATAACTGGTCATCAGTCCACAGACCAATCATCTAACTTGATAACAGTGAAACCTCTATTCATACTGAGCACCCTGGCAACAACTCATCTACAATTAGGCTTTTCCACTGCTTAAATGAACGATTTTGTAAATAGCACTTACAATGAGTGACTTGTTTTTATTTAAATGACGCAGTAATCATTCAAAAGTCAACATCTTTTAAAGCAGTTATTTTCCCTATTTCCATATTGAAAATACAGAAAAATGTAAAAAAAAGTCTTTACAAGTGAATGACACTCACAGAGGGTGAGTGTGAGAGTTACAGTAAAATGTGGAATTTTTGGTTGACAAGACATTGATGTCTCAGCATTTCTGCAGGAGTTGTCCCAGTGTTCTCCTGTGACAACCAGGATTGTCTGCTAGTGTGGAGGTAAAGGTTGGACAATCCTCCATGCTTCTTTACCCTTTCTTCCCTATTGTGCTCTGCCTTTTCCAGGATTGGAAAGGGAGGGATCGAGTGAGATGAAAGTGGATGGCATGTCGGTTAGTACTATTACAAATGGTTGAAAGACATCAAAGTGTTCCAAGATAGTGAGTGCATAGATCATGTAGAGTTAGTGGTATGATGGGGTGGGGAGTAAAAAGAAGAGAAGGAAGACATTTCAAGTAATGGTGAGAGTCATAGATGTGTGAATCTTGATATTTAGTGGGTGCAGTAGTGAAGATAGAGTGATTGTGAGATAGCATAAAGAATGTGCAGCACTTACCCTGATGGAATAGGGAAGATCATTTACCTTCTTAGAACCCTTCTGGCTGTCCCTCCATTACTGTTGAGAAAGCATTGACCTGAATGACAACTGTGGACCAGACAGCTGGGTCAGTTGACGGAGCCTCCTCTGCTAGTCCTTCAGGTAGAGGATTTCTTTCCTTTGCACTACCTCCTTAACAAGGACCTCAATGTACCTGTTGGTGAATCATGACATCAGTGGCTCATGGGAGTGTACAGAGTACTTTAAATATGGTAAAGGTGCAAATGTCTGCTGGTATTTTGGCAGATATCAGCTGAGTGGCAAATTCATCTGGGAATGGCATGTGGTACACTGGGGGCATAATTAGATGTAAGAGAGCTATAAAGATGGAGTAGATAGTGAATGAAGTCTGAGTTTGGAATGATATAATAATCTGTATTTCTATATTGTTTGGGTTAGGAAGGGAAGGATACAGGATTAGTTTGATTTTAAATTAGTTCTGTGAAACATACGGGGTTGTATAGAAATTTACTTGCATGCAGGTCAATCAGAGAGAAAAGTCCTGTAATATCAGCAGTGCCATTTAGCAGTCACCAAAGCAACCTGCAAAGAAGAAGTGAAGCCCTGGGTGGCTTAGAATTTAATATATAAACAGCTCCAGAAGCAGCAAGTTTAAAGTGTCTGAGAGGAAGACATCCTACAAAGCTGCTGAAAGAATGAACTTAAAGAACATATGTTCAGGTGTAAGTAAGCTGTGTTAGCAGTTTGTTTAAAGATTTCATGCAGAGGCATTCACTAAATAGGATAGCATCAAACAAATGCAGAGATTTGTTGGAAAGAATTCAAGTACAGCCATTGACAAATGAACAAGAAATTTTGAGAACAGGGTGTTGCTTCACTAAGGTTTGAGAATGTGTAAGGTTGTTGTTGAGAGTAAAAGGTTTAAATTTTTATTTCTAATATTTGTAAAAAGACAGTGTCAAATAGTTCCTATATTTTATAAAATAGTCTGTGTTTAAGGTGGTCTTTCTTACAAGCTCCAATAATTTCTTGTTTAATATTCTGTCTAATGGTATAATAAGTACATTTAGGATTTCTATGAACTATTTCCAATAGTATTGTTGGTCAATCCAAGTGCCCACCTGCCCTGACTCTAAATCATGACCTTTTGAGACCACATCCTTTTTCACCATTGTCTTTATGTCTTCCTTTGTCATCAAGTTAGCTCTCTTTCTTTGCCATTGTGTTTGCCTTACAGAAATATTGTATACCCTGGAATATATATTTCCAATTTTTATCAGCTTGCAATCATTTTATTGTAGTGGTTATTAAATTAAACTATTTACACTCATTTATGACACTAGTTCATCAATTTTGTTGCATATGTATGGCAAATTCAGATAAAAAAACATTTAATTTCATTTTCTTTTACTTTAATTCTACACATTGACTTTACTTGCTGACGCATAATAAATGTAAACTCTGTTTCTTTTTGACCCACTCCATGTGTCATTATCTAGACAATAAAAATGTCCCAAGGCTTCAATCTTTCTCTTTGAATTTCTAAATCTCAATTCAATTAAACCCTGCCCTCCTCCCAACCCTGCCACAACTCCCAAGATTTCTGTCTGCAACCCTGGTAATATAATTACTCAAAACACTGGTCCCAGTGTTTAGCCCATCCTAATAGCTTCCTCTTTCCTAAGTACTGCTGAGGCAGCATCTTCCAAACCCACAAACAGTTCCATCGAGAAGGACAAGGGCAGCAGCTACATGGGAACACCACCACCTGCAAGTACCTCTCCAGGCCACTCAAAATCCTGACTTGGAAATTTGCTCCTGTTCCTTCATTGTCACTGGTTTAAAATCTTCGAATTCCCACTCTAATGGTATTGAGGGTTTACCCAGGTACTGCAGTATTCAAGAAGTCAGTTCACTGTTATCTTCTGAAATGTAATGTGGGATAGTCAGTCAATGCTGGCTCATCAGTGATGCCCGTGTCCCATGAAAGAATTAAAAAATCCTGGTTCTACATATATTACTCATTCCTATGTGAACAATAAAAATTGAATCAATTCCCTCATGGGTCAAGTTCCTGTCGGAAACTTCAAAACTCAAAATAAAATTATCAAATGATATAAAAAGAAACAGTCAGCAATTTAACAAAAAAAGAGACAGAATTTAATGCCTCTGCCCTTTTCTCCAACACCACTCACCTCTCTTCCCCTTGTCAGTGACTCTTTCCATGAAATCCCAATTTCCCACCTTTGTTTCTCTTACTCCAGGAATTCCTGGGAACTCAAATGAATTCTGGACAGCAACTCCCACTCACATTGACACTGCCAATAATGAACCTGTTGACTTCTCAAATGCAGGCAGCATTCAGAGGTGAGATTTCAGCTCACTGAGGGAAGGCCTGCAATCAATTGCCCTTCATCAAGTTAGAAGTCTTTGTGGCAGAGTTCCCGCTGACAATTAGAAACTTAATTTGTCTCAACCTCCAGTTGTCCTTCTGGAGATTGAGGTATCAATTGCACCACCAGTTTTTTGTCACAGATTTCAGACCCCTTCTGTCCTTAATTGGATGCCATGGAGCAGTAATTATAGAATCAAAAGAAGGCATTCAGCATATGAGGTCTGTGTTGGTTCGCTGTAGAGTGAGACAACAAGTCTAAGCCCTGTATGTTATCCCTATATGTCCAAAAGTTTACTTTCTGCAAATATCCACAATGATGTTGTCTCTGAGAATTGCATATATAGTATGTATTTACATTTGTGTCAAGCTGGATTTTTGGATTTTGAAGAAGTGAACATATGAGTTTTTGTGTGTGTATGTGGGAATTAATAATTAACATTTGAGTGTTTCTATAATCATGATGATCATAAACATTTTATATGGGCTTGGTTTTAGAACAAATGGGTTCTTATTCACCTTAGCAGGGTTTATGATCTGGCAAGTTAATTGTGCCTCAAAGTTTCTGTTAGAAATTTCTGGGCATTTATAAAAAGCTTTGGGGAAATACACATAGCTTAGATAGAAAAGCCTTCTGCAATTTTATTTTTGGTTTTGGGCAGTTTTGCAGAAGTTTTTATGTGTTAAGTTGCTCCTGAGAAAAGGTGAAGATAGTTAAATTTGTTATGACTGGATTACCTTAGAACAAGGATTTAATAACAATTCCACACCATTAGTGCTTGCAAGACCCTGAAGAGATAATTTGAAGCTGAGTATATTTCAGCTCATGTGTATGATAACTCCAGGAAAAAGCTTTTCAAATTTTCCAAACTGGGATTTGACGTCAACATATATCCATTGAGGTGTTAAAGAAAGGCAATTTCTGGAGTGAGTACTGTACAAAATATGCTTTTGGATATTATACAGTCGTGCTTTGGGATCTGTAAAAGAGTGTTTAGGGTTGTTGAGATGCATGTCCAAAAATTTTTAAAAGTTTGTGTTGTAATTGAAAGTCTGCTTAATGAATTTCTGTTTTATTGTTTCCAACAAATATGCAGTCTGGGATCTAACTTATCTAGAAAGAATATGAGCTGGAATCATAATACCATGCAAATTCCTTTTGAAATCATTCATAGATTCATACATCTCAGAAAAAGCCCTTTGGCTCATTGAGTCTGTACCAATACAGCTACCATTAAAGTATGCTAATCTAAATTTCCTGCATTCGTAGACTGTTTGGGCGGCACAGTGGCTCAGTGGTTCGTGCTGCTGACTCACAGTGCCAGGGACCCTGGTTCAATTCCTGCCTCAGGCAACTGTCGGTGTGGAGTTTGCACATTCTCCCTGTGTCTGCGTGGATTTCCTCCCACAGTCCAATGATGTGCAGGTTGGTGAACAACAATGGTAGGTGAATTGGCCATGCTAAATTGCCTGTAGTGTTAGGTAATTTAGAGGGGTGTGTTGCTCTTCGGAGGGTCGGTATGGACTTGTTGTGCCAAAGGGCCTGTTTCCACACTGTAGAGAATCTAATCTAAAAGTTAGGCCCAACATGTCCACACTGGCCCTCTGAAGAGTATCCCATTCCCCCTACCTTACTACTTCTTTTTTATATTTCCCCTGACTAATGCACCTAAACTACATATCCCTGAACACCATGGGCAATTTGCTTGGCCAATTCACCTAATCTGCACATCTTTGAACTGTGAGAGGAAACTGGAACACCCAGAAGAAACCCACAGACAGAGGGAGAATCGCCTGAGGTTGCAATTGAACCTGGGTCCCTGCCGCTGTGAGGCAGCAGTGTTAATCTTGAATGACCATGCCGCACTTGTCCCATACCTTTGAATGTTATGACCTTTGAAGAACTCATCCAAACATTTTTTAAAAGTTGTAAGTTTTCCAGCCTCCACTACCTTCCTGACAGAGCATTCCACATTACCATCATCCAATGAGTGAAAAGGATTTTTCCAAATCCCCTCTGAATCTTCTGCCTTTTACCTTCAAACTGCACCATTTTGTGACTGACCCCTCAACCAAGGAGAACAGCTGCTCTTTAATCATCCTGGCCATACCACTCATAATTTTATACACCTCAATCACGTCCCCCCTCAGACTTCTCTACTCTAAAGAAAACAGTCCAAACCTTACCAGTGTCTCATTATTGCTCAAATCTGGTGAACCTCCTCTAGTGCTATCGTATCTGTCCTGTATTGAGGTGACCAGAACTATACACAATTGTGGCCTGACCAACTCCAACACTACTTCCTTGCTCTTAAACTCGATGCCACGACTGTCCCATAAGTGTCCCATATGCTACCTTAACTAGCCTATTTACGTGCTCTGCTGACTTCAGGAATCTGGAATTCCTCAAAATCCCTCTATTCCTCTAAATTAAATACTCCTGCATCTTGTTCCCTCTTCCAAAGTGCATTACCTCACACTTTTCTTCCAGTGGTCTGCCTACCTGACCAACCCATTTATATCTTTCTGTAGCTTACAACCATTTTCTTCACTATTAACCACTCTACCAATCTTGAATTCATCTGCAAATTTGCTTAACATTCCCCTTACAATTTCACCTACATCATTTATGTATATAACAAATGTTAGGGTCCCAGTACTGATCATTGTGGTACACTGCTAGACAGTGTCTTCCAGTCACTCAAACAGCCTTCTACCATTACCCTTTACATCCTATTACTAAACCAGTTTCTGATCCATCTCACCAAGTTTCCCTCAATCCTACGTGCTTCAACCTACTCTAAAAATCTTCCATGTTGGACCTTGCAAAATCTTTGCTAAAATCCATATAAATGACATCAACTGAACTTCCCTGATCCATACAATTCATTGCATTTTCAAAAAATTCTAACAGATTTGTTAAGGTATGACCTCCCTCTGACAAAGCCATATTGATTTACCCAAATTAAACCATGCCTGTTCAAGTGGGTATTAATTCATTCCTTCAGAATTGTCTCCAGTAGTGTGACAATGCTGCTCCTTTAACAAGGTTATGTTGTGCTTGTTTTTTTTCAAGAGGGGACATAAAGGCAGAGGTGCTTATTTGTCTGGAAATGGCTACTTTGGGCACTGGCAAAGAAGTCGCCAGCTCTCCCAATTCAGGTTTTTTTTTCCAGTTTGGTTTAGTTTAGAAAGCAATGAAAAACTGTTAGGACCAGAGAAGCAGCTACAGTGAAAAGAGGTTCCATGTTTCAACAGAGGTCTTGCGTGAACTTTCTCTCTGGAATCTCTCCTGTCTGTAAGAGCCTATGCTTGAATTTACCTTTCGCCAAGGGGTTTGTTTTTAGCGTGTTGCAGGATTGGAACAGCTTTGTTAAATTGCAATATCGTATTGGGTTATCAAATAAGTTACATTATTCTAAATTCTATTTTCAGTTTGTGTTTCATCGATAATGTTTAAATAAATTCTGTTACGTTTAAAGCTGAGAGGTTTGAGCAACTGCACCTCTCCTGGAATATCCACTTACCACAATTGCCTAAAAACAAAAGTTAGGGTCTGGACTACCTTCTTAAAATTTTTTGAGGGGGTCTGGCCTGGTCCATAACTAATAGTTTCTCCACCATTGATGTGAGACTCGCATGTCTGTAATTGCCTTGTTCATCTCTACTTCTTAAAAGGTAGAACTGTATTTGCTAACCTCCAGTCCTCTGGGACTTACCCAGTGGCCAGAGACAAATTAAAAATTTGTGTCAGAGCCCCCATAAATTTCTGCCTCACCTCCCACAGCAGCTTGGATACAATCCAACTAGGCCAGGGATTTGTCTGTTTTTAAGCCTGATAGAATCTCCAATACGTCCCAATTTCCTAAGGCAAACTGCATAAGTCCTTCACAGTTCCTTTTCCTGAATTCTGTTCCTGTGTTCTCCATTTCCAGTATGAAAACTGAAGAAAAGTATTCATTCATCACCTTTACAATACCCTGCAGCTTCACATACAGTATTCTGCCTTGACCCCTTTAATGCATTTATAAAATATCTTAGGATTCTCCCTAATCCTGTTCACAAGTTCTCATGCCCCATTTTTGCTCATCTGCTTTTTAAAGTTCCCTCCTGCATTTCCTATAGGTCCACAGCTGAATTGCTTCCTTTGGACTTGCTAAAAGCCCTATTCTTCTTCCTTAACAAGACATGAATTATTAAAGGCATCCAGGGTTCTCTGAATTTAATGCTCCTACACTTCCCTCTAAAGGGCACTTGTTGGACCTGTACACTCCCCAGCTACTTTTTTAATGCCCCCCATTGCTCTGATGTAGTCCTACCCGCGAGGAGTTGTTCCCAATCTACGATGGCCAGATCCTGCTTTACTTTAATAAAATTTGCTTTCTCCCCATCCACAGTTATCTTTTGCAGGCCATTTTTTTTCCTTGTCCAGAACAAATTTGAACCATACTGCGTTGTGGTCACTATTGCTAAAACGTTCCCCCCATGCCACATCGAACAGTTGTCTGGCTTCTTTCCCCAGATCCAGCACTGTGGCATCTGTTGTTTGGGCATCTACATACTGATACTAAAAACTGCCTGCATACATTTCAAGAAATCTACCTCTCACTAGACTCTTAACACTATGACTATCCTCATTTATATTGGGAAAGTTGAAATCCCCGAGTATAATTACCAGATTATTACTCTTACACACCTCTGTGAACCAGTTACATGTTTGCTCCTCCATTTCCCAATTACTCTTTGGCAGCCTATAATACACTAACAGTAGAGTAGCTGCCCCCTCAACAGTCCTAAATTCTATGCACAAAGCCTTGCTTGAGGACACTTCCAAGGTATCATCTCTCCTTATTGCAGCAATTGATTCCTTAAACAATCGTGTGACACTGCCACATTTTTTATGCCCTCCTCTGTCTCATCCAAATATCCTATAATCAATAGGAGAGCGAATGAGCAGGCAAGGTGAAAAAAATACAAATCACACCAACAGATGCACCATGAGATTTGGTTGCAGGCTGCTGAGAGGTTTTAGGTTCGTGATTCTACCTTTGTAAAAGTGTTATGAGGGTGAGTGTGGACAATTTACCTGGAAAAACTCATTTTCTGTTCGAGAAATATCAGCTAGTAGGGGTGTTGTTTGTCCAAAGAGCTGAGACTCATTCAGGCCTTTTGTTTATAGGAGAAAATGATATATAATGATAAGGAATGGGCAAAAATGCACTGAGGAGTGCCCAACACCAGGACAAACTGTGCAGAGGAGAAGGTGGCAGAAAGCAAAAAAAAAGTGCAGGAGGTGCATAAAGCATTTTTGAGAGCTCTGACAACCAAAATGGACCTTCAAGTTATAGCTCTGAGCTTTTATACCAATTGAATATTAGTTGAATGGAAACCTCCCCATTAATAAAGGCCACAGATCAGTACCAGCAAGCCATGATAATCATATGTAGATAATTGATTGCCTTCTGCACTTGTAGAAAGCCAACAATGACCACAAAACATGGTGCTCTGAATCCATTTTGTGTCATGTTTTAAAAATGCATTTTATTGTGGGATTGGGCTTCGCTGGCTTCGCAGGATTAATACCCCATCCCTAGTTGCCTTTAAGAAGGTGATGGTGAGTTACCTTCTTGAACTGCTGCAGTTCACCTGCCATTAACGAGGGAATAATAATTCCCCACCCCTTTAAATTGGCTGTTGCCACTTCTTTGATACAGTGATGGGTATCTGCTTGGGTGATTGCAGGAGTACCCTGGAGAGACCTGGAAGGAGATGCTGCTGAAGGGGCTTAATGCCACTGTGACTTTCAAAACAATTGCATGGAGTTCCCACTGAATCTCAGGTTATCCTGTTCTCGAAAACACAGTCCGATTATGGCCTTGGGAGATATCTCCAGTCATCACTGGCATTGTCCCTCTGATATTCGAAATTAATTGAGGTGAGACCATGAGAGTCAATAAAGATCTTTATCAGACTGATCCTTGATTGACTCCTTCCTGACAGTGCTTAGCATTTGGTACAGATTCAACCCTTGATTATGCAATATAGGAACTGAAAGAAGTGTCAATGCTGTAAATCAAAAGCAAAAAAAGAAACTGCTGGTAAAGCTAAGCGGGTCTGGCAGCATCTGTGGAGAGAAATCATGCTTAACGTTTTGGGTCGAGTGATCCTCCCTCAGAAGAAGAAGGATCCGAAATGTTAACTTTGATTTCTCTCCATGGATGCTGCCAGACCTGCTGAGCTTTTCTAGAAATTTTTATTTTGGTCTTTGTGCAAGTTGTGTGCCTGAATCATTTCAGTCTTCCTCTGCTTGTGCAGCTCCTCCTCTGCCTTCATCTTCAGGAAAATTGGGTGAATGATATCTATTTTACCTCCCGAAGTACAAATGCCAGGATCCTAGCATTGATGGATTCTCTACTGGAACCCTGACAACAAAAATCTGATCATAGAATCACCACATTACCCTGTAGTCAAGTCACCAAAATATATTATTCTAATTCCAATCTCCATTTGACCTCCTGGAAATCACTCTTAGCTCCTCTCAATGCCCTTCAAACTCTCCACAGAAACATTTAGCCTCCCTTTATCTGTCACACGGTGACACTTGACCTCCAAGCAATAACCCAAATCTCAATGGCCCCAATGGCAAAGTTATTGAAATTACAGTTGCCACAGGACAGGATGGTATTGACATTTTGCTTCCTTCCCATCACATGGCACCTTCCAGACAATTCAATTCCCTCCCTGCCTTAGTTCCTGATCTCTTGGTCAGCATTAAGTTCAACCCAATAAAACAAATCAACAATTTTAAATAAGTATTTTTTGATGGAAAGCAACAAACAAAGTGAAAGAAGAGGCAGAAGGCTAGCTGAAAAAGAAGGAAAAGAAATATTTTATTGTGAAGTGCAGTTCATGCAAGGGTAAGATAATTTGCTGAGAATATCTAAATAAAGAAAGGTCATTTACAGAAATGAAACCCCATTTGTTTCAAATGCATTTTAGATTTTAGATTAGATTTTCTACAGTGTGGAAACAGGCCCTTCAGCCCAACCAGTCCACATCAACCCTCCGAAGAATAATGCACTCAGACCGATTTCCCTGTGACTAATGCGCCTAACACTATGGGGAATTTAGCTTGGCCAATTCACCTGACCTGCACTTCTTTGGACTGTGGGAGGAAACCGGAGTATCCAAAGGAAACCCACACAGACACAGGGAGAATTTGCAAACTCCACACAGACAGTCGCCTGAGGCTGGAACTGAACCTGGGACTCTGGTACTGTGAGTATTTTGAATATTGTGTGTTATAGAGTTGCACAGATAGGACAGGCTGAACAGCCTCCTTCTGAGTAGACAATCTAACATGAAAAATGGACAGAATAATTAACTTTTAATCCTCGTGCAGTGAAGTACAGAAAAAGGAAAAACTTAATGCCATGTCATTGCCACATTGCATATCCAGAAAGCATAAGCAACATTGATTGCTATCTAAGTGCAATCAAAATTGTTCAGTCATTAAAGATGCCAATCAATTTGCACAAAAACATTCAAATGACAAGAAAAAAGATGAATAGCAAGTTAATTTTGCGGTTGAGTGATTTTGGTTTAGGTAAGAAATGTTAGCCAAATAACTGGAGAACTCTTGTGAATTTTAAAATAGACAAAATATCTAGTCTAAATGAAACAACTGATGATGCCAAATGCAACCAGCTCCTGAATAAACAATCTGTTTGAAATGGAAAAAGGAAGGGAATATGAGCACTAATTTTTGTTGTTGAAAGATAATTTACGTCAAGAGAATTGGTTGCATTAATAGTACAGTATTGTCTGGAAGAAGATGATATAAGAATAGGAAAGGGGAAAAGTTATGGAAAGATGAGAAACCCAAGATGGGAGCATTAACAACAACAAGGCACTGTAAAACTGGGAGCCAATGAAGGTCAGTGAACACAGAGATGATGAGTGAATGGCCTTTGGTCTGAATCAGGATATACAGTTTTGGATAAACCGTGGTTCGTTATTGGTGACCTGGGGAGAATGGGAATAATTGAATCAGGCGGAGGCAAAGATATAAAACTTGTGTTTCTGCCTCCCAGTCTCTTCCCAGAAGTGATTCACTGGACTTCTCCCTCAGGCAACTCACCACCCATGGAAATCAGCATTATCTCTATGTAAACAATTGAACACAATGCACAAAAAGGCATATTAAATTTACATGAAGGTGCATCAAACAGTTAATCATGATTCCATGAAATGCCATTGTTTGGATCTGCCTGAAGTATTTAATTGGCAATGCTTGCAGAATTTACAGCTAAACACACACAACATGTCATCTGAAAAAAAATGGAACAGCACAATGTGATGGCAATTGGAAACAGAAATAAGCAATATGATAGATGAGGTCAAAAGTTCATCTTGGAGACAGATGTGACACCAAGGTGACAATAAAACTGAAATAATCTCAGGCTATTGCCTGGAAGAAGGATGGATCAGTAGTCAGAGATTGCAGTTTGGAGCGTGGACCATGAAATCAGTCTTCCAAATGTTTACATAGAGGAATTTTTTGCTCATTAGTACTGAATGCTGTATAAGCAGTCTGACAATTTCACAGACAGAAATCACAGGAGACCAGGTTGTAGTTCAACAGGTTTGTTTAAAATCACAAGCTTTCAGATTGCTACTCATTCATAAGATCACTGACATTGGAGCAGCGCTCTGAAAGCTTGTGATTTCAAATAAACCTGTTGGACAATAACCTGGTCTCTTGTGACTTCTGACCTTGTCAACCCAGTCCAATCTCCACATCTGATAATTTCACTTCAGTTTTCGTAGCATTTCATGAGAGGTGGTAGAATTGGGAACCGTCAGCATTCATGTAAAAGTAAGTTCTGCTCCTTTGGATAATCTTGCTGAAAAGCAGCATATAAGTGAGAAAATGGAGGGGGACACAAAAACTGTGTAGTAGCCTCTCCTACCAGTACAGCAATAGCTAGCTAGAGGAGTGTTATAACAGTAATGTGAAGGCCTGGGTACCAATCATTTGAGTTGGGACAGGTAGCTACCTTCCTTCTGTGCTAGACCAGGGATTTTTAGTAATCTGAGGTGAAGGATGAACCATAAGTAGTTCTCAGCAGAAGAAGTATTTATCTTCAGTTACAAGCTAGGGTCGATTACATAGCAGTAAGTGTACAGATTACATTAACTCTTAGGCATATTAACTAACACTGATAAGAAATAGCTGAGCCAACAATGTCACCCAGGGGAGATGGAGACAGACTTCAATTGCTATCTGCTTGAGTTGCCAAAGTTTGCCCAAAACAGCCCATTGATTTACTCATAGTTTATGCTATGTATCTGAATGGGTGGAGCTTCAACATATGTCAGATTACTCTTGCACATCCATTTCCTTATGCAGGAGTAAGGTTAAGGAGAATCAGGTTTTGCCCTAAAGCCAGGGGATTAGGAGTATCTGGATTTACCAAAGAACTTACCCACAGGAATGTTGAGCATGTGCCATTACTCTGTGGAATATCACTCTGTGATTTTAATGTTAAACTGCTAGACTGATCAGCAAATTGCATATAAATTTGTATGTCAAATTCTAGCAGTGTTTGGATTTAGAAATAACTTCATTGAATCATAAGAGTGAGTTTTATGGCTTTCCATCAACATATTTAAAGGCAAAGTTTTATGTAAAATAAAGTGGCTTGCCAGCCTACTGCCTACTCCCGAGTTATCCCCCATATTGCAGGAGGACCTGTGGGTCAGGTATCATACAGTTCGCCTGCCTTTGGTCCATTCAGGTCCTTAAAATATCAATTATTGACTAGTTCAGGACCTCACTTCACCTCTGCCACAAAATTACATAAAGTCGGATAACGTCAAGTGAAGGTGGCCAGCTTACAAATTTACTACAGTGATTTAAAAGTTGCGGTTGAATGGGACTAGATTCTGTTTTGGGGCTGCCTGTGCCCATTGGTGGCAGCCGCCTAGGGTGGTATCCCCCTTTCTCTGTCTTTCCCCTAGCCTCCAGAACCTTTCCCGACCACCACTCAACAAGTGTCCTTGATCTCTCTCCTATCAAAGGCCCAGGAGTTACAGCTATTTGTAGAGCATACATTGTTTTCAGGGCGTAATGCCAGTGCATTGGAGGATGGCAGGATGGTGGCGATGGCTCAGTGAAAGAGGAGTGAACTTGGAATTTGCAATTTGGCTGTGAACACAATGGATGTTGCTCAGAGGAGGTAATAAGTTGAACCCACTCTTGTTTCCACACTAAAGCTTTACAATGGTTAGTTTGTGTGGTGAATTTGGTAAGATCACAACTCATGCGGATGGCACGGTGGCACAGTGGTTAGCACTGCTGCCTCACAGCGCCTGAGACCTGGGTTCAATTCCCGACTCAGGCGACTGACTGTGTGGAGTTTGCACGTTCTCCCCGTGTCTGCGTGGGTTTCCTCCGGGTGCTCCGGTTTCCTCCCACAGTCCAAAGATGTGCGGGTCAGGTGAATTGGCCATGCTAAATTGCACCTAGTGTTAGGTAAGGGGTAAATGTAGGGATATGGGTGGGTTGCGGGTCGGTGTGGACTTGTTGGGCCGAAGGGCCTTTTTCCACATTGTAAGTCTAATCTAATGCCAAATTGGACTGTTAACAAGCTGTTATCATGAATATCAATTGGGTACCTGGAACTGTCTAGTGACAATTGTGCTACACAATTTGAGAAAAGCATACAAGATTCATTGAAATAATGATTATATTTCTTACAGTGGGGAAACAGGACAAGTCCACACAGACCCTCTGAAGAGCAACCCACTCAGACCCATTCCTCTACATTTACCCCTTAACCTAACACTATTTAGCATGATCAATTCACCTAACCTACACATTTTGGATTGTGGGAGGAAACCAGAGCACCCGGAGGAAACCCATGCAGACAAGAGGAGAATGTGCAAACTCTACACTGACAGTTGCCTGAGGCGGGAATTGATTCCGGGTTTCTGGTGGTGTGAGGCAGCAGTACTAACCACTGTGCCACCACGCCACCCATAATCTCAGCACCAAGGTGGGCTTTGCCAAAGATGCCACTCGATTCTACTATTGCGTCATGGTCTTCATTCAGTGATCCCTCTCATTTTCATTCTGAC
The DNA here is from genome assembly GCF_020745735.1 of Hemiscyllium ocellatum. Taxonomy (NCBI): domain Eukaryota; kingdom Metazoa; phylum Chordata; class Chondrichthyes; order Orectolobiformes; family Hemiscylliidae; genus Hemiscyllium; species Hemiscyllium ocellatum. Next base: position 78,005,672 of record NC_083410.1, on the reverse strand, counting down.
TGTGTAGGCCTCTGAAGTTCACGTGTGGCAGCAACTTCACAGAATTTTGAAGCTTGCAGTTTACAGGAGACACTGCCCACTTCGTTCGGACCCTGGTAAAATTCTGTGCATAACCTTTACTTCCTTAATTAGGAGATAAACATTATGTTATTTTTCTGTCAAATAATTGTGCAGCAATGTTTTTGAGTTTTTAACAGTAACAAATACATTTTCTTTGTCAACTAATTAATAAATAGATGAGAACTTGTAAGCTATATTGTACTCCTAATGTAACAACTTGGGCATACGACAATACTGTACACATTTCTCTAGCACCAATAGCAATTTCAACTCATTTGCTTATGTTGCATTTTCAGATTTATAGAATCCTTACAGTGCAGAAAGAGGCTATGTGGCCTATCAAGTCTGTAGCAGCCCTCTGAAGAGCATCCCATCCAGACCAACCCTCCCCACCCTATCTCCACAAGTCTCACATTTACCATGGCAAATCCACCTAACCTGCACATCTTTGAACCTATTAGTGGTTTATTAAGAGAAATGTTTTGGAATCAAAGATAATTAATACTCAGTGAGTTGTCTCTGTTATTCTGTGCTGATCTATGTGCTATGTATAGCTGTACCTTTTGTTAGTTCTTTATGACCTCTTAATGTACATGAAATTAATTGAAAATTATTTCTTCAATACATCCCTTGTATTGGTTTACAGGTTTCGGTGGAATATGATATCAAAGGCACAGCCATAAATTGAATAAATGTTCTTTAAGTTGACAGAATTGTACTTCATAGATTTAGGAATCTCATACTGTACATTTGAATTTAATGAAGAAAATACTTTAAGTTATATAGCAGGTTTTACAACCTCAGGATGTCCCAAAGCAAATGAAGTACATTTTTCATTGAAGTGTACTCCAGTTCTTTTTTAACAATTATTATGCAGGAAAGCAGTTTGTTTTATTGATGTGGGTTTTGTGAAAAATGTTGAAAAGAACCGTGGGCAGAATTCCCTTGATTGTCTAAGAAATAATATCATGGGATATTTTATGTCTACCAAATGAAACAGGCAAGGCTTTAGTTTAACAGTTCATCAGAAAGCAGGCACCGTGAGACCTAGGATCAGAAATAGATCATTTGGCCCATTGCTATTCAGTGAGATCATGGCCGATCTGCCTTTTCCCTATAACCCTTGATTCCTTACTAAATAAAAATCTGTATCCAATTCTTGAATATACTTAATAATTCAGCATCTTCTGCCTTCTGCAGTAAAGAATACACAGGTCCATGCATACAAAGCTATGGGCCAAGCGCTGGAAGATGGGATTAGAGTAGTTAGGCAGTTGTTTTTGATCAGCACAGTCATAATAGGCTAAAGGGCCTTTTTCTGTGCTGTAGGACTGTATAACTACCTTTTGAGAGAAGAAACTCTTCTCCATCTCCGTCTTAAATGGGTGATCCCTTACTTGTAGGCATGCCCTGCCATCCTCGACTGTCTCACAAGAGGAAAGAGCCCCTCAGCATCTACTCTGTCAAATTCCCTAAGAGTCTTAAATGTTTATAAGTTTGGCTCTCATTCTCTGAACTCCAATTAGTACATGTCCAACCTACGTAACCTCTCTTCATAAGCAATTTTGATGGTGTTGCATTGCCTCAAAAAATATTAGCACTTTCATGTGCTCAGGTCTCTGGTTTGGGATTTAAAGCTACAAGCTCTGACTTGGAGGTGAGAACAATCAATTTAATAATCACATATATGAAAGGAATATTTATATATGATGTGTTATCGAGTCTTCTAAACATTCTAAACTGTTTCCCGTGCAGTTCTGGTATTTCTTTCCAATTTTACATAATTTTATGGTGGTAAAACAAATAAAATGGAGTTGTTGTTGCGCTTAATGCCAGAATCCCACCTCAAACAATACTCACCTGCATTCTTCTTGTAAAAAACAAAGAACAAAGAAAATTTCAGCACAGGAACAGGCCCTTTTTGGCCCTCCAAGCCTGCACCAATCCAGATCTTCTATCTCAACCTTTCGCCTATTTTCTAAGGATCTGTATCTCTCTGCATCCCTTTCATGTATCTGTCTAGATATACCTCACCTCTACCACCTCCGCTGGCAACGCATTCCAGACACCAACCACCATGTGCGAAAAAACTTTCCTCACATATCTCCTTTAAAGTTTTCCCCTCTCACCTTGAACTCATTACCTCTAGTTATCAGGTTCCCCACTCTGGGAAAAAGCTTCTTGCTATCCAACTTGTCTAAGCCTCTTGTGATTTAGCAGACCTCAATCTAAACCCCTCACCAACCTTCATTTTGCTAAAGAAAATAATCCTAATCTACTCAACCTTTCTTCATAGCTAGTGCCCTCCATACCAAGCAACATCCTGGTGAACCTCCTCTGCACCCACTCCAAAGCATTCACAACCTTTTGATAATGTGACAACCAGAACTGTATGCAGTATTCTAAATGTGGCCAAACCAAAGTCCTGTACAACTGTAACATGACCTGCCAACTCTTGTACTCGAAACTCTGTCCGATGAAGGAAAGCACGCTGTATGCCTTCTTGACCACTCTATTGACCTGTGTTGGCACCTTCAGGGTACAATGGACCTAAACACCCTGGTCTCTTTGTACATTAATTTTACCCAGGGCATTTCCATTTACCATGTAGTTCGCTCTTGAATTGAATCTTCCAAAATGCATCACCTTGCATTTGCCCAGATTGAACTCCATCTGCCATTTCTCTGCCCAACTCTCCAATCTATCTATATTCTGCTGTATCCTCTGACAGTCCCCTTCACTATCTGCTACCACCACCAGTGTCATCTGCAAACTTGCTAATCAGACCACCTATATCTATCTCCAGATCACTTATGTATTTTACAAACAACAGTGGCCCTCGCACGAATCCCTGTGGAACACCACTGGTCACAGTTCGCCAAATTTGAAAAACTCCCTTCCACCATTACTCTGTCTCCTGCTGCACAGTCAGTTCTCTTTCCATTTAGCTAGTGCATCCTTGACCCCATGTGACTTCACTTTCTCCGTCAGTCTACCATGGGAAATCTTACCAAACGATAGTTCATCAGGGTAGATGCCCACTTTGTTGCTGTTAAGTGAAGGCAGATGGTTAATGTGTATGTGCCATTGTTTCTAAATTTCATACCATTCAAAAAACACTCATTATATAATTGACTCAATGAGATGCATAGAGACATCCATAAGGTGGATACTGCATGAAAAGGACCATCTTGGTTGTACAGTTAAAAAGCAGGGAAACCGCCTGAACTTTTCTCTTTTACTGTTCTGGGGATCTCCAAGTGACTGCAAAACTTCATGTTTTTCTATTTGACAATACGAACAGATTTCCCAATTTTTCCCAACAGATACCTATTTCAGAAAAAAAAAGTCTGCAAATGAAACAAGCCAGTTTGAAGCCTGTTACGTTCAAGCATGGCTGAGGATATTTCCTATCAGCACAAACATACTGTTTCCCTAAGATTTGCAGACAGGAAGGCCTTTCTTTAGGCAAATCTGTGCTTTCACCCAGAGACTAGTAGAAAGTTATGCCAGGCCTACAGCATATCCTTGGTACCTATGAGGCAATGGGATTTTACAGGATGGCAAGAAACAATTAACAGAACACATGATATTGGATTGCAATAAAATGCTGCAAACCTGAAAATTTCATGAAAACATTACATTCAATAAATACTGTGACGTCAATAACCTAAGTCTGCAGATTAATGATCACAACTGAGAAAGCTGGAATGACACTTTTACCATGTGATAATGCACATTACCAGGCTTGATGAGTAACAGTCATCCATCAGATTGATAAATCAGGGATATCTTTAGCAGTTGTGACTTAATAGTACATCCGCAAAACTGACTGGATGAATCTGGTGAGGCCTGCATTACAACCCAGCAAGCCTTCAAGTTTGTGCATCATGCAATTATTTACAATGATGTCATAGCACAGAGAACAGATTGCAATGTTGGCACCTCTCCAGTCCACAACAGAAGGAGGTGCACACAAGCTTAGAAAGGCTGACAGAGCCTGCGGTCAGAGAAGGCAGTAACGTAAATCCAAGAACCTCCTGTAAATAATGTTCAAAATCACACAACACCAGGTTATAGTCCAATAGGTTTAATTGGAAGCACACAAGCAATTAAACTTGTTGGACTATAACCCAGTGTTGTGTGATTTTAAACTTTGTACACCCCAGTCCAACACTGGCATGTTTCTGTAGTGTAGTGATTATCACATTTGCCTCACATGCACAAGTGGGTGGCACGGTGGCACAGTGGTTAGCACTGCTGCCTCACAGCACCAGAGACCCAGGTTCATTTCCCGCCTCAGGCAACTGACTGTGTGGAGTTTGCACATTCTCCCTGTGTCTGTGTGGATTTTCTCTGGGTGATCTGGTTTCCTCCCACGGTCAGGTTAGGTGAATTGGCCATGCTAAATTCCCCATAGTGTTAGGTGTAGGGGAATGGGTCTGAGTGGGTTACACTTAGGTGGGTTGATGAGGACTTGTTGGGCCAAAGGGCCTGTTTCCACACTGTAAGTAATCTAATCTCCAAATCCTGTAAATAACAGTTGAGCCACACAACAAAATTGCCAACAAGCCAGTTCTTTTCCATACTCTCATTGATCAGGAAAAATCAATGTGATTTTGTTAGGGGGAAGGTCATGTCTTACCAGCTTGGTTGAATTTCCAAATAGGTGAGGACAACACTTTTGATATAGTCCATGGGATCTATGTAAATTTGGGAAATTGGATCCATTATTGGCTGAATGGCAGGAAGCAGAGGATGATGGTTGAGAGGTGTTTACCTGACTGGCAGTCTATGCTCAGTGGGGACCAATGGAGGTCAGAATTGGAGTCTTGTTGTTTGTGGTTTATACAAATAATTTAGACTTGAATGTAGGAGAGTTGATCAGTAAGATCAAAGACAATATAAAGGTTCATGGAATGGTGAATGGTGACAAGGAGTACTAAAGGATATAGTTGAGCTGGTCAGGTGGACTGATCAGTAGCAAATGAAATTCAATCTGGGCAAATGTCGTAGCATTCCAACAGTGTGGAAACAGGCCATTCAGCACAACAAGCCCACACCAACCCTCCAAAGAGCATCCCACCCTTTCCCTGTAACTCCACATTTCCTTTGGTTACTTCACCTAACCTACACATCCCTGATCACTACCGGCAACTTAGCATGGCCAATCCACTTAACCTGCACATCTTTGGATTATGGGAGCACTCGGAGGAAACCCACCCAGATACAGGGAGAATATGCAAATTCCACACAGATAGTCGCTCAAGGTTAGAAATGAATGCAGGTCCCTGGTGCTGTAAGGTAACAGTGCTAACAGCTGAGCTACCATGCTGCGCAAAATGGAAGACACAAACAAGGCAGTGGAAAACTTGTTGAATAGTAGGATCCTGGGAAATGCTGAGCATCTGAGGACCTCGGTGTGTATACACACCTGTCCTTTAGGGGATCAAGACAGGTGGATAAAATGGTTAAGAAGTTAAATGGGATATTTGTCTTTATTAGCAAGGCACAGAATTTCAGAGAGCAAAGAACAAAGAAAATTTACAGCCCAGGAACAGGCCCTTTGGCCCTCCAAGCCTGAGCCAATCTAAATCTACTGTCTAAACCTGTCACGCAATTCCTTAGCATCTGTATCCCTCTGCTCCCCACCTACTCATGCATCTGTCCAGATGCATCTTAAATTAATCTACCATGCCAGTCTCTACCACCTCTACTGGTAATGCGTTCCAGACACCCACCGCCCTCTGTGTGAAGTACTTGCCGCGTGTATCCCCCTTAGACCTTCCACCTCTCATCTTGAAAATGTGACCTTTCGTTATTGAAACCTTCACCCTGGGAAAAAGCTTGTCTCTATCCACCCTGCTTATACCCTTCATGATTTTGTAAACCTCAATCAAGTCCCCCCACAATCTCCTTTTTTCTAATTAAAATAAACCTACCCTACTCAACCTCTCTTCATAGCTACCACCTTCCATACCAGGCAACATTCTCGTAAACCTTCTCTGCACCCTCTCCAAAGCGTCCACATCCTTTTGGTAATGTGGCGAGCAGAACTGTACACAGTATTCTAAATACGGCTGAACCAATGTCTTGTACAATTTTAATATGACTTGCCAGCTCTTATACTCAATACCCCATCCAACAAAGGCAAGCATACTATATGCCTTCTTGACCACTCTATCCACCTGTGCAGCAACCTTCAGGGTACAATGGACCTGCACTCCTAGATGTCTCTGCCCATCACCTTTTCCCAAGGCTCTTCTGTTCATTGTATAATTCGCTCTAGAATTAGTCCTGCCTAAATGCATCACCTCACATTTGTCTGGATTGAACACCATCTGCCACTTTTCCGCCAAACTCTCCAGTCTATCTTTATCCTCCTGTATTCTCTGACAATCCCTTATGCTTTCTCCTACTTCCCCAATCTTCGTGTCCTCTGCAAACTTGCTGATCATACCAACAGTGCCCTCTTCCAGATCATTTATGTATATTACAAACAACAGTGGCCCCAACAATGACCCCTGTGGAACACCACTGGTCACCTTTCTCCATTTCGAGAAGCTCCCTTCAACTACTACCCTCTGTCACCTGTTGCTCAACCAGTTCATTATCCACCTAGCTAGAACACCCGGCACACCATGTGACTTCACTTTCTCTATTAGTCTACCATGGGGAACCTAATCAAACGCCTTACTAAAGTTCATGTATATGACATCAACAGCCCTTCCTTCATATATCAACTTGGTCACTTCCTCTAAGAACTCTATTAAGTTGGTATGGCATGATTTCCCCCGCACAAAACCATGTTGCCTATCACTGATAAGCCCACCCTTTTCTAAATATAAATAGATCCTATCCCTCAATACCCTACCAGCAACTTGCTTCGTCAGACTATTGACATACTGCTCTAGAAAACTCTCCTGGACGCTTCTTACAAATTCTACCCCATCCAGACCTCTGACATTCAGTGTATCCCAGTCAATGTTAGGAAAATTAAAAACTCCCATCACCACTACCTATTGCCTCTACATCTTTGCATAATCTGTTTACTTATTTGTTCTTCTACCTCACACTGTTGGGAGGCCTGTAATATAGCCCCAACAATGTAACTGCACCTTTCTTATTTCTCAGCTCCACCTATGATGCCTCACTACCCAAGACCTCCATAGTGTCCTCCTTTAGCACGGCCGTGCTAGAATTCCTGACCAGCAATGCAACTTCATTGCCCCCCCCCCCCCCCCCCCCCGCCCCTTTTACTTCCCTCCCTGTCCTGTCTGAAGCATCTATAACCTGGAACATTTAGTTGCTAATCATCATGCCCCTCCTTCAACCAAGTCTCTGTGATTGCAATAATGTCATACTCCCAGGCACCAATCCAAGCCCTAAGTTCATCTGCCTTACACACTATATTCCTTGCATTAAAGTAGATGCATTTCAAGCCACCAGTTTTTTTGCGCTCATCTGATCTCTGCCTACTCTTCCCATTATTAATGCTATCTTCATGATTCTTACAGTCTCCAGTCTCCACCTTGCTGCCTACTTGTTTTCTCTTCTGGTTCCCAGTCCCCTGCCACATTAGTTTAAAACCTCCTCAACAGCAGTAGCAAAAACTCCCTCAAGGACATAGGTTTCTGTCTGGTACAGATGTAGACCATCCATTTTGTAATTGTTTCATCTTCCCCAGAACCGGTCCCAATGTCCAACAAATCTGAACCCCTCCCTCCTATACCATCTCTCAAGCCACGTGTTCATCCTGCCTAATTTTTTTCATTTCTACACTGGCTAGCATGTGGCTCTGGTAGTAATCCCGAGACCACTACCTTTGAGGTCCTCCTCTTTAACTTCTCCCCGAGCTCCCTGAATTCTTCTTTCAGGACCTCATCTCATTTTCTACTTAAATTGTTGGTGCCTATATGCACCAAGACAACTGGCTGTTCACCATCCCCTTTTAGAATGCTCTGCAGCCGATCGTGACATCCCAGACCCGAGCACCTGGGAGGCAACATACCATCCGGGAGTCCTGTTTTCAGCCACAGAACCGCCTATCTACTCCCCTCACAATAGAATCGCCTATGACTATGGCCCTACGAGTCTTTTTCCCGCCCTTCTGAACTGCAGTGCCCACCACGGTGCTATGATCTTGACAACTGCTGCCCTCTCCTGGTGAGCCATCTCTCCCAACTGTATCCAAAACAGTACACCTGTTTTGGAGAGAGATGACCGCAGGGGACACCTGAACTGCCTTCCTACTCTTTTTTTGTCTTTTTGTCTCCCATTCACTGTCTCCGTCAGCAATTCTAACCTGCAGTGTGACCAGTTCACTAAATGTGCTATCCACGACCACCTCAGCATCATGGATGCTCTACAGTGAGTCCATCCGCAGCTTCAGAGCCGTTATGCGGTCAAACAAGAGCAGGGAGGTTATGTTGGAAACGTGTGAAATATTGGCGAGACCACAGCTGGAGTATTGTGTATAGTTCTGGAATCCACATTATAGGAAGGATATAACAGGAGTGAAGAGGATGCAGAGGAGATTTACCAGGATGTTGCTTGGGCTGGAGAGTTTACATTATGAGGAGAGTTTGAATAACTGGGAATGCTTTTTTTAAGAGCAGATTGAAAGGGCACATGATTGAGATGTATAAAATTATGAGGGATCAATGACCATTAAGGATAGATTTGAGGTAAGGAGCAGAAGGTTTAGAGAAGATGCGAAGAAAATCATTTTCACCCTGAGAATGGTAAGGATGACAGAGGCAGAAACCATCACATCTTTTTCGAAGTACTTAGTTGTATAATTGTGGTGCCAAAGCACACAAGGCTGTGGGTCAAATTCTGGAAAATTCTGGACTTAGATCATAAGACCGTAAGGTGTAGGAGCAGAATTAGGCCATTCAGACCAATGAGTTGCTCCACCATTCAATCATGGCCCACTTGTTTCTTAACCCCATTCTCCTGACTTCTTCTCATTTCCCTTGATCCCTTTAGTAATCAAGAGCCTACCTATCTCTGTCAGAAGACACTCAATGACTTGTCATCCACATCCTTTCGTGGCAAGGAGTTTTACAGATACACACCCTCTGGCTGAAGAAATTCCTCCTCATTTCAGTTATGAAGGGTCATCTCTTCACTCTGAGGCTATTCTCTCTGGTCCTAGTCTTTCTTACTAGTGGAAGCATCCTGTCCAAGTCCAATTTATCCAGGCCACTAATTCTTTCAGTTTCAGTAAGATCCCCCAATATTCTTTTGAACTCCATTGAGTACAGACCCAGAGTCCACAGCTGCTCCTAGTATCACAATGTCCGTGAGATCATTCTTGTGGACCACCTTCAGTGTCACCACATCCATCCTTGGACACAGAGCCTAAACGACTCACAATATTCCAAATGCAGTCTGACTAGAGCTTGAGCCAGCCTCAGCAGTACATCCTGTTCTTGTATTCTAACCCTCTTGAAATGAATGCTGATGCTGCATTTACCTTCCTGACTGCCAACTAAACCTGCATGTTAACCTTAAAGGAATCCTGAACTAGGACTCCTGAGTCTCTTTGTGCTTCAAATGTCCAAAGCCTTTTCCATTTAGAAAGTAGTCTCTGCCTCTATTCGTCCATCCAAAGTTCCGAACATCACATTTTCTCACATTGTGTTCTCTTTGCCACTTCTTTACGTGGCATCCTAGCCTATCCAAGTCCTTCTGCAACCTCCCCACTTCCTCAGCACTACCTGCCCCTCCACCTATCTTTGTGTTATTTGTAGACTCAGCAACAATGCTCACAGTTTCCCCATCTAGATTGTTAATGTAAAACATGAATAGGTGTCCCAACATCGAAGCCTGTGGAATTCCATTAGTTACCGCTACAATTTTGAAAACCAGTTCTTTATCCCCACTTGCTGCCTTCTACCAGTCAGCCATCCCTTTATCCATTCCTGATTCCTGATTCCTGAAGAAGGGCTTATGCCTGAAACATCGATTCTCCTGCTCCTCGGATGCTGCCTGGCCTGCTGTGTTTTTCCAGCACCACATTTTTCAATCCGTTTATCCATGCCAATACATTGTCTCTAACACCATGAGCTTTTATCTTGTTTAGCAGTTCCTGTGCTGCACCTTGTCGAAGACTTTCTGGAAATCCAAATAGATCGTGTCCACTGGCTCTCTTTTGTCTAACTTATTCATTACCTCTTCAAAGAATTCTAACAGATTTGTCAGGTGTGACTTCCCCTTGATGAAGCCATGCTGGCTCAGCCCTATTTTATCATGCACTTTCAAGTATTCTGCAATCTCATCCTTAATAATGGATTCTGAAATCTTACCAATGACTGAGGTCAAGCTAACAAGCCTATAATTTCCCGTCTTGTGCATCCCTCTCTTCTTAATCAGAGGTATTACATTCGCTATTTTCCAGTCTTTTGGGACCCTGCCTTACTCCCTTGATTCCTGAAAGATCCCCACCAATGCCTTAACAATATATAACAAAATCCAGGGGCATAGTCCATCAGTCTAGGTGATTTATCTGCCTTCAGACTTTTCAGCTTCCCCAGCACCTTATCCTTAGCGTTGGCCACTACTCTCACCTTTGCCCCTGACTCTCTTGAAGTCCTGATGTGTTGCTAGTGCTCTCCACTGTGAAAACTGATACAAAGTATCTAATCAGTTTTCCCATCATTTCTTTATTCCACTTGAGTACTTCTCCAGATTCATTTTCCAGTTGTCTAATGTCCACTCTTGCCTCTCTCTTGCCTTTTACATATCTAAAAAAAAATTCTTGCAATCTTCTTTTATATTACTGGCTAGCTTATCTTTGTCTTTCATCTTATCCTCTTTTGCTTCTTTTTAGTTGCCTTGTTCTCGTTTTTAAAGGCTTCCAATTCTCAGCATCCTACTAATCTTCAACACATTGTATGTTTTTTCTTTTGATTTTGTGCTGTCCTTGACTTCTCTTATTGCCATGTGCCACCAAATTACCCACGGAAACTCTTTCCATTGCTGCTCCACTGTCTTTCCTGCTAGGATCCCCTTCCAATCAGCTCTGGCCAGCAATTCCCTCACACCTTTGTAGTTAACTTTACTCAGTTGTAATATCATGACATCTGATTGCAGCTTCTCACTTTCAAACTGCAGGGTGAATTCTATCATATTGTTTGCCATCTACTCTTCAAAACTCCAGTTGATACTGGCCTAACATTTTCCAAGTTTAGTCAAAAAGTGTGATGCTGGAAAAGCACAGCCAGTCAGGCAGCATCTGAGGAGCAGGAGAATCAAAGTTTTGAGCATAAGCTCTCCATCAGGAATGGTGGGAGTGGGGTGGTGGGGTAGCAAAGGGGCTAAGAAATAAATGGGATGAACTAGGGAGAAGGTAGCTAAGAATGTGATAGGTAGATGAAGGTGAAGGTGATGGTGATAGGTTGGAGTGGATGGGTGGGAAGGAAGATGGAGAGATAGGACAATTCAAGAGGGCAGTGCAAAGTTGGAGAGTTGGATCTGGGATAAGGTGGGGGAATGGGTAATGAGGAAACTGGCGATATTGACATTGATTGAGTGTGGTTGGAGGGTCCCTAGGTGGAAGATGAGGTGTTCTTCCTCCAGTGGTGGGATGGCCAGGATTTGGCAGTGGAGAAGGCCCAGGACTTGCATGACCTTATGCTCGAAAGGCAGATGTGTTACAGGGCAGTTTTCTCACTAATGCAAATGCCGCACTGTCATTGTAAGGATGATATTGGGATTAAGGCCTGTAGGGATTGAAGAAAGAAAATTGGATTAATTGGAGAATATTCAGCGCTGACTTCTAGGTGTGTAAATTAGAAATATATCCCATTCTGCAAAAATTAATATTTTTCACCTCATAGTCTGAATACTTCGTAAGTGAATTAAATCATAAAAGCAAGTTATGTTCTAATTGAAAACAATGGCATATTATTTCCTCTGTGCAGTAGGACAGTGAAGAGCTTTGTGGATGCTGTTTCTACAATGACTATGTAGGGAAATCTCTCTTCCTCTTCATCAGAGAATTTGTAGGTATAAGGTTTTTGAAGAGAAAAAGAAAACCAGCAGTCACTGTTATGTTTAAGTGAATTTACAAAGGACTGCTGTGTGAGGATAAGATCAGACCATGTTAGTCATAACAGGATATTGAAACTATAAATTATGGGATCAGTAAATCTGCCCCATCACGTTATCGCTATGAGAATTTATAGAGTATATTGCTGCGCAATGTGTTTTGTATTGATTATCAACTGACACCTTAGTGGTAAATAACAATTTTCCAATGCACGTCAGCATTAATTTGCAAATCGACCATAAAATTCAGTTGATGAAAGCTATACGATGAACTGGTGAATGTTCATGACTGGCATTTACTCCACATTAACATTATCAGCCCCTCCAATAATTAGAAGAACTTGTTGGATTCCCATATCAAATTAAACTCACTACAAAATGTAAAAGCAGTTGTCTGTCTCAGGATTTTGTGCAGAGTCTGCAGTCACCCTTTCCAATCTGGTATGGACGATCACATCCAATTAGCACACGTGGAAAGTCATGTCGCAGTATCTGATTTTCAATGTCTCATTCTACATTGAAACAGAGAATCCCCAATTTTTAAATAACTTGCCTGGAGATATCCCAAAATCATCTGCCTCAGTAATACCCATCTGCTCAATTAATCCTTAATTGGATTGCGATTCAGTCATCATGTCGTCCTGTTGTTTGCTAGTGTGGATTTTGGATCCACTTATGGCAAAATTCAGCCTTATGGATTTTAATAGCACAGTTCATAGACTTTGTGATTACACGGAAATACTTAGTAATCTCTTCTCCAACCTCGAAACTTTCAATGTGCGTGTTACAGCAACTGGGGACAATCCTTGTATGGCAAAAGAACCAGCAAGGGATTGAAGGCAAGTAGAGAATGTTCAAGGGTGAAAGATTTATTTTTGAATGCATCATGTTCTGATTGCAATTGAAACGTTTAAATTCAATGTGATTTTTGTTTTACTTTTGTTCATGCTTTATTTAAAATTTTCTGATACTAAAAGGCATCATTATGGGATTGTTAATAAATAGGAAGTTGCAGTTGAGTTTTCTGTATTCATGTATTGCACATCAGTTACTTTGTAATGTTCAGTTCTGTGTTGTAGCTTCGAGGGCCCAGGTGTGGGAATGCGCATGAAACACAGAGCCCAATGTACCATTAGGCTAAAGTTCCTTCACGGGTTCTTTAAGGTCTAATCAAAATGAATAAACAAAGACCAAAATAAAAAGAAAACTGATATTACACAAATTTATCAGCTTACACAACTTCAGATAGATTCACTCATCAGTTTATAATATCAGCTTAAACTACTTCAGACGTATTCAACAACTAAGTCACATGTCCTTTCACCAGTCAGCAGTCCCTCAGCAAGACTGGCAATCTCAATTTCCGTGGAATCGTTCACAGATCTGGTCCAATGAACTGTGAAAAGTCCCTGATATTAATAGTATACTGGATTTGCTGTTATGTGCAAATTACCTCTTCTGAATACTTTTATCAGGTATTCAATTGTGCTTGCTGGTCATAAACAAATCCAGGTATCGTTGCAAAACAGTCTGTCCCACGCCAAGTCCATTTTCATGCAAAACAGCCTGTTCTCACAGAATAAGCTGGTCAATGTCAAGCTTGGATTAAAAAAAAGGGTTTAAAGTCAAAAAGCAACAAGTCGTAGTAAACGGTAGTTGTCAAACTGGAAAATACCTGTCAGTACAGATCTCCAAGATACGACTGCTTTTTAACATGTACAGCAAGCTTACAAAAGCTTACATATGTTTCTCACATATGCTTGAAAAAAAAACAGTAATAAAAAGGATTGAGTCTTGTCTGATATGTGACCGTTTAGGAAGTTTGAAATCCGAGAAAATTCATCTATCAAGCGTATTTCTCTATATAGTGACACATGGAACACTCCAATAATGAGGATGATAGAATACCTCTAAGTGGTAGGTTAACAATATAGGTTATTCTGACGAATGTAGTACTAGTTATGTCACATAGCAATGGTTAATGTGGTACTGCAGGAGCACTGAGATCTTGTGCTCCCAGCCCAAGAACCCCAGGAATGGCAACAGTACATATAAGAGTATTTTGCAAAGTATTTGTAGTTCAAGGTGATAGGAATTGGTTCCGTGCCTCTGTGTAGCCTTTGCAATCTAGCAGTATCTTTGTGCTTGGTGGTTCATAATTACTTCTGCTTCACAGAAATGACAATCTTTAATTGGTAATGATCACACTGCTTCTTCTAACCAGCATTTACATCCCACACATTTGTACACTGCACATATTTGACATGTATGATGACACATTTGCAAGGAACTTCAACCTGTACTGTGCAAGTGAATGATTTATGTAATTGCCCCATGAAGGGTATCCCTAAAAAATGGAGTCCCACTTGGGACAACAGAAAAAAAAAAGCTGACCCCATCCACTGAGCACATAGCCACTTTCCAAACTCAGTTCAGGTTTAGGAATTGAGAAAATATGGAAGGCAACAAGGTTGCACTTGGCCCAATGATTTACTGGCTCAGCCAAACAATGAATGCTCTCACCACCATGTCCCTTTTTACCTGGCACTCTCTGGACAGCCTATCACAAATGATTTCCAACATATTTTCACCCACCCACCTTCAATGATAACTGCAACTCTCAACCTTACCCTGTAAGCTCTGTCAATACTTTTCAGTCCAATCTAGAACAGACAGGCAATGTACCTGTAAGACAAATGGCATTGTAACATCTGATGTTCCCTGATAAAAGTAACTGCTTCACCTTCAGTAGCAGTAGTAATACGAGTAGCGTGCTTGCAGTTAATGTATTTTGCCCTCTGCAGTTGGGAAACACAGAACTCAGGCTATGTGAAAGTCTGAAATCTTGGAGCAGTGTAAATAATTTATGTTATTGATCAACTTCAAACAACAGTCTGAACAAGAATACAGTTTTTGTGGAATACATATAGGGAGATTGCAGACTATGTTATACTACCACATCAAGTCCAAAGTGTGTGATATCACAATTTCTGATATTGACATACATCTTACACAATTTTAATCCCTCACTTAAACTATCAATACATTTTTGCAAAGTACTCTTTAGTCCCTTTTTCTCCAACTAACTTAGTATCACCTATTCCACATAATTTGTAAATATACAACAACAGCCTTTCGTTAGAGTCATAGAATCATAAATATGTAGCATGGAAATACACCCTTCAGTCCAACTTGTCCATGGCAACCAGATATCCTAGATTAACCTAGTCCCATTTGACACCGTTTGGCCCATACCCCTCCTAATCTTCCTATTCATGTACCCAACAAGATACCTTTTAAATGTTGTAATTGAAACAGCCTCCACCATTTTCACTGGCAGTTCATTCCATACATGCACCACCCTCTGGGTTAAGAAAATTGCCTCATAGCTCCCTTCGAAACCTTTCACCTCTTACTTAAACTTATGGCCCCTAGTTTTGGACTCTCTACCCTGGGTAAAGGACTTTAACTATTCACTCTGTCATGCCCCTCATGATTTTATAAACCTCTATAATATCACCCCTCAGTCTTTGATGCTCCACGGAAAATAGCTGGGAGACTATAATTGAATGCAATATCCCAATAGTGGCCTAATCAACATCATGTACAGCCACAACATGACCTCCCAAGTCCTATACTCAATGCACTGACCAAGAAAGGCAAGCATATCAAATGCCTTCTTCACAACCCTATCTACCTGTGACTCCACTTTCATGGAACTATAAACATGCACTCCAAGGACTTTTGTCAGGCAACACTTCTCAGGAGAATGACCCTGGTTCAGAACCTTGAGGTATCCGGCAAGCCAGATTTTCAATTGACTGTGAAGGTGGCACCTGGTGTGAACATAATTTCAAAATTGTAGTTCCAAAAGACACTTTGACATCCCAGCATCTCCAGGAGAATCTGGAATTTCAAAGAGCTGGTGAGAGGGTGTGTAGGGCTTGGAAAACACATGAACAGTCAATTGATAGCCTGTTCAGCTCCATGAGGAGCTTGTTAAGGAGTTAGTATGGTCAGGATTGTGACTTTAAAAGTTTTTTTCAATGAAAAATAGTAGCTGGTTCATATCAGCGGAAACATCAGAATATTGCTCTTGATTTGTGAACTGAAGCTTCATGGGCTAATTTACACTGAGCCATGTACAATGCATTTCCAGCCAATTACCACCATTGGTCTGTTGGGGTACTGCCTTTTCTCATTGACAAGGCTGCAACAGCCTCATCATCCTACCTCCTGGGGTCTCTCAATACCACTATCACTTCTGAACAATTGAGCCATTTACATTCAAAAATAGCAAAAAGATTTCTGATTCCAGTAGGATTATCCTTCCAATCAGAACTCAGCCTTTACTCTGCCTCTTAAGTAACAATCAATTTTCTGTTATGTGTTATGAAAGTGCAAGTGGTACTGTATCTTGTGAGAATTAAAAACTAGCAGAGCTACCTGACACAGCACCAAGTATTTTGAACAAGGTAACAATGTAACATTTGGTCAAACAGCCAGATTAGCTGGATTGCCTGGAGACAAAAATAAAACTAAATTTGGCTAATCAGTTTAAATTATGCCTCAAAATACCAAACTCCAATCCAATTTGAATTTTGACAATATTAACAGCAATGAAATGATCAAATGCTTTGGGGTATAAAACCAAAACAAAAATTGAACAGAGGAGAACTGCCAAGCTACCAAAACATGAAGACTGCCTAAAGAGTAGCTCTCTTAATGGTACCTTTATCTATCAATGACTTGTGAAACAGAAACCCGAAGAAGAAGAAAAGAAGAAAAGAAGACTGAGGAAGATACAAAGAGAAGATTTGACAGCTGGCTTGTTCTGAAATTTGAAGTTTTTGGAAAATCTTAATTGGGAGTTTTATTGGACCAGCATTATAGAAGGGAAAGTAAATGATAGGTTAGGAAAAGGAGTTGTAAATAGTTGTTAGTTAATTATTCTCAGTTAGACTTTTAAAAAGAAATAAAGTTGTTAAGTTTTTACTTTAAATAGTGACCTTTGGGATAGTTCTTTGTCTCTCAAATTTTGAAAGATTACAGCATAGGTTAGAACATAGAACATAGAAAAGTATAGCACAGAACAGGCCCTTTGTCCCATAATGTTGTGCCAAAGTTAATCCTAATGTAAAATATAATAACATAACCTACGAACCCCTCAACTCACTGCTATCCATGTGCATGTCCAGCAGTCACTTAAATGCCTCCAATGACTTTCTTCCACTACCACAGCTAGCAATGCATTCCATGCATTCACAGCTCTCTGTGTAAAGAACCTACCTCTGAGTCTCCTTTGTACCTTCCTCCTAATATCTTCAAACAATGACTCCTCGTAGCAGTCAATCCTGCCCTGGGGAAAAGACTCTGGCTA
Source organism: Hemiscyllium ocellatum (assembly GCF_020745735.1). Taxonomy (NCBI): domain Eukaryota; kingdom Metazoa; phylum Chordata; class Chondrichthyes; order Orectolobiformes; family Hemiscylliidae; genus Hemiscyllium; species Hemiscyllium ocellatum. The sequence continues at coordinate 77,988,175 of NC_083410.1, read as the reverse complement.
TTGACTCTACCTATTCCACTCATTATCTTGTATACCTCGATCAGGTCTCCTCTCTTCCTCCTCCTCTCCAGAGAGGAAAGTCTGAGCTTATTCAACTTTTCTTCATAAGGCAAGCCCTCCAGTTCAGGTAGCATCCTGGTATACCTTCTTTGCACCCTCTCCAAAGCCTCTGTATCTTTCCTATAGTAGAGTGGCCAGAACTGGACTCAATATTCCAAGTGTGGTCTCACCAGGAACTTGTAGAGCTGTAGCAAAACCTCACGGCTCTTAAACTCGATCCCCATGTTACTGAAAGCCAAAATACCACAAGCTTTCTTAACAACCCTATCCACTTGGGTGGCAACTTTGAGGGGTCTATGTACATACATACCCAGATCCCTCTATTCCTCCACATTGCCAAGAATCCTGTCTTTAATCCTATATTCAGCATTCGAGTTCAACCTTCCAAAATGCATCACTTCGCATTTATCCAGGTTGAACTCCATCTGCCATTTCTCAGCCCAGCTCTGCATCCTGTCTATGTCATGCTGCAGCCTCTATACTATCGATGACAACTCCAATCTTTGTGTCATCTACAAATTTACTAACCCAACCCTCAACCTCCTCATCCAAGTCATTTATAAAAACTACAAAGAGCAGAGGCCCAAGAACAGAGCCCTGTGGGACCCCACTCAACACTGACCTGGCAGAATACTTTCCATCTACAACCATTCTCTGCCTTCTGACAGCCAGCCAATTCTGAATCCAGACAGCCAAATCTCCCTGTATCCTATACTTCCTGACTTTATGAATGAGATTAAATCTTTTCTGTGTCACTGGTTTAAATTAGCAGGGGGTGTTTACCCGATGTCAAAACATATGTGTGTCACTATTACCAGCAGCTTGTGGGACTCCTTTAGGACCCCCATCTGCTAATAGGCTTGCAACAGATCCATTTTTGAGAATTTCTTTCAGCCAGTCAGTCCACAGAATAGTTCTTGATTTTAATTTTATTGTCATGTGTATTTTACAGTAAGAATACAATAAAATGTAATGAAAAGCTTTCATTTATCACCATGAAATGGTATCATTTTCAATAATTTAGGAATAAGGTTTAAAACAAAGAGACATAGCTTGAGGAGAGTCCATCAGTCATGAGCTAGCTCATCACTGCTATCTTTCTATCACCGCTTCGCCACTGTTGAACCCAGACCCAACCAACATTAAAGTTGCTGATGCTGTGGTGCCATCTTTTCAGCTGGGCTGATGGTCTTCCACCCAATCAACATTGGAGTTATGTCTCTTGCTGCTGGGCCACCTCATCCATGTTGCCACTTTCCGCCAGGACTTCACCACTGCCAGCACCGACCCAATCAACAACAAAGTCATGGATCTTCAGGCACCACCTTTTGCTGCTGGGCCTATCTCACCAAAGTTGCCTCTGTCGATATAGCAGCTACTGATTCCAGATCCTGTGCTTCCTCCAGAAAAGTAAGTGGGGGTACATTCTCCTTCGCACTGGGCCTACTTGAAGTATACGTCTTGGGTCTGCTCAAAGTCTCTGGTAGGCCCACCCGAGGTTGGCACCCTGGGCCTGGTGAGACCACTCAAGGCCTGCATCCTGGGTCCACTCGAGCTCCATGTGCTGGGCTGTCATTGCCACCGATGCCATCCATGCTCAGGACAAGGAAAGTAAGTAAAATAAAAGAAAAGAGACAGGAAAAAGAAAATGAAATATGATCCAAGTGGACAAGGTCTGGCACAAAGGCCCTACTCTGGCCCCCTCTTGGACCGGAAGATAGTAAGCAAAAAGGTCTTCTATGATCGGAAAGGATTATTAATCCACACACAGAGCTGTGACCTTAAAGTCCCCACAAATCCTCACTATGCCATCCATTTTTAAGAGCAGAAGCATGACCAGAGTGCAGCCTGTTCACAGCTGGTTCCTAGTTCCAATGCTCCCATTCACCAGCTGTTCCAGTTGCATCTCCACTTTAGCTTAGATAACGTATGGTTCTGGATGCACCATCACACTCCTAGGACAAGCTTCTGGCTTCAGCTGTGATTAGTTTCAACTTCTTTCATTTCCCCAGAGTTTCTTTGAAGATATCTTTTTATTTGTCCAGGCTCTCTTTCAAACACATATTTGAGTCCTCCTGCCTTTTAAACATGCCCCAGAGTTCAACCAGGAGCACCCAATTAATGCAATTTATTTGTCTTTTACTATGTAAAGTACCAATTGTGCACACTGATCCCTTAACTGTACTTTCACCAGTACATGGTCCTTCAGTGGCACTATTTATTCTGCGTTTGTCCATAACATAATCTTGACAGGCTTTAATGGTAGTGCCCTCAACTTCTCCTTATAGACTGATTCGGGAGTCAGAGACACCACTGCACCCGTACACACTTCTATTTTAACTGTCATCCCCTCCACTTTGGATAGAACCCAGAAACGATCAGCTTCACCTTTACTGACAGGATGTTTGCTGAAACTCTGCTGACTCTGGGTCTTATGCTTCTGTGCAGACCCAGCTAACATCTGATCTACTCATTGATTCGCAGCATATACCTTATGTCTTGTCCTCAGGGCTGTTTTTTTCTGACTCCTCTTCTCTTGTTTGGGTTGTTCCCATCAATTTCTGGCAATATGGTTCATTCACTCAAAGCATAATGCTTGAAAATTCTTGTCTACAGGTTTCTATAGTTGCACCAGACTCCTTAGAATCATGAAGGTCTTGCTCCTGGTAGTACTTAAGAAAACCAGTACCACAATGTCCTCAGCTGCATTGTTTGTCTTTAAGAATGAATTCAAGCATTCCTTATATAAAGTCTAATTTTCTGATTCTTCATAAAACTAAACCATTGCTGCAAATTGGTCTGCCATTTTGGTTTCCCATTGGCTGGATTTTTTCCTGCCAATTGAGCGTATTAGCCATTTGCAGCCCATGTCCCCTCAGTGAACATTCTCCACACATTGGCCATTCCTGCTGTGCTAGCATACTGTTCCTCACATTCACGCTCTGCAACAATGTTGTTAGCTCACGGATACATACTTTCTTCTTTGGCTGTTGGCCCGAGTCACCTTGTGACTGCTTCCCCCAATGTTACCTCCTTAATCCTGTGCCATTTCTGAAGTGTCAGTAAAGGTAAAGCTGAAGTCTCCACCCGGACAAAGAAAACCAGTGTTTGGATTCAATTTGCCGGTTAGATCCCAACCTAGTCACTAGGTGTTGCTTTCTTTGGAACCAGGAAATATGCACAATGTAGATGAATGGTAAATCTGAACTAGAATACTTTATTGATGATCCTCCCACATCCAAAACCAGTTCTTGTCTAGACCAAAGCTCTGACTCTCTGGATTATCTGACCAGCACTCACAACGGCAACAATTTCTTAAGAGAGAGAAAGGTATGTTTCTCACCTCCACCCATCCATTTCTCCCCCATCTTCTCTGTTTTTCCACCCCAGTTCTGTCCATTCCCCTCCCCCCAGCCTCATCTGTTCTCTCCCCTCCTCAACTGATTCCTGTTTTAATGTCATGCCTTTTCTATGCACTTGTGCAGTATGGAATTTGTGCATGGCATAATGATGTAAAGGATCTGGAACCATGGACATGTTTCCAAGTGATTGTGCATGCAGAGCTGCCTGCAGTTCAGGTGTCAATGGTTTGAACAGTTAGAGAGCTACCTCTAAATATGGTTTTGCATTCTCATTTTTTTTTCACTTGAACTGTTCTCATCAAAATTTGCAGGTTTCAAACTCATTGCAAAATCCTATCATCACTGTTGGAGGCTTCTTAAATGAGAAGTTTATATCTTTGCTACCACCTCTCTGTTTAAAAAAAGAGGGAGGCATAAAGTGCGTAGCTACAGCCTTGCATTTTTTAAAATCAATTATTAAGGAAATAATAGCAGAACATTGGGCGGCACGGTGGCACAGTGGTTAGCACTGCTGCCTCACAGCGCCTGTAGACCCGGGTTCAATTCCCGACTCAGGCGACTGACTGTGTGGAGTTTGCACGTTCTCCCCGTGTCTGCGTGGGTTTCCTCCGGGTGCTCCGGTTTCCTCCCACAGTCACAAAGATGTGCGGGTCAGGTGAATTGGCCAAGCTAAAATTGCCCGTAGCGTTAGGTAAGGGGTAAATGTAGGGGTATGGGTGGGTTGCGCTTCGGCGGGTCGGTGTGGACTTGTTGGGCCGAAGGGCCTGTTTCCACACTGTAAGTCTAATCTAAAAAAAAACATTTGTACAATCACGATTTAATCAAGCAGAATAAGCATTGCTTCATGAAAGGGTAATTATATCAGTAATTTATGAGAGTTTTTCGAGGCAGTCTCAACCAGAGTGAATAGAGGAGAGTCAGTAGATGTGTTGTACTTGGTTTTCCAAAAGGCATTCAACAATGTGCCTCACAAATGTTTAAGCCATAAAATTAGATATTTCAGTGTTGAGGTAGTATATTGGCATGGATAGAGAATTGGCTAATGGGTAGGAAACAGTGAGCAGGGATTCGTGATTCTTTTGTAGGTTGGTGACTTTGTTGGTGCTCCACAGGGATCAGTGCTGGGTCCACCACGGTTTGCAATTTATATTAATGACTTGGAGGAAGGAAGCAAATATACTGTAGTCAAATTTATACATTACACAAAAATAGGTAGAAAGGCAGGTTGTGAGAGGGATACATTTAGAGAAAGTTATTGGCAGGTTGCATAAGTAGGTAAATATTGGCAGACTGGAGTGGAATGTAGGAAAATGTGAAGTTGCTCATTATGGAAGGAAGAACAAAGAACCAAATATGATTTAAATGGAGAAAAACTGCAGAAAGCTGCAACAGAAAGGGACTTAGGACTACTTGTGCAGAAAATACAGAAAGCTAGCACACAGGTACAACAGATGATTAGGAAGGTTCTTGGAATATGTTGCCTTATTTAACAGGGATTGGAGTATGTGTTTCGGGAAGTCTTACTGGAACTACACAAGGTGCAGATGTGACGTCACCTGGATTACCGTAAGCAGTTTTGGACACTTATTTAAGAAAATTGTTTCATTATTTTATTGGAGGTAGTTTAGAGAAAGTTCATTGGGATGATATCCAGTTTGGAGGGATGGTCTTGTGGGCAAAGGTAAAATAGGTTTGTATGGCACTCATTTGGAATTTATAATAATGAGAGGTGATCTTATTGACACATATAGGATTCTTAAGGAGCTTGACAAGGAAAATGCTGAGAGAATGTTTCACTTCCTGGGACAATCTAGGACCAGAGGGCATAGTCTCAGAATTAAGGTTTGCCAACTTAAACTGAGATGAGGAGGAATTTCTCCTAAGGATTATGAGGCTTTGGAACTGCTTGCCATAGAGAACTGCGGGAGAAGAGTCCTTGTGTATATATAAAGCTGAGGTAAGAATATCCTTGATCAGGAGGGAAATCAAGGGTTACAGGGAAAAGAAAAGAAAGTGGATGTGAGGAATGTCAGATCAGCCATGATCCAATTGGATTGTTGAGTAGAATCAAGATGCCAAACAGCCTATTTCTGTTTCAATGTCTTATGGCCTTATGATCTTAAACAGAAAATTTGACTATTTGGAATAACTTCATTATAAATAGCTTCAGTGGAATTTGATTGTTCCTTGACAGAATTTCTTTTAAAAAATAATTCTGCAGAATTTTATTTTCTTGTTGTGTGTATACATATATATATATAAATTATATATAGTTGGATCTATTTGCAAAGCATAAAACCTTTCTAAAAAGAGACAGTATATCAAAACTTTTGATCTTGCATTTATCAGGACTGACAAACGAGAAAAAAAGTTGGAAAGGCAAGACCATTTGAGACAGCATGAGAAGAGGGTGCTGATTGATTGGCATGGAGATTCAGCAGATACTGTTAACTGTCAATCTGAGTGAGCTGAAAAAAAATTCAGACCAGTAACTAGACAGTGATTGGTCTGGTTGTTTCCATGGGGAATGCAGCAGTGACTGGCAAATGGTTCCATGGTCCTTTTCTCAAAGTAACAGATGCAACATATGGAAAATTTGTGTTTACTTCCACAGAACAGCATCCTGTGCGTTAGTTTATGTGATTTCTAGTATATGCAAATACATCACTGCAAGCTCACTGATGATCTTTAATTGATTTCCCTTACAATTCTTAGCACAGTCAGAAGTAATAAATGCTATCTAAAGAAGAATCGCATCTAATGTTGCTCATGGTGCTTGGAGTTTTCCAAAGCACAGATTGGTTGAACACAACGCTGCCTCCTGCAAATGGTCAAATGCTTTGCTGTATGATATGATTCTCCACTCTATGGCCAACACGCCTGGTAAGGCAAAGACGTGGAATTCAAACACATCACATTCCTCATTTATACGATAGTCAAAAATATGAACAGTAACATCCTATGTGTGGAGAAACCAGTTTAAGATGATCGGTTAAACTCACAATCTGGAAAGAAAACTTTTTCATTGAGAAAAGGGCCATGACGATTGACACTCTCTGCTGTAATCCCCATGGCAACAACTGATCAATCAGAGTCTACCTGCCTCATCTGTGTTTTTCAACTAGGATGAACAATTAATTGTTCCTGCTGCATCTCCATGCCAACCATCCGACCAATCTACACCATCTTTTGCGCTGCATAAAACTGCATTCTCTTTTCAAGTTTGATCTATTGTGTGTTATTCCTGATGAGTACAAGTCAAAAGTTTTGAATCCAGCAGGACCAAGTGAAAGCTTTGAATGCATGAGTTTAAATCCTAACACAATAACTGGATATTCTGGGGTGTAAAGTTAGTCTCAGTAATGGTAATCATGAAATAATCATCAACTGCTCTACAAACATACCTGGTTCTCTATCTTCTTTTACGGAACAAAAACTGCCATTCTTTCTTTAAAAGTCATTCCAGTCCTATGGAAATGTGATTAACTGTTAACTGCCATCTGAGGTGGTCTAGTTGTTGTGGAATAAAGTCATACTGTCATAACACAAAAACAGACCCTTCGGCCCAACTCATCCATGCTGTCTAGATATCCTGAATAAATCTGGTCTCATCTGCCAGCATTTGGCCTATATCCCTCTAAACCCTTCCTATATCCATCCAGTACCTTTTAAATGTTGTAATTGTAACAGCCTCCACTACTCTCTCTGGCAGCTCATTCCATACAAAAAGCTAGTGCTCCCAAATATACCTGTTGGACTATAACCCGGTGTTGTATGATTTTTACCTTTGTATACCCCAGTCCAACACTAGCATCTCCAAATCATCCATACATAAATCACCCTCTGCATGAAAACATTGTCCGTTAGGTCCATTTTAAATCTTTCCCCTCTCACCTTAAATGTATGCCATCTAGTTTTGGACTCCCCCACATTGGGGAAAAGACCTTGCCTTATCCATTTCCCTCATAATTTTTATAAACCTCTGTAAGGTCATCCCTCAGCCTCTGGTGCTCCAGGAAAAATAGCTCCAGTCTATTCAGTCTCTTCCTCTTGCTCAAACCCTCCACCCCTATCAATATCTATCTTCTAATGATATCACTAAGCATGTGTATAAGGAGCTATGGCATAGTGACATTAGATCATATGGAACCTGAGTCTAATGTTTCAGTGATGTCCATGCCTTCTTACCAACTACGTGTGTATATATAAAATCTGTTCTGATGCACTATCCTGTTTATAGGCTCAGTTACTGATCTTACATGAGGAAATGGTGACCAAACCCATGGAACTGAAGGCAGGAGGCTCAAAGCTCCTGAAGTAAGGTCCAGCAGCAGTACAGTGCTACAGGTAAAGATTGAGGTCAGCCCAGCAATCCAAGAACAGAAGGTAGGAAAATTTGTCCAGCAGTAGAGGGTGAATGACTTGACTGCCCGCATTGAACAATATGGACAACACCATGGAAGATAAGATTTAACTTAGTTGAGCAATCAACTCAGTCCTAATCACCCAAAAGTCTTCTGGATAATTGAGGGCCTCGGCAGACCTAGACTGGCTATGCTTTTCCAGCACCACACTCTCGACTGTAATCTCCCACATCTGCAGTCCTTACTTTCTCCAGGATATTGCAGGGCCCTAGGCTGGCTCAACAAGTGTGGAGTCACCATAACAGGTATAGTAGGTATGCCATACCAACAATGGTAAAAGCACGTGGAAAAATACATCACCCCCTACCATTATTTTGCCAGCTTTTGAGATGGCACAAGGAACATTCACAGAGGGAAAAGAGACCTGTCCACACTACTGAAGGCCATGGTTGCAGGTACAGCAGCCCTTTTTGTTTTAAAAAGCTTTTAAAATTAACGGCTTTTAGAGGTGAAACCATATTGCAAATTATTTTTCTTGAGAAATCACAGACAATGGTGGCCAATACTGGAGCATTGCCATTGCCATCAATGAGAAATTCACACATTTTGAATTTAAAACAGGGCATGATTAAAGTTGCAATGGACAGCTATTAGATGCTATTTAGTGTTCTAATGGATAGCCTTGCAGCCTTCATCTTTCCAACTGCAGGGTCTGGAAGGAACCAGCATCATGGGGATTGGCCAGCTTTGAGGAACATCAATGCACAAAAACAAATAAATAATTGAAATCGTATGTATTATCTAGCCATGTTCATGGCTTAGCCGAATGCCTTACAGCAATACAATTATCAGCCAGAAATCAGAAAATTAGTTTAAACAATTCACACAACTCTTTAAAGGGCTGGTGTCCATTTTGATGTAGGCTCCCATTGCTCTCCCTCCCCCTCACTTTTGATGGTTTGTATTGCCAATAGAGAGCTATGCATAGATATCTAATTAGCTACATAGATAATTTGCCAGAGGTGGATAACACTAAAATGTGGGTCTTGGTGATTTGGGGGTTGGAAAAATAAAGAAAAGAATAAAAGCCTGGAGAAGCTGAATGCTGCATTACCACATTACACTGAAGGCAAACTCATCTACTTGTTTATACCCTAGGATGTTACCACACCCAAATGAAAACAATGTGCCAGCTGAGATTGAGGCTATATACAGAAGTAGGTTATTTGGAAATTATTATATGTTACTCTGCTATGATGCCCTTGTATGTTCGATAAAGCCTAAAATGATGGGCAACAAATGTTGGCCTTGCTAATGATACCTACATCCCATGAAAGATTAATTAATCAATTAGAAAATGCTAAACAATTTTATGGTGTCAATAAATCTATTCTGCAAAACATGATAAATAAACTTATAGTTAATGCAATCTAATAGGTAAGTTTTTCCTTGCAGCACTTGGTAGCTGCTAATGAACAATAACACAAAGTAAATTGTTCTCTGAAGATCAGACAGAATATGACTGTCTCACAAAGGCTCAGAACATTATTATATGATCTAGCTGTCACAATATTTCCTTATTAGCAAAACATGACAGGTCCCACAGTGACATAGCAACAAATCGCAATCTCATATTTGTCTTTTGGTGGTGACTTAGAGAGGCCTGTATGGGATTCTTTTGCAATTTAAATTGTTTATACCTTTGATCCTTAATAAAAAATGCCTTCCCTTTATCTAGACTGAAACATTCCATCTGAATTATCTTTAATCTATTTCAAAGAATTTCATTATTTCAGTTACTTTTGATTTATATTTTGAAAGCATGAAACATTGCTTTTGTTATTTAAATAAAAATGTCTTACCAAGATATCGAAAGCAGATAATATTTGCTTTTGCAGTTCCTTTGTGGCTATCTGCTTTAATATCGTAGAATGTTTTTCCTCCACTTTTCTGTCTTACTTTCCTGTAGCTGGCAATTCACACTGAGATGTATTTGTGTCTATGTCAGTATTTGAAGAACTGGCCATTCTGCCCATATGATTTGAAACAATGAACAGTAAGTAGTACGCTGTAACTGGATCACAAATTCTGATGAGCACATCCTGGTTGAGGAAGAAATGCCCCAAGTTGTTAGCGTTCAGAGGAATATTGAAGGGCAGACCTGCTCAGCTGGAAGCAGGAGAGGATTCCATAGTGTTGGCAATTAGGAACTCCACAGAAATGCATCAGCAGATACAAGAGCAGCAGGCAGGTTTGTCAGAGGCACTGGGCAAACTAACTCAAAGATTACAGGACTGCATGAATGCTGTCTGCAGCAAGTGACTCTGGTAGAGGAGCATCAAGCTGTCTCTATGGAGAGTTCGGCAGCTACCATGAACAGCCAGGTTCAAAGTGTTCACTATTTGCTGGATCAATGCATGGGCCTGCATTCTGTCACTCTAGGCAATGGTGGTCAGCACCATTGGCAAGGTGGCAGGAGAACAGCAACCTAGACCTCACTCCAGCTGTCCGTCTCTCTCAGACAAAGGCAGGGCAGTGCCAGTAGGCACCCAGCCAAAGAAAGGATCACATACAGGTCCCTTAGAAGTCTCCTTTCAGGACAATCTACAAGTATCCCACATCCACCCTACCTACCAAATATTGCCCTGTGGGATATCAAGATAAGGGGGCGTCACATGCTTCTGGAAGAAAGCATTCAGCATTTCTGGGCCCACTAGCCTCAAATACTTGAGCAAAACTGCATCCTACCAGCTTTCAGATACCTCCTCCTTTCTCCCCTGGATCATGACCCCACCATTGAACATCATTCAACACACCGCCGTGTTCGCATGCCAACATTTCTGTTGCACGCCAGCTGTAGTGCTCCAGTGAGTCTCAGTGCAAGCTCAAAGAAGAACATCTCATCTTCTGCTTTGGGACCTTGCAGTCTTTAGGACTCAACATCAAGTTCAATAACTTCAGAGCCTGATTCAATCCTTCCACAACAGTTGCTAATCTCATTTCTCATTTGATCTCCCACCCACCATCTGCAAGTTGGTAATTTCCCAACCTGGCACAGCCCGCTTCTATCTCCTTCCAAAAATTCAGAAACAGGACTGCCCGGGCACTCTCCACCAGTTCACTCTCCACCTTCCCACTAACATCCTTGATTCCTTTGAAGCATTATGTCATTTTCAAAATTTCCAGTTCACGGTTTCTACCTGCTTTTACTTTGAAATGCTTCTCCTTTATCTCCTTTCATTTTATTGAGTCAAAGTTAATGGGTACCCACATGGACCCCAGTTAGGCCTGTCTCTTTGTGGGGTACATGGAACATTTCTCGTTCCAGTGTCTCTTGGGACAGACTCCAACAGATACCTGGACTATACATCCTCCCCTTCCTGTAAGGAATCCAACCCATTCTCCTAGTTTCTCCATCTCCAATGCATCTGTTCTGATGATGCCACCTTCTGTAGTGAGGTCTCAAAAATATCCACCTTTATCCTGAAACAAGGATTTCCCACTACCACAGTTGACAGGGCCCTAAGCCATGTCTGACCCATCTACTGCACTTCTGCTGTCACCTTCTCTTTCTTCCACAACAATGGCATGGTCCCTCTGGTCCTCACTTACCACTTCACTAGCCTCCACATCTAAAAGATCATAAGCTGCCGTTTCCATCACTTCAAGCAGGATGCCATGCATAGATGCATATTCTTCACAGGGACCAGCATTCGCAGGACCCATTCCTGACTCTCTGATCCACAATTCCATCATTTCCAATAATATTCCCCACCCCCACATCTTCTTCCCATTCAATCGCAGAAAGTGCAGCATCTGGTATCTTTGTGGGGTACATGGAACATTCTTAGTATCTAAAACTTCAGACATACCTTCCAGGTGAAGCAGTGATTTATCTCCACTTCATTCAACCTAGTCTACAGCATCACTGCTCACAATGTGGTCTCCTCTACACTGGGGAGACAAAGTGATTAATGGCTCAGAAGAGGCTTATATCCCTTGCTTTGGCCTGAGTAGGTGTCTGTTCTTTGCATATCAGAGCATTTCTTCCATGATGCACTGATGTGCTCAGTAGGTTGGTACTCCTGAGTCTAATCCAGATACAGTAAAAATGCCTGAACTGGTGGAGAGTGCAAGTGAAAGCCTTGCTGGTGCAGCTTTCTGAGGGATTAGTGACTTCCTCATCTGAGATAAAGCCAGAGCTGAGGCTCCCTAGCTCTGGCCTCTTCCTGATGGAGATCCACTGGGTGATGTTACTGCCAGGGACCCGGCTAGCAATCAAGGGTGGCACCTTGGCTCAGTGGTTAGCATGCCGCCAGGCATGAGAGAAGAGAGTTAATTGTCAAAGATGCATAAAAGCTCATGCAGTGTGGAAGCAGATCATTTAACTCAAAAGTCCACACTGACCCTCTGAAGAGCTAACCTACCCTAGCCCTGTAACTCTGCATTTCCCATGGCAAAACCACCTAGTCTGCACATCCTAGGACACTAAGGGCAATTTAGCATGGCAAATCCACCTAATCTGCATATCTTTGGACTTTGGGAGGAAACCGGAGCACTGGAATAAACCCACACAGACATGGAGATAAACTGCAAACTCCACACAGTCGCCTTCTGGTGGAATTGAACTCGGGTGCTTGGCGGCATGCTAACCACTGAGCCACGGTGCCACCTTGATTGCTAATGAAGTCTCTCCACTCACACATGAGCGGTTATACTCTTCTCTGACAAAATCTACTACTTTGCAAGGAGCAAGAACCCTGAAATTTGTCATGCCTGTTGTGCAGGAAATCATTGACATTTTTGCAGAGCACAAAAGATCTCTGACCTTCTTTCTGCACTGCTGGGTGTTCCCTTTCACCCAGGACACAGCACTGACCCACAATTCTAATTGTATCCAGGCTGGTTAGGTCTGATGACATGGTAAAAACAAGGACTGCGGATGCTGGAAACCAGAGTCTAGATTAGAGTGGTGCTGGAAAAGCACAGCAGGTCAGGCAGCATCCAAGGAGCAGGAAAATCAATGTTTCAGGCAAAAAGAATAGAGCTGAGGGTCAGATGACATGGCCTACTTTGGTGGTCTTGAGACAAAAGACCAAAAAAAACCTCCCTCTCTATTGCCCCATAACCTGCATTTCTAGACTATTTTCGTGAGGAGCAATGAGCGAGTATACCTTTCCTCAGTGCCATGCTTTGAATATTGAGACTTCAGCCCCACAGTGTGAGGGGCACTTCCTAGCTTGCAGTATCTGAAATGGTGTGCAGCTAAGCTTCAAGTACAGTTTGTGAAAGCTGGAAACAGTCACCAGTGGTGAGCACTTCTACCTGAGAAATAATCGGAAACCTCAGTAGCATAATTACTGAGGTGAAAAATGGAAGGTTGCATGAGAAAATTTGGCACAGGCCACGGCAGACTAAACGCATCCTAAGACATTTGCAACAAACAATGAAGCAAAATCTTATAGGGATCTGAGCAATGTGTGCTATAGCAAGATGTGTGGCTGAATTGGGTAGTGTGTAATTGCAGCAAGGCTCACCTCATGTGGGGAGGAACTTGTGCCATCTTACATGCATTCCACATCTGAGATAGTGAGATTCTGTCCAGGCAATAGGGAGATGCCAATTGACAGGAATGAAAACTTGATAAACACCTTGTTAACATCACAACATGCCTCATTAATATTCAGCCTCCCATTTTACAAAACACACCAAACAAGGACATTCGAATGAGCACCTTGCAGATTCAACTCGTTACTTATACTGCATGATCACAGAAAGTGGGCACTGACATCTCAAAGCAGATTCCATAGGCACTGGCCATATATAATATCACATCCACAGTGTTAGCATCATACTTGTTCCATCCTCTGAGCACCCTCATGGCACACCTCCAATGAACTTCCCACATACTTCTGCATTTCAGTGCTGCATGTCATGTTGCACCAGCGACTACAGCAAGTATAAACAGCAAGTGCTGGAGAGTCTCAGCAGACCCGACAACATCTTTGGACAGAGAAATAGAGTTAATGTTTCAGGAACATGTTCTGAAGAAGAGTCATGTCAAACTTGAAACATTAATTCTGTTTCTCTTTCCATAGAAGCTGTCAGATCTACTGGGCTTCCGCAACGCTTTCTGTTTTTATTTCAGATTTCCACCATCTACATTGTTTTTTTTTGCTTTTTTGAGCACTGTAATGCTGCTGTAAAAACACTGTGTTCAGGATCATGCACCAACTCATGGACAGGGCTGTCTTGCTGTGCTTTTAGTGCAGAGCCAAAGCCTGGCACGAAACCTAAAAACTTGTCATTGTCGCCAGCAGGCCTTTGGGGTTCCAAGTCCAGTAAGTTCTTTTCTATTCGCTCATGGGATGTGAGTGATGCTGGCTAAATCAGCATTTATGGCCCATCCTGGGATCCCCTTGAGAATCACAGAATGGCTGTGACACAGAAGGAGGTCATTCAGCTCAATGTGTTTGCAATGGGTCATCAAACAAGTATCATTATCTATTGCCAATCTTCTGCTTTTCCCCATACCTTTGCACATCATTTCTTTCGAAATAATTATCCAATGACCTGTTCAGTGCCTCAATTGAAACTGCCTCCACAACTGCCTCAACATCCTCCCATTGCCTAACTACTCACTGTGTGGAAAGTTTTTTCTCATATCACCTTTGCTTCACTTGAACTTCACTTTAAATCTTTGCTCTTTCATTCTTGATCACTTTATAAATGGAAATAGCTTCTCCCTACCTACTGTATCCAGCCCTTTCATGATTTTGAAACCCTCTATCAAAGTCCTTCCTCTTGGCCTCCTCTCTCTCTAATACATTCATATTGTTATGACACAGCAGTAAACCCTTCTGCTCACTAAATGGCAGATAGTGCTCTTTCTGGTTAACTGTCCAAAATGCCTACTTTTTTATACCCCAAATATCAGATTGTTGGGGCATAATTTAAACAGTTTGGTTAAATTTGAACTGCTGTGAAAATAATTGATGTACCTAGGCTACAGCCAAAGATTATGTCTTGAAGTTACATCTTTCAGTTCTCCAGCACACTGTATCTGTTAGTCAGTCACATGACAGGTGCTTGCCAGCTTTCACTCTCTCTTAAAGGTACAGTACATACCTTCAACTTCATAACAGTATCTTTCCTATAATGTGCCACTGAAAATAATACTAAAGATGATGTCTAATGAACATCTTATTTACTTATATAGATGATGGTGTTCAATCTTGACTGTCTCTACCCTGTTGTGGGCTGTTTTCATCATTGAATTAGAGAGAGATAGGCATTACAGAAGATGGAAGAGAGTGCCACAGCTATTAAAGTTAGTGAGTGAATAGGCAGCACACGATGGCATGCAAACTCTGAGACCTTAGTCTCAACTCCCCCTCTGCAAGTAGATCTTTTACTTCCTGACCCATAGATTGCAATCAGTAAGAATAGACAACAACACCTCTTCCATGATAATCCTCAATACCAGTGTCCTGCAAGACTGCATATTCAATACCCTACTGTACTCCTCATATACTCACAAATTCCGCTCCTACTCCATTTACATGTTTGCTGACAACATCTCTGTTGTAGGTTGGATCTCAAACAATGATAAGACAGAGTATAGGAAAGGTTAGTGACATGGTGTAAAGACAACAATATCTCCATCAATGTCAGCAAAATGAAAGAACTGGTCATTGACTTGAGGAAGTGGAGTGGAGGGCATGCACCTGTCTGCATCAATGGTACTGAGGTGGAGGTGATCGACAATGCCAAGTTCCTGGGAATGATAATCACAAACAATCTGATCTGGTCCACCTATGTCGACGCGATGGTCAAAAAGTACATCAGAGCCTCTACCAACTCAGGAGGCTAAGGAAATTTGGCATTTTAACAAAGATTCTTACCAATTTTTAGAGGTGCATCATTGAAAGCATCCTATCTGTTTGCACCATAATTTGGTATGGTAACTGTTTTCCTCAAGACCACAAAAAAACTACAGCAAGTTGTGAACATAACTTAATTCATCATGCAAACCAGCCTTCCATCCATTGACTCCATCTATACTTCCCACTACATCAAGAAAGCAATCAACATAATCAAAGACCTCTCCCATCCCAATTATATTGTCTTGTATTCTCCTCTTTTGGGGAGAAAATATAAAAAGTTTGAATACAAATATGAACAGATTCAAGGGCAGCATCTTCCCTGCTGTTATCAGACCTTTGAATGAATCTCCCAATTGTTAATATCGATCTCTCTCTACATCTTCTTTGTGGCTTTGTATTCTACACTCTGTTCTGAAGCATTTTGTATGGTACAATCTGCCTGCATAGCACACAATGCAACACTTTTCACTGAATCCCAATACATGTGACAACAATAAATTAAACTCAAACTCAGGATTAGTTGTGTCAGGATTTGGGGTGGGTAATAGTCAGTGAGGACTATTCAGGCAATAGTAGTATGGTAGAGCAAGGGCTTTGGTGAAGGTCTGTACAGTGATAGAATGAATGTGAAGTATTGGAGAGAAGTACTTATGTTGAGAGAACGGGAAAGAATATTGACCAGCCTTCATGCAGTTGAAATTCCTTTAACCTTTAGCAGGTGGCAAACTTTGTCTTTGCTTTCATAATCTAGTTTTGTCTCTTCCAGTGCTGGTCCTAAGGGATCCATCTATCCAGTCTGGGAACTTTCTTACAAAGGAGATCATCAATCTTCCTCTGTCTATCATACCCAGGTCAATGGTCAGCAACCATGTAGGGTAATTCTGGACTGACAGTGGTTACCTGGGTGTACTTTTAAAGATAGCATGGGTGCAAGGGATTCTGGTAAATTCTAGGATGTCTGCTGAATGATGACTAGTTTCTGGAAATGGTGCATGGTAAAATGGGGTGGAGAGAGCTCTAGTATAGTATCCCTACCTCCAAACCAAGAGGTCTATGTTCAAGTCCCACCAACTCTAAAGGTGTCTGAGCTGATTGATTAGGAAAATATCGAAAATATGGTGGAAATAAAACATGAGAGATGCAGAGTGGTGAGGGAGATAATTAATGTGTCAAGTTTGATTAGATATGGTGAGAAAACTGATTAATGTACTGTCTAAATAAATTATGTTTTACCAGAAAGGGTTGAAACTTACAACCAAGGTCAGCATTTCTTTTGTTTTCTTGGCATTTCAGGATTGCATATATCATCTGACTCATATGGCCTTGTTCATTAGGGCTGGATTCGCTGATTTCCTTTTGTACAAATTGTATTCAACTTGGAAAATAAAAAAAAAGCCAGCCAGTGTTGATCATTTCTAATCACGGGAGCTAACTGGTCACAACAATTAGAAGCCATTACTGCACGGAACTGGGTTTAACCATTTCCAACAGATTTCACATACTGACTGGCAACAGATTCAACCTTCTGGTTGAACTTTTTCTTTCCCCGTTTGGGATTAATGTGTGGACATTACATAGAAAGAGAGAGATAGGTGCGCTTGCATGGTATATTAATGTGAAGTATAATCTGCAGGAGTAGACATGAGATATCAGAATGAATAGTCAGTTTACTCCACACACAGGTGAATGTGAAACAGTACCCATCCTCCATCTCCTCTTAGATCATCATTTTTTGAAACATACTCCAAATTGTATTCCTAACATTTGATTTTATTGTGTATAACCAAAAATTAACTAGCATCTAAAAAGAGATTTTCGTTTTGACCTCAAAACAGATACATTTAATGTTATTGAATAGAAGAAATTTTGGATCTGTCCCCCAATTGATAGATTCACTTCAGTTTGTGATTTATTGAGTTATATGAATACTGAAATTATATTATTGTGTTATAATATTGTAAAGAAGAATTTCCCAACTGACATCTTAAAATGATTTCTTGATAAACTTGCATAAACAGCATTAATACCACTAATCATTTAACCTTGAACTTCATCACATATCAACACAGAGCACATACACAATGACGTGAGTTACCTGCACCATAATCATAGTGCAGATCAAATGAATAAAAGCTAAATTTTATTACTTTGGTCTGTTGAGCTATATGTGCTTGGCAAGGTCAGCATTTCTTTTGTTTTCTTGGCATTTCAGGATTGCATATATCATCTAACTCATATGGCCTTGTTCATTAGGGCTGGATTTGCTGATTTCCTTTTATATAAATTGTACTCAACTTGGAAAATTAAAAAAAAAGCCAGCCAGTAGCTGACTGGTCACAACCATTAGAAGCCATTACTGCGCGGTAACTGGGATTGGGATTTGTGCTTGGCCACAAACCTAAATAATAACAGAAATTAGGAGGAGGAGTGTATTACTGAGTACGTTTCTTTAGCATGGTTCGCCATTTATTATGATCATGGCCAATCTCTTAATTCAATACTGTTTCTGCTTTCCACCCTTATTCTTTGATCTCTTTTTCCCCATGAACTATATCCAACTCATTCTTGAAAAGATACAATGTTTTAGTCTCAATTGCTTTCTTTAGTAGTGAATTCCACAGTATCACCACGCTCTGGGTGGAGAAATTTCACTTCATCTCAGTCCATATTGGCCCATCCATATGCTTAGACTGTGACCCCTGCTTCTAGACTCCCTTGTCATCGGGATATTGTTCCTGCATTTATCTTGTCTATTCCTGTTAAAATTTTTAACGTTTCTATGAGATTCTACCTTAATTCTTCCGAATCCAGTATCTCTTCATAAATCAGTCCAGCCTTCCGAGGAATCAGGCTACTAAACCTTTTCTGCAGACCCTCCATAGCCAGGACTTTCTTCTACTGATAAGCATGCCAAAACTACAAAGATTGCTCAAGGTGCAGTCTCACCAAGGCCCTGTATAATTGCAGCAAAACATCCCTGCTCACTTCCTCAAATACTTTCAGCATGAAGGTCAATAAACCATTTGCCCTCTTCACTGACTGCTGCGCCCGTACATTCATTTTCAACCATTGGTATATTATGACACCCATGTTTCATTGCAGCTGCCCACTTTCCCAATCTATTAGCATTTAGATAATAATCCACTTTCAGTTTTTGCTGCCAAACTGGTACAAATCATACTTCATCTACCTAGCATTTGCCTATTCACTCAACTTGCTTGAATCACTCTGAAGCATATCAGCATCCTTCTTACAGTTCACCCTCCCATCCAGCTTAAGGTCATCTGAAATAAAGCATAGCTGGGAGGGGGTTAACACAAGAGCTGTGGAAGCATTTTCCTGCTTGAAGGAGAGGTGTAAAGTGAGTAATGATACTGGAATGGTCACCTCGTATACAAGGGCCTGGATGGGGAACATAGAAGGTATAGGTGTATGTCTATGGCTTGGCTGGGAACTTGGGTATGTGTGAAGCCTGTAGGATCTATGGGATGCACTACCAGGTAGGGGAGTTGGGTGTTTGGGCTGTCATCAACATATTCAGGCAGAGACTGAGGAGAGCTCACTGATGTCTTCCACCTTGCTGGAAGTGTGCAATGGATTAAAGTTCTGGAACTGCCACCCTCATGGCATTGTGGGTCTTCAAATACTAAATGGACTGCAATGGTTCAAGAAGACAGCTCATCATCACATTCATACAGACAATCAGTGATGCCCAATAAATGCTGGCCCAGCCAGTGACACCGACATGACTGTGAGTGAATAAATAAAGGGAAGAATGTGGCTACACCCACTTTTGGAGTGGGTGGCATAAGTGATCTGATTTTTAAGAGACAGGGTTGTGGCACTCACTGATATTAGGGCTTCAAAATAGAAAGAACATTGCAGGCAAATCCATGTATTTTACAGGGTACAGAGCTGAATATTCCCTGGCCTTCCTAATACATTGCCTCCACGTTTGTGTTCCATTTCCCTGTCTCAAATTGGGCTAAAAACTCATTGACAGCTAAATCCCTGGGCACAGAGGCCATGAACTAATAAAGAGGTTGCACAAGGAGGGCAAAAGATGTCAATATGAGCCAATGCCATGTTTACACATTGTTCATACTGCCTCCACGTGATGCAGCAGGCTCTCAACACAGATCAGACCATCTATACAACATTGTCGGTGGCCATGAAGTGATACTGGGTGCTATAACAATGCAATTCAGGCCTACACAGACGGTCTAACTACTGGATATACAGTTAAAGCACATACATTTACACAAACTTCAGATTCATTTACAAGCCACTATCACTCATGCCGTCACAGTGCTCTCAACAGGAGTTTTACTTCTTATTCGAATCATTATATCCCCAGCATAATCCCTGGTTCCATAGCAAAGGTGGAGGGACCCTGCTTAACAGTGGAACCTGTAGGTTTGATCAGATAACCTGGAGGTGGGGTGAGGAACACTTGTGGATGGACAGGCCACATGTGCTGAGAGTCTTCTTGCTGGAGGCAAATTAACCTTCCTCTGTGAGAACTTCCAAGAGCCAGAGGAAGGGTCGGTAGGATGGAGATGGAAGGCCAAGCTACTTGCACAGTGTCTGGAGTGGAGACTTCTGAGGGGCCCAACGTATGGTTTCACTTCCAGCTAAATGCCTGCTGTATCTCTTGTTTCTTTGTGAGGAGGGGCACCAGGAGTAACTATTCAATTCCCTATTACCCCATTGTGATTTCTTCAGTTCTGAGGGCCAGTGCCTGAGGTATGAAGTGCAGATGTGTGAGTCTCTTGAGCAGAACCTGAAGGTCTGAACCTTGTTCTCCACGGCAGCTGCCAACTTGTAGTTGGAAGCAGCCAGATAGTTGTATGTCTCACTGTACTGCTGCAGCTTCTAGAGCTATTGCATCTCACATACTTGCCTGCTACTCCTCCTCCTTCATGTGGATGTGGCCAAAGTACCTGATTATCACACAGTGTCTGATACCACATGGGCCTCTCCTGCCTGGGGCTGGGCAAATGTCTGTCTCTACAGTCCTCCGAGGGCCTGACAAATTTCATTAAGTTTTTTGAGGAAATGATGAAGTTGGTAGATGATGGTAGTGAATATCATCTATGTGGACTTTACTAAAGCATTTGACAAGGTCTCTCATAGAAGACTGGACCAGAAGGTTAATTCAAAATAGAGGCACAGTGAGTTGATAAGTTGAATATAAAATTGATTTGGTCATAGAATACAGAGAGTACTTGTGGAGGAGTATTTTTCTGACTGGAGGTGTGTGACCAGTGATGTTCCACAAGGGTCAGTGCTAGGACTTCTGTTATTTGTAATGCATATCAATGATTTGGATGAAAATGTAGGTGCTCTGATTAAATTTACAGTTAACATGAAAACTGGTGGAATTGTGGATAGAGAAGGAGGTTGTCAAAGGGTACCGCAGGATAAAGATCACCTGGGTGGATAAATGGCAGATGGAGTGTAATCCAGGCAAGTGTGAGGTGATGTATTTTGGGAGGTCAAATACAGGATGAAAGTATACAGTAAATGGCAGGACCCTTAGGAGCACTGATGTGCACAGCGATCTTGGGTTAAGTGCAGAGTTCCCTGAAAGTGTCAATTGAAAAGGTGGCAAAGATGGCATATGACATACTTGCTTTCATTGATTAGGTCATTGAGTGTAAATGTTGGTGAGTCATGTTGCAGCTGTATAAAAGTTTAGTTTCATTCTGAGGAAGGGTCACTGGATTCGTAATGTTACTGCTGATTTCTCTGCACAGATGCTAGCAGACTTGCTGAGTTTTCCCGGCAACTTCTGCTTTTGTATAAAACTTTAGTTAGGCTACATTTTGAGTATTGCATGCAGCTCTGGTCTTTACACTATAAATAGGATGTGGGAGCTTTGGAGAGGATGCAAAAGAGATTTACATTCCTGTCGCCTGGATTGGAGTATTTGCCCTAAGTTGAGGTTGAACAAATTTGGATTGTTTTCACAAGGGAGTTGAAGACTTAAGGGTGATAGAACTATATAAAATTATGAGAAGCTTAGATAGGGCGGATAGTCAGAGTCTTTTTACCAGTATGGAAATACTTGGGGGCATTGATTTAAAATGAGGAGATAGGTTTAAAGGAGGTGTGCAAAGCAAATTTATTATGCAGACTGTTGTAGGTGCCTGGAACACATTGCGAGGAGAGGTAGTGGAAGCAGACATGTTAGCAATATTTAAGATGCTTATAGACAAACACAAATATGTAGAGAATAAAAGGGGACAGACCATTGTGCTGGCAAATGGGATTAGTCCAGAATGGTATCATGGTCGGTACAGATATAGTGGGCCGAAGGGCCTGTTCCTGTACTTACTGTTCTATGTTCCAAGCCAGTGACTTGGGATGTTTCTTCTTTGACCACGTGTGGAGTTATCATAGCTCCCACACTCCCTATCCCTTTGGTTCCCCCATGGTGTCAGTATCTGGAATGGTGGGATGCAGGAGGCAGCCTTACCAATGTTTCTTTTGAGGCCTTGGTACTTTCTCCGTAAACATCCAGGCGATGGCTGCTAGGGAGCTGACAGTTTCATTGCAGAGGTGGTGCTTATGGTGGTGGTACCTGTAAGATAAAAGAGAAAAAAGTGTCCCATGACCAATGACCATAAGTCAATTGCAATGAATGATATTGACATTGACAGGATGGTGAAGAAGATGTTTGGTTCATTAGTCAGAACACTGAGTATAGGAGTTAGGTTGTTATGTTCAGGCTGTACAGAACATTGGTAAGGCTACTTTTGGAAATGTGCACTCAATTATCATCTCCCTGCAAGAGTAGAGATGTTGTTAAACTTGAAAAGATGCAGAAAGATTTAAAAGGATCTTGCTGGGCTTGAGTTATAAGGAGAGGCTGAATGGACAGGATTTTTTTTCCCCAGAGCATCAGAGGGTGAGTGATGACCTTATAAAAGTTAATAAAATCATGAAGGGTATGGATAGAGTAAATAGCTGAGGTCATTTTCCTAGGGTATGTAAGTCCAAAACTAGAGAGCAGAGGCTCAAGGTGAGAGGAGAAAGATTGTAAAAGACCTGAGGAGAATTTTTTTTTCACACAGATGATAGTGCAGATATGGAATGAGCTGCCAGAAAAAGTGGTGGAGGCAGGTATAATTACAACATTAAAAAGAAATCTGGATAGATATACGAAGGAGGGGTTTAGAGGGATATGGACCAAGTGCTGATAAATGGGACTAGGTTGGATTGAGATATCTGATCGATGCAGTTAGACTGAAGGGTCTGTTTCCGTGCTGTATGACTCTATGACCCAATGACTGCGGGTTATTGGGGACATGCAGTGGAATGAATAATACTTGTTTGGCAGGACAGCGCTGTTTCAGCATTCCAGCTGCAGGAATCCCAGTCTTCTCCTGTGAGGATAAGGGTGCTGTCCTCTTTACGGGTTGGGAGGCAATTGTAAGGTCAATGGAAGGCTTTCGATAAGGTCCCACATATGACATTAGCATGTAAAATGGGATTGGCAGTAGTACATTGACATGGATAGACAATGAATTGTCAGACAGGAAACAAAGATTAGGAATAAATAGTGTTTTGTTCTGAAGCAGGGTCACTGGACTTGAAGTATTAACTCTACTTTCTACTCAAAGATGGTGCCAGACCTGCTGTGTTTGTCTAGCAATTTCTGTTATGGTTTTAGATTTCCAACGCAACAGTTTTTTGTTTTACTGTGGGGATAAATGAGTCTATTCTGAGCCAGAGGCTCAGTATGTACTGCAGAGATCAATGCTTGGACCCCAGCTATTGACAATGTATATTAATAATTTAGATGGGTGAACTAAATGTAATATCTTCAATTTTGTAGGCAATATAAAGCTGTACGGGATGATGAACTATGAAAAAGATGCAAAGATGCTTCAGTGTGATTGGCACAATTTGAGCAAATGAGTGGGAAAATACATGGCAAGTGAAGTATAGACTGGATGAATATGAAGTTAGTCACTCTGGTAGCAAAATCAGTCAGGAAGATAATTATCCAAATGACACTAGCTTGGGAAAAGGGGAGGTGCAACAAGACCTGGATGCCCGACAGGCAGTGAAGAAGACAAATGAAATATAGGCCTTCAGAGCGAGAGGATGCAAGTACTGCAGCAGAGACTGCATACCCACAACTACACTGGAGAAGATGACAGTGAGATTTCTTCTTTAATTGCTCCAATCTTTGGAGTGTAAAGATGCCTACAGTGCCGATAGGAATAGAATTCCACAGCATTGGTTCAGTTTGCAAAGACTTGCAAGAAGAGTCTATTTCAGAAGCTTTCATGGAATCTGCACTTTCTCAATAAACTTCTATTCAATTTCTTTAAATGTGTTAAAAAAAAGTAATGACAATCGTAACTCCAAAACACAAATCTCAATTATAGATTAGTTGTGCCGACGTGGAGACTTTCTTCAGCATCACAGAAAATGGAACTGTTAAACACATAAACAAGCTTGCAATGAAACTATTTCCAAAAGGGCATCAATTACCGAGCTAATGGTGGATACTCAAAAAGCAAATGTTCAGCGTCATTAATTTCCATTCATTTAGTACAAAGATGCTCATGTAATGTTTTCATTATTACGCATCTTAAATTTCTGTTAATAATGGAACAAAGATTTGTCATAATTATAATTAAGAATATAAATCAGCTGCAAATTATATCTGATTCATCATTATCAACTCACATTTGTATAACAGTCATGATGGAATTTATCTAAACTCCTTTCAGCTAGCCCAATGTGAGTGATAACTCTGTCCAGATAAGACCTTCAAATACAAAACATCATGAGGCTCCTGTTTGCTTCAAATGGAAGGACTGACCCTTAACTCAAGAGACAGTTGAAAATCACAATGGGTAGGCTTCAGGAGGAAATTAAGAGTAGAGATTTTTCTGAGGAAGGGTCACTAGACCTGAAACATTAACCCTGATTTCTCTCCTTAGGTGTTGCCAGACCTGCTGAGCTTTTGCAGCAAACTTGATTTTGTCTCTCGAGCTTTTTCTTCTTTTTCACCCTGTTACTGGCCCATTTATGTTATAAGAAAACAAGTCGCCATAGTGCAAATGGACTATAGGGCTGCTTTCTCATCAGGAAGAGATGACTGGTGGTAGTTTAACCAAAGAATTACCATGCCTCAAGTGAAGAGAGAGGTTGAGAAGGAGCGCCCTTCACAGTAACCTCATGCTGTAAGCATGTAAGGAACATGAAAATGATCTGGGATAGAGTCACAAAGTCAGAGAGAAGTACAACACAGAACCAGACCCTTCTGTCCAACATGTACATGCCAACCAGATATCCCAGCCCAATCTAGTCCCACCTGTCAGCACCTGGCCCTTATCCCTCCAAACCCTTCCTATTCATATATGTTTTAAATGTTGCAATTGTATGACCCTCCACCACTTCCTCTGGCAGCTCATTCCATACATGTGCCACCCTCTGCGTGAAAATGTTGCCCCTTAGGTCTCTTTTATATCTTTCCCCTCTCACCCTAAACCTATGCCTTCTAGTTCTAGACTCCCCCACCCCAGAGAAAAGACTTTGTCTATTTACCCTATCTATGCCCCTCGTGATGTTATAAACCTCTAGAGGGTCACCCCTTAGCTTCCGACGCTCCAGAGAAAACAGCCTCAGTCTAGTCAACCTCTCCCTATAGCTCAAATCCTCCAACCCTGGCAACATCCTTCAGGCTCGAAGGGCAGAATGGCCTACTCCTGTACCTATTGTCTAAATCTTTTCTGTACCCTTTCAAGTTTCACAACATCTTTCCGATAGGCTGGAGACCAGAATTGCACACAATCTTCCAAAAGTGGCCTAACCAATATCCTGTACAGCTGCAACATGACCTCCCAGGTCCTGTACTCAATACTCTGATGAATAAAGAAAAGCATGCCAAATGCCTTCTTCACTATTCTATCTACGTGCGACTCCACTTTCAAGGAGCAATGAACCTGCACTTGAAGGTCTCTTTGTTCAGTAACACTCCCTAGGACCTTACCATTAAGTGTATAAGTCCTGCTAAGATTTGCTTTCCCAAAATGCAGCACCTCGCATTTATCTGAATTAAACTCCATCTGCCACTTCTCAGCCCATTGGCTCATCTGGTCCAGATCCTGTTGTAATCTGAGATAACCTTCTTCGCTGCCCACTACACCTCCAATTTTGGTGTCATCTGAAAACTTACAACTGTACCTCTTATGCTCACATCCAAATCATTTATATAAATGATGAAAAGTAGTGGACCCAGCACCGATCCTTGTGGCACTCCACTGGTCACAGGCCTCCAGTCTGAAAAACAACCCTCCACCACCACCCTCAAGTCTTCTACCCTTGAGCCAGTTCTGTATCCAAATGACGAGTTCTCCCTGTATTCCTTGAGATCTAACCTTGCTAATCAGTCTCCCATGGGGAACCTTGTCAAACACCTTATTGAAGTCCATATAGATCACATCTGTCACTTTGCCCTCATCAATCCTTTTTGTTACTTTTAGATTACTTACAGTGTGGAAACAGGCCCTTCGGCCCAACAAGTCCACACCAACCCGCCGAAGTGAAACCCACCCATTCCCCTCTTTTACCTAACACTACGGGCAATTTAGCACGGCCAATTCACCTGACCTGCACATCTTTGGACGGTGGGAGGAAACCGGAGCACCCGGAGGAAACCCACGCAGACACGGGGAGAATGTGCAAACTCCACACAGTCAGTTGACTGAGTCGGGAATTGAACCCGGGTCTCTGGCGCTGTGAGGCAGCAGTGCTAACCACTGTGCCACCGTGCCGCCCTACTTCTTCAAAAAAACTCAATCAAGTTTGTGAGACATGATTTCCCACTCACAAACTCATGTTGACTAACCCTAATCAGTCTTTGCCTTTTGCATCCTGTCCCTCAGGATTCCCTCCAACAACTTGCCCACCACAAATGTCAGGCTCACTGGTCTATAGTTCCCTGGCTTATCCTTATCACCTTTCTTAAACAGTGGCACCACATTTGTCAACCTCCAGTCTTCTGGAACCTCACCTGTGACTATTGATGATACAAATATCTCAGTCAGAGGCCCAGCAATCACTTCTCTAGCTTCCCACAGAATTCTAGAGTACACCTGATCAGGTCCTGGGAATTTATCAATATTTATGCATTTTAAGACATCCAGCACTTCCTCCTCTGTAATATGGACATTTTTCCAGATGTCACCATTTATTTCCCTACATTTTATATTTTCTATGTCATTTTCCACAGTAAATACTCATTTAGTATCTTGCCCATCTCCGTGGCTCCCACAAAGACTGCCTTGCTGAACTTTGAGGAGCCCTATTCTCTCCCTAGTTACCCTTTTGTCCTTAATTCTCCTTAACTCTATTTGCCAAAGCTGTCTCATGTCCCCTTTTTGCCCTCCTGATTTCCCTCTTAGGGCGGCACGGTGGCACAGTGGTTAGCACTGCTTCCTCACAGCGCCAGAGACCTGGGTTCAATTCCCGCCTCAGGTGACTGTCTGTCTGGAGTTTGCACATTCTCCCCGTGTCTGCGTGGGTTTCCTCCGGGTGCTCCGGTTTCCTCCCACAGTCCAAAGATGTGCGGGTCAGGTGAATTGGCCATGCTAAATTGCCCGTAGTGTTAGGTAAGGGGTAAATGTAGGGGTATGGGTGGGTTGCGCTTCGGCGGGTTGGTGTGGACTTGTAGGGCCTGTTTCCACACTGTAAGTAATCTAATCTAATCTATACCCCTACTGCCTTTATACTCTTCTATGGATTCACTCAATTCTTCCTGTCTATACCTGGCATATGCCTCCTTCTTTTTCTTAACCAAACACTCAATTTCTTTAGTCATCCAGCATTCCCTATACCTATCAGCCTTTCCTTTCACCCTAACAAGAATATACTTTCTCTGGACTCTCATTATCTCATTTCTGAAGGCTTCCCATTTTCCAGCTGTCCCTTTACCTGCGAACATCTGCCCCAGTCAGCCTTTGAAAGTTCTTGCCTAATGCCGTCAATATTGGCTTTCCTCCAATTTAAAATTTCAACTTTTTGGTCTGATCTATCTTTTTCCATTACTATTTTAAAACTAATAGAATTATCATCACTAGTCCCAAAGTGCTCCCCCACTGACACCCCAGTCACCTGCCCTGCCTTATTTCCTAAGAGTAGATCAAGTTTATCACCTTCTCTACTCAGTGCATCCACATACTGAATCAGAAAATTTTCTTGTACACACTTAACAAATTCCTCTTCATCTAAACCCTTAGCACTATGGCAGTCCCAGTCTATGTTTGGAAAGTTAAAATCCCCTACCATCACCACCCTATTATTCTTACAGATAACAAACATGTTTCTCAATTTCCCTCTGACTGACTATTAGGGGCTCTATAATACGATCCCAATGGAATGATCATCCCTTTGTTATTTCTCAATTCCACCCAAATATCTTCCTACAATGTATTTCCCGGAATATCCTCCCTCAACACAGATATAATGCTATCCCTTATCAAAAATGCCACTCCCCCTCCTCTCTTGCCTCCCTTTCATTCCTTCCTATAGCATTTGTATCCTGGAACATTAATCTGCCAGTCCTGCCCATCCCTGAGCCATGTTTCTGTCATTGCTATGATACCCCAGTCCCATGTTCCTAACCATGCCCTGAGTTCATCTGCCTTCCCTGTTTTTCCCTTGCATTGAAATAAATGCAGTTTGATTTATCAGCCCGACCTTGTTCTCAGCTTTATCCCAGACTGTTTGGCTTGCTTCTGTTCTTAACTATACCAGTCTCAGATTGATCTCTTTCCTCACTATCTCCCTGAGCTCCCCGCCCCCACCTTCCGAGCAGCTCTAGCAAATCTCCTTGCCAGTATATTAGTCCCCTTCCAATTTAGGTACAATCCACCCTTCCTGTACCGGTCCCTTCTTCCCCAAAAGAGATTCCAATGGTCCAAAAATGTGAGCCCTTCTCCCATACACCAATTCCTCAGCCATGCATTCATCTGCTCTATCCTCCTATTCCTGTCCTCACTAGCTCTTAGCACCGGGAATAATCCAGATGTTACTACTCTCGAGGTCTTCCTTTTTAAATTTCTTCCTAATTCTCTGTAATCTCCATTCAGAATCTCAACCTTTCCCCTTCCTATGTCATTGGTTCCAATGTGGGCAATGACCTCCCTCTGGCCCCTTCCCCTCCTTGAGAACATTCTGCACTCTCTCTGATACATTCTTGATCCTGGCATCAGGGAAGCAACAAACCATTCTGATTTTTCACTGCTGGCCACAGAAACACCTGTCTGTACCTTGGACTAGAGAGTTCCCTAACACAATCAATCCCTTGGAACCCGACATATCCTGACATATTGCATTAAAGCCAGTCTCAATAACACAAACGTAGCCGTTTGTGCTACATTCTCCTGAGAATTCATCACCCCTACATTTTCCAAAACAGCATACTTGTTTGAAATGGGGATAGCCACAGAACACCCCGGAATGACGTACCTGCCTCATTTACCTTTCCTGGAGTTAATCCATCTCTGTGACTATATTTGTGACTTTTCTCCCTTCCTATAACTGCCATCCATCAGATCCCCTTGCTCTTGTAAATTCCTCATTGCCTCTAACTGTCTCTCCAACTGATCCATTCAATATGATAGAATTTGCCTCCAATGGCATTTATTGCAGTTATAATCCTCAGTAACACATAATCTCTCCCTAAATTCCCATATCCAACAACAAGGGCATATCACTCTACTAAAGGCCATTTTTGCTTCTTTCGATCTACAGACTTAGAAAATAGCACTATCTTATTCTCTACAAAATACTGCTCCAGGTTAAATTAATACTTACGGCTTAAATTTTTAGGTTTAATCAAGAGATCTATCTCAATATAACATGTCATCAAGAAAGAACCCACTCCACTCACTACTGCAGACTTACTGTAAGGCCATGCTTAAAATATTCACTTATTTGTTTCTGTGCTTTGACCTCTCCCAACAGGTTCCTCCAAATTTAGTTGTGAATTTCACTGTTTGTTAAGTTTCCCAGAAATGCTCCAATGTCCATCGATACATGAATTCAAATAGCAAAGGCAGTAACTGTGCAGGTTCACTGTTGTGTCAGTGAACAGTGCAGATTTCTTTCTTTCTCTCTCTCTCTCTCTCTCTCTCTCTCTCTCCTGCACTGACCTCACCATGTACTTCCTTTGTCTGTTCCTCTCCCTTTTAAAAGTGCTGTTGTTTTGATTTTTTTCTCTCCAAAGTTCCAAAACAATGCAACAGCATATAAAACAGTAATTGCTACCCCTGGATTTCAAGGAAATCACCTCTAACACCCAAAATACCCCAAAAAGGGAGCAGCCTGTTACAGCCTGAAATTCTTCCCATCCTCCATCTTGGACTACCAGGAATCCTTTTTTCTTGCTTGCGAACCTTATGCAGCTCTGTAGCCAGGTCTTCAGCTCTGTTCAGCTTACATTGACTGTGATAGCTATCCAGTCTGTTGCTTTTTCAATATCTGTCTGCAGGGCCAAATGGCTTCTGTAAATAAAGAAATTGTCTCCTTTCACAGATTTTTTGCCCAATGTCTGCAACACTGTTTCAGAGAGCTTTGTAGCATGTTCTGTGCCAGTTGTGCCATTTTAACCCTTTTTGCTGTTGAGACTTAGCTGTATATTTAATGTAGATTGCCAACAATATGTGCTACCTGCATCCCTCCAAGTGGGAGCAGGCAATTGTGCATCATCATCCCCATGACTGTTTTCCTTATGGAGTTGAGTTCAAATGAGAGATTGTCAACCTAAAATGTGAGCTTTGTTCTTTCTGTAGATATGCTGCAAAACTTATCAAATATTTCCAGTAATTTCTGTTTTGAGTCAGAGATTGAAACCTATCTTTCAATTGAACAAATCTAAATTCAATGTGTGTATAGGTACTAAATTATACATTTGAGGATTGGCTTATGACAGCATTATATACCTTGCAATAAACCATTCTGGTTAAATAAGTAGTGATAAGGATTGACTTACAATGAACGAATTCTGTACTCACACTGTTTTTTGAAGCTTATGAGAAAATCTCTTGTTCAGCATCACAAAATATCTGCTTACTCTGAGGGTCAAGAAATGAACTTTTTATTCGATATTTCCCTTGCAAAAAGAACTTTTCTTTTTGGATGTTCTTCTTAAGACATAGAACGTAGAACATAGAACATTACAGTGTAGTACAGGCCCTTCGGCCCTCAATGTTACACCGACCTGTGGAACCAATTTGAGGCCTATCTATTCTACACTATTCCATTTTCATCCAATGATCCTTCAAATGCCTGTAAAGTTGGCGAGTCTACTACTATTGCAGGCAATGCATTCCATGCTGCTACTACTCACTGAGTAAAGAAACTATCTCTGTCCTATATCTGTCACCCCTCAATTTAAAGCTATGTCCCCTTGTGCTAGCCATCACCATCCGAGGAAAAAGACTCTCCCTGTCCACCCTAGCGAACCCTCTGATTATCTTATATGTCTCAATTAAGTCACGTCTCAACCTTCTTGTCTCTAACGAAAACAGCCTCAAGTCTATTAGCCTTTCCTCATAAGAACTTCCCTCCATACCAGGCAACATCCTAGTAAATCACCTCTGAACCCTTTCCAAAGATTCCACATCCTTCCTATTATGCGGTGACCAGAACTGTATGCAGTACTCCAAGTGCGGCTGCACCAGAGTTTTATATAGCTGCAACATGACCTCGTGGCTCTGAAACCCAATCGCTTTACCAATAAAAGCTAACACACGGTATGCGTTCTTAACAATCCTATTAACCTGGGGGTCAACTTTCAGGGATCTATCTACATGGACACCAAGATCTCTCAGCTCATCGAAACTGTGAAGAATCTTACCAATAGCCCAGTACTCTTCATTCCTGTTGCTTCTTCCAAAGTGAATCACCTCACACTTTTCCACATTAAACTCCATTTGCCAACTCTCAGCCTAGCACTTAAGCTTATCTATGACTGTCTGTAACCTGCAACATCTTTTGGCACTATCCACAACTCCACCGACGTTAGTGTCATCCACAAATTTCACTAACCCATCCTTCTACACCCTCATCTGGGTCATTTATAAAAATAACAAACAGCAGTGGTCCCAAAGCAGATCCTTGCAGTGCACCACTAGTAACTGAAACTCAGGATGAACATTTCCCAACAAACATCACCCTCTGTCTTCTTTCAGCCAGCCAACTTTTGATCCAACCCACTAAATCACCCTCAATCTCATGCCTCCATATTTTGTACAATAGCCTACCATGGGGAACCTTATCAAATGCCTTATTGAAATCCATATGCACCACATCAACCCCTTTATTCTCATATACCTGTTTAGTCATCTTCTCAAAGAACTCAATAACGTTTGTGAGGAATGACCTATCTATCACAGAATTGTGTTGACTATCTCTAAACAACTTATTCCTTTCTAGGTGATTATAAATCCTATCTTTTATAATCTTTTCCAACACTTTACCCACAACCGAAGTAAGGCACAATCGTTTATAATTACCATGGTTGTCCTGACTCCCCTTAACATTTGCTATCTTCCAGTCTTCTGGCACTATTCCTGTAGACAATGGCGACATAAAGATCAAAGCCAAAGGCTCTGCAACCTCTCCCTGGCTTCCCAGAGAATCCTAGGATAAGTCCCATTCGGCCCAGGGGACTTATCTATTTTCACACTTTCCAGAATTGCTAAACTCTTCTCCTTGTGAAGGTCAACTCCATGTGGTCTTTTTTTTAGATTTAGATTACTTACAGTGTCGAAACAGGCCCTTCGGCCCAACAAGTCCACACCAACCTGCTGAAGCGCAACCCACCCAGACCCATTCTCCTACATTTACCCCTTCACCTAACACTACAGGCAATTTAGCATGGCCAATTCACCTTACCTGCACATCTTTGGGATGTGGGAGGAAACCGGAGCACCTGGAGAGAATGTGCAAACTCCACACGGGAGTTTGAGGCGGGAATTGAACCTGGTTCTCTGGTGCTGTGAGGCAGCAGTGCTAACTGCTGTGCCACCGTGCTGCCCACTTGTAGCCTAGGCTATTAGTGGTCTAGTAACCTCTATATCAGTATTCTCCTCGAAAACATTTTTTTTCCAGTGTGAATGCTGACAAATAATATTCATTTAGTGCTTCTCCTATCTCCTTGGACTCTATGCACAACTTCCCAATACTGTCCTTGATTGGCCCTAATCTTACTCTTGTCATTCATTTATTCCTGATATACCGATAGAAAGCCTTAGGTTTTCCCTTGATCTTATCCGCCAATGACTTCTCATCCCTCTCCTGGCTCTTCTTCGTTCTCTCTTTAGGTCTTTTCTGGCTAGCTTGTAACTCTCAAGCACCCTAATTGAGCCTTCACGTCTCATCTTAACGTAAGCCTCCTTTTTCCTCTTGGCAAGACATTCAACCTCCTTCCTAAACCACGGTTCCCTGACTCAACCACATCCTCCAGCCTGACGCGTGCCTAGTTATCAAAGACATGCAGTAGCTGTTCCTTGAATAAGCACCACATTTCGATTGCGCCCATCCCCTGCAGTTTCCTTCCCCATCTTATGCATCCTAAATCTTGCCTAAGCGTATCATAATTGTAACTCTTGCCCTGCACTATATACCTATCCCTTTCCATCACTAAAGTAAATGTAATGATTTGGAGGTGACGGTGTTGGACTGGGGTGCACAAAGTTAAAAATCACACAACACCAGGTTTTAGTCCAACAGATTTATTTGAAAGCACTAGCTTTCAGCGCGCTGCTCCTTCATCAGGTGGTTGTGCAGCCACAACCACCTGATGAAGGAGCAGTGCTCCAAAAACTAATGCTTCTAAATAAGCCTGTTGGACTATAATCTTGTGTTGTGTGATTTTTAACTAAAGTAAATGTAACCGAATTGTGGTCACTATCACCAAAGTGCTCACCTACCTCCAAATCTAACATTTGGCCGGGTTCATTACCCAATACCAAATCCAATGTGGCCTCGCCCCTTGTTGGCCTGTCCACATACTACATCAAGAAACCCTCCTGCACACATTGGACAAAAATTGACCCACCTAAAGTTCTCAAATATAGTATTTTCAGTCAATATTTGGAAAGTTAACTTGGAAAGTTACACTTTGGAAAGTTAAATTTGTCTGAGAATTTAAATCTTGAATCCTTCAGACACCTCTCCTTGCAAACAAATCAGAATGGCTTCAGTCAGGTCACAGTACTAACATCTAACAGCAATGCGAAATGTTGCAAAACCATGTATTGAAGCAGCATTGTGAAATTGCAATGTGAAATGAAATTGTTCGTGATGACAAAATAACATGATACCATGACTGAAAATGTAAATAAGGAAAAGCTGTGTGCATTTTTTAAAAAAATGTCTTAGAGCAAGGCAACTTAAAATGGAAATGTTTTTCTTCTTACTTAATTGGCTATTTCACTATTCATTTCTCCCTATCTTAAAATCCCAATGGATTTACAAACTGTAAATGGTCTAGGTACACACTCTTGTTCTCTTTTTCTTTTACTGCAGCCCTATCTCTGCTTTTGTTCTTTCAGATACCCAAAATTGACATCTTACTGGACTGCAATTTTGTAACATGAAGTCGAGAGGAACAAGAGATTGATGATGAGATGCCATCAATTGATCTCACACTCAGATTAACCATGTTCTAATACTGGCATTGTACATATTTCAGATGCTCAAGGGTGCCCTGCAAAGTCAGCAACTTCGACCAACCCTGATGCAGCCACTGGGGTAGCATTGTGAAGGAGCACAAGGCCAGAGAAAGGCACTCGACAGGCATTAAGGGGATGCACAAGAGTGATTCCTGAATTTTGTGGAGAATCTTGGATGGTTTATTTGATAAATTTGGTGTGCAGTCACTGTTTTGTAGTGGTTTTTAATTTAGCATTTTGTCAAGAAACCATTGTTATATTCAGTGCCAGTAAGAAGGGGAGTATGGGCTGCAATGGAATGGATGCTTTGGGTTGTGTTCATTAATGCTGCAGTCAGATATGGTGATCACTGACAACATATAGAGAAAGGGAAGGTGTTTGCTGTTTTCCCCTCTTGGAGCTCATTCTTCTTGCTACTCCTCAGCTGTTGACTTGTAGCTGATGGTAAGGTTTATGTCCTCAGACATTGCAGATTATACGGGATACAGTAATGCTGCAGGCCATGATAAATGGTCTAAGTGAGCATGAATACAAACTTTACCAAGTACTGCAAGACTTATCGTAGTAACTGAAGTGCTTGAGCATCTAAGTGTTTGATGGCATGTGGCAGATTTGCTTTCATTGTATACATGCTGCTCACATGTTAGGTTAAGCATCAGATTTATGAACCAGATAGCTAATGAATTGTCCTTATCACCCAGGTCCTTATCCTGTTCTGAGATTTGAGGTCTGTAAGCCTAAATTAAGTGGAAATTTCGCACACATAGTACTGAGATTGAGGTAATTGGAAAGCTCTTCGAAGACTTAAGTTGGTCAAAGCTTCCTTTTGGGAGTCCTTTTCTCCCTCTCTTTCTCCCATGAACAAGTTGTTCTCCTCTACCCTGCCTCTGCTAATCTCCCTGACTTGCTTGAAGCCGGGGGCATGTTAAATATAGCACCCATGAGGAGGAGAAAACGGTTGGGCCAAAATCCTTGAAATGAAAACTGAAGCCTTCATCACATGCCACTCCACTCCTTGTTGGTATCATCAACTTTAAAATGCACTGGAAAATTCACAGTGATTTCACATTGACGAAATGAAATTCAGAGAGGGGACCCTGCTTCTGGCAGGGTGGAGTCTCCTTATGAGCAGATGTGTCTGCCATAGTACCAAACAGTATCTCCGAGCAAATTCCATGGGCACCAACTACACGTGAAACCTGACCATGGATTTTGGCATCCAACATTTCCCTCCCCACGCCTCCCACAAACTCACCCGCCATATGTAGCACCTTCCCTTGCCACCACATGAGCTGTAAAGCCTGAACCAACCCCTCCTCCTCATCTCTGTTCAAGGTCCCAAAGGATGTTTTCACATCTGGCAGAGATTTTCCTGGATATCCACCCACCCCATCTATTGTATCCATTGCTCTCAGTGTGGTCTTCTACATCGGGAGATAGGACACCAACTCGCCCAGAATTTCAGGGAATATCTTTGGGACAGATGCACCTATCAACCCCACTGTCCTGTGGCCAACCACTTCAACTCCTCCTCCCACTCCCCCAAGGACATGCAAGTCCTGGCCCTCCTCTACTGCCAAATCCAGGACACCCACCAACTGGAAGAAGAATGCTTCATCTTCTGCCTTGGGACTCTTTAACCACATGGCATCAACATCGACTGCACTAGTTTCCCCCCACCTCATCCCAGATCCAATCCTCCAACTCGGCCCTCATGAACTGTCCTACCTGTCCATCTTCCTTCCTACCTATCTGCTCCACCCTCCCCTCCAATCTATCACAATTACCCCCCACTTGCATCCACCTATTGCCTTCCCAGGTACTTTTCCTGCAGCCCCACCTTCATCCTCATATTAATCTCTCAGCCCCCTTACCCTTCCATATTCCTGATGAAGGGCTTATGCCTGAAACATCGACTCTCCTGCTCCTCAGATGCTGCGTGACCTGCTGTGCTTTTCCAGCACCACATTTTTCTACTCTGGCTTTCCAATATGTGTAGTCCTCACTTTTTCCAAGAATGGCAAAGTTCCTTTTCTAAAGAATGTGGATTGTCAATAAGTACTAGAGACAGAGCACTTGTGACTTAGAAAGGGCAGGTAAACTGTGTTGCTTGGTGTTCAAACAGTTTGTATCTACAAGGGAGTGTCAGCCAAACTGGTGCGTGCCATGAACAATCCAGCTTTGTGGCTGCTGTGTCATTACATTGCCCATGAGGGCCAACAACACTGGGTGCACAGTGAAGATGGTGTTGCATCAGGAATGTCAGCCTTTTGGTGAATATTCACAGAGTGATGAGTTGTTCTGAGAATGGAGTGAGGTAGAATCAGAAGAAAGGGACACCATACTGCAGGGTAGGTATTTAACTTGTTTGGTCTTGCAGAGAAAAAACTCCTCCAGAAATCTCAGTGCGACTTGCAATCAGCTCAGTGTATCATTGCTTCAAGTCCTATCCTAAAAAGGTAACAGCACCTTCCTCTTTCAGATGACCTACTGTGAATTTCTGTTTTTATATCAGATTCCCACATTCATTGTTTTTATTTTTAATTATAAAAACAGATGTGTCTGCCAATTTGTTTCCCTCAGTATTGACAGAGCATGATCTGGATTTTGTGCTCATATCTATGCAGTATAGCTTGACTCCATGTGTGCATGACCCAGATGTAAGAATTCTGACTTGAATAACACTTACAGGTTTTGAAATGTGAAGTGAGCATGTATTAATGCATGTTTGATGTTTGTGAACAATGGAAATTCTACAGCATGCACCCTTGGTATTAGTGGAGTTAGCCAATTCTTTTATTCAACTAAAATATGAAAAAATCAAAATTCAAACTTTACATCTCATTAAATACCTATTAAAGCTAGGAATAACACACAGGATAATTAGGTGGAAAGTTTACATGTTGAGTAACTTGTGCTCTTCTAATAAGTACCTTTTTAGGTTTAAAGAATACAGTTGCTTTTGCTGAAAACTAAATCAATTAGTTCAGATTCATAGTCCAAGGATTTAGATTATCCAATATATAGTTATTTGGTTTGATTGCAAGCAGAAGCTGTGCAGATACACATACTTTCAATTTACTGCATATTATAGATAAACATGTCAAATAAGGTTACCTCTCATTGAAGAGTGGAGGAATAATTATGGGAGATTTTAATGTTCATGTTGATTGGATTAATCAAATTTGAAAAGGGAGCTGCAACAACAAATTCATAGAGTGTATTAGAGATAGTTTCCCAGAGTAAGATGTCATGACGCAAAATAGGGAATAAACTATCCTGGATGTGGTAATGGGTAGTGAGGCAGGGTTTAATAAATGACCTTAGAATAACTGTGATGTTGTGACCCAGTGATTTAATGCTCTGGATTTAAGCTCTGATCTCTATTGATTTTCAAATTCCATTGCTAACAGAGTCACAGGCAATGTAATTGAGGCAGTTCCCTTGAAATGGCATGGGAAAATTGAAACTCGTGTTATTTGCTTTGGGTAACACAATGGCTCAGTGATTAGCACTGCTGCCTCATGTTGTGAAGGATTCCACTCTCGGGCGATTGACTGTGTGGAGTTTGCACGTTCACCCTGTGTCTGTGTGGGTTTCCTCCCACAGTCCAAAGGTTAGGTGGATTGGCCACAGGGATGAGGTGGGTCTAGGTGATATGCTCTTCGGAAAGTCAATGTGGACTGTATGGGCTGAATGACCTGCTTCAACACTGTAGGGATTCTATTATTCTATGATAGAAGACCCCTAGGAAGTAGTGATCATGACATGATAGAAATTAATATTCAGTTTGAAAGTGAGAAACTTAGATCAGAAACTTAAATGAGGAGAATTACACTGAAATCAGGATAGAGTTATATCAAGTGAACTGGCCAGATCGATGACCAGGCAAGACAGTAACCAAGTGATGGAAGACACATAAGGAGGTAATTCATGAATACAGCAAAAACATACCTCAGTCAGGAGGAAAATTTTTAAGAGACAGATAAATCAACCATTGCTAACCAAGGTTAAGCAGTGTATTAAGCTGAAAGAGAAAGCATATAAGGAGAAAGACATCATTGATAGCCCCAAAGATTGGGATATGTTCAGAATCCAGCAAAGGAGAACAAAAAGATAATAAAGACAGAGAAAATAAACTATGAAGTAATCTAGGGAGGAATGTAAAAAACTGACAATAAGACCATATTTAAACATATGAAAGGGAAAAGAGCGATCACAATAAACCATGGGGCCCTTCGAAAATGAATTTGAAGAGACAGTTATGGGGAACAAGGAAACAGCAGAATATTTAAACAGATAATTTGCATCAGTCATTATACTGGCTGAAGGCACACATGTCCCCTGGCCCTGATGGCTTGCATCCTCGGATCCTAAATGAGGTAGCTGCAGTGGATCCATTAGTTGTAAATTTTCAAATCTCCAGAGAGATTCCAGAGATTCCAGAGATGCACTGGAGCATTGAAGACCTGCCAGTGTAGCACCCCATTCAAAAAGTAAGTGAGGCAAAAAAAGTGGATAAATATAGACAGAGTAGCCTAATACCTATTGTTGAAAAATATTGGAATCAATTTATAAGTAGATATTAGTAGGTAAAGTGTAGACTAGATTAGATTCCCTAGAGTGTGAAAGATAGCTTACAAAAGTTGGCAAAATGAAGTATAATGTGAGATATTGTGAAATTATTCATTTTGGAAAGAAGAACAAAAGAACAAAATGGTATTTAATGAAGAAAGACTGCAGAAAGCTGCAACACAAAGGGACCTTGAGGTACTTCTACTTGGAACACAGAAAGCTTGTACAGCTGGTAACCAGGAAGGCTAATGGGATGTCGGCCCTTAATTTAAAGGGGTTGAAGTATAAGAGAGGTTGAAGTTTTACTGCAACTGTACAAGGTGCTGGTGAGACCACATCTGGAGTACCATTAGCAATTTTGGTCCCTTATTTAAGAAACGATACTTATTGGCAGTTCAGAGAAGGTTGACTAAGATGATTCATGGTATAGCAAAAGTTAAACACGTTGGGACTCTACCCCTTGGAATTTGGAAGGATGAGAAGTGTTCTCATTGACATATATAGGATTCTTCAGGGGCTTGACAGGTAAATGCTCAGAGGATGATTAGCATTGTGAAAGTCTAGGATGAGAAGTCGTAGTTTCAGAATTAAATATTTATATAGAGTTAAGGAGAAATTTCTTTTCTCTGTGTTGTGAGTCTTTGTATTTCCTTGCCACAGAGCGCTGTGGAGACAGAGCACTTGCAGATACTTAAGGCTGAGATAAAATTTTGATCAGTCAGAGAATGAAAGATTATAGGGAAAGGACAGGATAGTGAATGTGAAGAGTGTTGTATCAGCCATGATCCTATTGAATGGTGGAGCAGGCTCAAGGAGTTGAATAATCTGACCCTGATCCTATTTCTTAGGGTCTCTAGTCTTATAAGGGCAAAAGTGGGGATATTTGCATGCTTGCACAATTTTCAGCACTCCTGAAATACTGAAGCAGCCTGTATCCATATGCAGCAAGTTCTAAACAATATTCAGGCTTGCGCTGATAAGTGGCAAGTAATATTTAAGTCATTTGAGTGCCAAGCAATGATCATTCCCAACAAAAAATATTTAATGACCATCCCCAAAATTTCAATGGTGTTTGGTCGGCATGTTGGCTCAATGGTTAGCATTGTCGCCTCACAGTGCCAGGGATCTGGATTCAATTCCAGTTTCTGTATGGAGTTTACACATTCTCCCCATGTCTGTGTAGGTTTCCTTCGGGTGCTCCAGTTTCCTCCCACAATCCAACGATGTACAGGTTAGGTGAATTGTCCATGCTAGATTGCCCATAGTGTTCAGGGATGTGTAGGTTAGGTGCATTAGTAAGGGATAAATGTAAAGGGAAATGGGTCTGGGTGGGATACTTTTCGAATAGTTGGTGTTGACTTGTTGGACCTAAAGGCCTGTTTCCACACTGTAAGGATTCTAAAACATTATTATTGCTGAATCCCCCATTATTAATTTCCTGAAGGTTAATATTGATCATAAAATAAAATAAATCAGTGTTATAAATATTATGATTACAAGAGCAGCTCAGAGGCTAGGAATTCTATGGCAAGTAATTAAACTCCTGACTTATGGACTGTAGCACTTCAAGAATAATTCCTACTGCCTTTTTCTCAATGGTAATTAGGGAGGAGCAATAAATAACCAGGGATGCCAAAATTTCCTGAAATTATAAAATATGCATCTACAATGCAGTGAAGAAGTCCATGACAAAGTGATAAAATGTGTAGATCCTCTATTGCTTCATTTATTTTGCATTAGTTCACTGTGAATATTCATGTAGGTGTCTGAAGAATCCATTGACAATAGTCTTGATTGATAAGATTATCTCATCTCAGCAGCAAAAAAATCTAGTTTCTACTTGTTGGCGATTTTAATTACTTGCTATTACTGTGAGCCAAACATCTGCAAACTGCAGCTAAAAATTGTTATTTATGCATTGAATCACAAAGTATATGCTGCATGTGTACCTGGAACATGACCCATACGAGCCTACATTTGCTTTATAATATTTTATTGCTTTATGAGACCAAAGTTGTGTATCTAGTACTTAGACTCACGCAGACATACAACATGGAAATAGAACCTTCAGTTTAATCCTCCATATGATGAAGTTTCCCAAACTAAACGTTGTCTGTGTATGGCCCATATCCCTTTAAACCTTTCCTATTCATGTACCTATCCTAATGTTTTTTTAAAATGTTGTAACTGCACCTGCATCTACTACTTCCTCTGGCTATTCATTCCACATATGAGCAGCCCTCTTTGTGGAAAAAATTGTTCTTCATATACCTTTTAAACCTTTCTCCTCTTGAGTTAAAAATATGTTCCCTGGTTTTGAACTTCCCAACCTGAAGGAAAAGAACTTTGCTATGCACCTTATCTATTCTTCTCATGATTTTATAAACCTCTGTAAGGTATCACCTCTCAAACTTCTATACTCCAGTGAAAAACACCCAGCCTATTCAGCCTCTCCTTATAACTCAAACCCTCCAGTCCCAGAATCATCCTGGGAAGTCTTTTCTGAACCCTCTCCAATTTAATGATATCCTTCCTAGAGTAGGAGACCAGTGCTCCAAAAGTGACCTCACCAACATCCT
Organism: Hemiscyllium ocellatum; assembly: GCF_020745735.1. NCBI lineage: Eukaryota > Metazoa > Chordata > Chondrichthyes > Orectolobiformes > Hemiscylliidae > Hemiscyllium > Hemiscyllium ocellatum. The sequence goes on along the minus strand of NC_083410.1, from coordinate 77,946,642 downwards.
ATACAACTTCAACATGGCTTCCAAACTCATTTATTCAATAGTTTGAACAATGAACGCAAGCATAGAGAACACTTTCTCTACCAATCCTTCTACCTGTGATGCACCTATTAAATAACTGTGTACCTGAACCTCCTACATCTCTCTGATCAATGGCACTATCCAGGATGCTACAATTAAGTGTATAAATCCTGCCCTTGTTTGCTTTACCATAATGCAATAACCATCATTTATAGAGAGTCATAGAGATGTACAGCATGGAAACAGACCCATCGGTCCAACCCATCCATGCTGACCAGATATCCCAACCCAATCTAGTCCCACCTGCCAGTACCCAGCCTATATCCCTCCAAACCCTTCCTATTCATATACCCATCCAAATGCCTCTTAAATGTTGCAATTGTACCAGCCTCCACCACATCCTCTGGCAGCTCATTCCATAATACATACCACCCTCTGCATGAAAAACTTGCCCCTTAGGTGTCTTTTATATCTTTACCCTTTCACCCTAAACCTATGGTCTCTAGTTCTGGACTCCCTGACCCCAGATAAAAGACTTTGTCTATTTATCCTATCCACACTCCTCATAATTTTGTAAACCTCTATAAGGTCACCCCTCAGCCTCCAACGCTCCAGGGAAAACAGCCCCAGCCTGTTCAGCCTGTAGCTCAGATCCTCCAACCCTGGCAACATCCTTGTAAATCTTTTCTGAACCCTTTCAAGTTTCACAACATCTTTCCAACAAGAAGGAGACCAGAATTACATTCAATATTCCAACAGTGGCCTAACCAATGTCCTGTACAGCCGCAACATGACCTCCCAACTCCTGTACTCAATACTCTGACCGATAAAGGAAAGCATACAAACGCTTTCTTCACTATCCTATCTACCTGCGACTCCACTTTCAAGGAGCTATGAACCTGCACTCCAAGGTCTCTTTGTTCAGCAACACTCCCAAGGACCTTACCATTAAGCGTATAAATCCTGCTAAGATTTGCTTTCTCAAAATGCAGCATCTCACACTTTTATGAGTTAAACTCCATCTGCTACTTCTCAGCCCATTGGCCCATTTGGTCCAGATGCTGTTGTAATCTGAAGTAACCCTCTTCACTGTCCACTACACCTCCAATTTTGGTGTCATCTGCATACTTACTAACTGTACCTCTTATGCTCGCATCCAAATCATTTATGTAAATGACAAAAAGTAGAGGGCCCAGCACTGCCAAATTAAACTCCATCTGGCATTTCTAATGCCCAATTGATCAAGATCCCTTTGTAATCTTAGATAACCTTCTTCACTGTTAACTATACCACCAATTTAGGTGTCATCCACAAACTTACCAACAACATCTCATAAATTCCCTTTCAAATCATTAATATAAAAAAAAGTGGACACGGCCTCGAGCCCCGCAGAACATCACTGGTCACGGTCCTCCAGTCCGAAAAACAGCCTTCCACTATTACCTTCAAGGAAATTTTGTAGTCAGTTTGCAAGCTCTCCCTGAACCCCATGTGATTTTACTTTATTAATCAGTAGACCATGTCAAAAAGCTTTACTAAAGTCCATATAGACAATGTCTACCACTCTGCCCTCATTAATCTTTTGATTACATCCTCAAAAAAATCAAAATAGTTTGTGAGACATGATTTCCCATGCACAAAGCCACACTGACTATCCCTAATCAGTCCTTGCCTCTCCAAATGCAAATGAATCCCAACAGTCAAAACCCTTCAATAACTTAACAACCACTGATGTCAGATTAACTGGCCTACAGTTCTCAAGCTTCTCCTTACAGCCTTCTTTCAATAAAGCATAACATTAACCACCCTTCTATCCTCTGACACCTCTCTCACAGCTGTAGATGATACAAAAATCTGTTTTAGAGGCCCTGTACTTCCCACAACTTCCTAGGATACACTTGATCAGGTCTTGGAGATTTATCCACCCTTATGTTTTTTTAACACCTCCAATACCTCTTCTTCTGTAATGTGGACTATTTTCAAGACATCAGTATTTATTTCTACACGTTCCATAGCCTCCAATTCTTTCTCCACAGTAAAAACTGATGAATTGGTGCTTGCCAAATTGTTTCATGTAAGGTAGTGATTATTTTGAAGAAGGTTTTGGCAAACAATTCAATGAGATTCTTGATTTTATGCTTTTCACCCTTTCTACTCAAGTCTGAGTTTTCATATGGTGATAACATTTTGTGCTGCGATGTTTCCTTTACTTCATCTGCACTGGAACATCAAGTATTTCTTTGTCATGGCAATTCCTTCACTTCCTTTAGTTATTAAATATCTTAAATGTATCCAATCTGGTAAAATGTTATACTTATTGACAATATGGTGAAGAACAAAAATATTTTCCTCTTATAGAACATCAAACATTTACAGTCCAAATATAAGTTGGAATATTAAAAATAGGCTAGGAGGTTGGAAGAGACATATATTAGGGAGGGAAAAGGTAGAGTGGAATATTCCCTCCAATTTAGCCAGGGGTAGAATCAATCAGGCCAACTTCCTGCTTGAAGGCAAATTGAGACTCTGAAGTGGCCAATTAAGGACCACTTAAGAACATTACAGTAAGTCCCCACTTAACATCGATTCATTTAACACTTTCATTTTAACTTTGTTAATTAAATTGTGTAAATTTATCCATTTGCCAGTTTCACTTTACATCATTTGTCACAACATACCTGCACACATCATCCTTCGTTCAGTGCTTTCACTCACTCACTGTCCACTTTCCCCTGTTTCTGCTTTCACTTCTGACTTTGACTCCTACCCTTGGAACTGATCCTCGTAGCATACCTTGCTTTAATTTCCGCTCTTGCTGTCTGACATCATTCCCCTCCATCTTCATCTCAGACGATTGCTCTTAACTTAAGCTCTACTGTCCCTTTTTCTTCTCATGGCTTTGGTCCTCACTCCCTTTCTGAATTCATACTGAAATCCTGGCTATCATTGAATGGCAAAAAATTGTCAGTGCTGGTAGTCCTGGAACTTCAGCTGAAAGCTACACTAATAACTTCTGCCGTTAGATGAAACCTCATCAGTCTAAGAGTGCTGAGTGCTTTGTTTTGTTTTATATATATATTTATTTTATATTTCATGATGACTTTTATTTTGCTAGTTATTTCCGCTAAAATGCGCAGTACTATTTATGATATTGTATTTCAACTCATGCATTCCTTTTTTTTGGGAAGAAATTACCTAAGGAACCTAATTCTGACTTCAACATTGATACTTCTGTGAGTTCACGATTCACTTAAAGTTGTTTTACATAAAGTTAGGATCTTCAGGAATGCTGTTACTGGTATTGAATGAGCAATTGTAGATCTGGTTGTTTTTAATGAGAGTCAAATTGAACGGATTCAGTTTTGTTGATTTTACATTGCAGGTTCATTGCAGGTTCAGAGGCTCACTCACCGGTTGATACTGAGGGAGGAGAATGTGCAGAATTGTGGTCTGCTTAGAAATAGGCATTATTACAATAAGCACTCCCATTTACATAGCATAATTTTGGAACTAAAATCCTTAAGTGATTTGCTTAACAATCAATATACATTTGAATATAGTCTCAAACGTCATGAGGAATTGACACTAGAAAAGAAATAGAAATTGCAATGGATAGAGTCATGCAATACATCTGGTGGTACCATATACTTGCAAGAGGATATGACGACATGTGTGTACACTGTTATGTTAGCACAAGATGATTCAATTGTATATTTTTAAACCCAAGAGTTCAGTTAAAACTAGTACTTATTTAATTCTATAATCATTGTCCATTATCTGAAAACAATGAATAACATTCAGTAGCATTGGGTAAAATGGGGAGAAAGCAATGATGCTGCATGGTTTGATTGTTACCACAGGCTTTTTAAGAGTGCCAAAGTGGCAACATTACAAACTTTGTACTTCACTCATTCGAGTGCACGTGACAGTAGAGGCTAATTCAATTCAATTCAATTAATGCTAAGCATGAACATTTAATTGACCTCTACTCACTTAATGGGTTAAGTAGCATGGGAGAAATTTCAAATTAATGCCGTTCACACTTGCATGCCACCAACTGATTGCATAATTTCAAAGCCATGAGGAATATTAAACATTCTGAAGTTTGTATCACTTGAAAAGTGCAGTGGCCTACTTTGTATAAAACAGTTCAGTAAAGAGGGTACTTTCCACTTCAGTCAAACGCTTTTATGTGACAGACATACTCTCGGAATTATTGCAATTTTATTTTAGCCACTTGTGAAATCTTACAACAATCCTATTAGGGCCAGGAGCCATCTGTAGATTTTCTGTATGAAGCAAAAACAAAGCTCATTATAAGCAGCAAGATTAGAATCAACTGCTTGTCAGATAAATGTCTGATTCCCACAGAAATCTCTCACCATGTTTGAGAATTTTTAAATTATAAATTAGTTTTCTGAGTGAAGGAGTCTACTTGCCCATTTATTCCTGATCACTCTAGCTTAGTTTTTTGAATGTCTCTTGGGATCTGGATGTTAAGTGCAAATTAATTATGTTTGATTAGTCAGGAAATGGGCATTAACCGTGGATGTATTTTCACCCCTGTAAATAATGGGGATGGGAAGGTCTAGTTTTTTTCTGTATGTTATCGTTTTTAGCATGGATATCTTTTTACCTTGTTACTGAAAGTCAGCTTGGTTGACAGGCTTACTTCCTTGTAGTTCAATTTGTAGCTCTGTCACCTCAGAGTCAGAATTTCAACTTCAAGAACTTGCCCTAAGGTGCTGCATTGTGCAGTTCTGATGAAATATTTAAGTTAAAGCTTCCCTCTTTTTTATACTATATGATAGACATATGACATCCCATTTCTAAGAATATCTCCAGCAGCCAGGTCAACGTTTATCCTTTAAACAAGTTATCCACTTATTATCATATTGCAGTTTTTGTGAGCTTATTGATTGCCATTAATTGCCACGTATTTCACAGACCATAAAGCATGTTGGGACATCTTGAGATGGTGTTGAAAAATGTGGTGCTGGAAAAACACAGCAGGCCAGGCAGCATCCGAGGAGCAGGAGAATCGACGTTTCGGGCATAAGTCCTTCTTCAGGATTTGTGAAGAAGGGCTTATGCCCGAAACGTCGATTCTCCTGCTCCTCGGATGCTGCCTGGCCTGCTGTGTTTTTCCAGCACCACATTTTTCAACTCTGGTACTCCAGCATCTGCAGTCCTCACTTTCTCCTAGTACATCTTGAGATGGTACAAAGTACCACACACAGTAAATGTGAATCTTTCTTTTTCTGGTCACAGATTGACTGGACCTGAGGTTTTGAGAACCCAAAGCTGCCATGCTGGTGATTAACTAGCTCAAACCGGGCAACCAATTAATCTTTATTTTCTGTCACTCTTCGCTGCCTGTTAACATATGTGAATGTCCACCGGAATCTGAATGTTCATTACATGTTAATTGTGTTTAATTGTTATGTAAATGTTACATACTTTATATTTCAAATATACGCTGAGATGACATGGATTGGGATCTAATTCTTGAAGGTACACGAGGTTAAGGAACGACAAAGTAGGGAAAGGGTTGAGGGATGGCTCTCAGTGAACAATGGTGTTACCACAATAGAGATGATTAACCCAAGTTGAGGAAACTGAGATGTGAAAATAGTTAGATAGATGGGAGAAATGATAAAAGTAAGAAGTCACTTGTGAGAGTGGTGTATAAATCCAATAAAAGCAACCACAGAGTAAATGGAATTTAAAGGAAAATATAATAACAGATGGACAGAAAGGTATGGTGGTAAGTGTGGATAATTTTAATTTGCAAATTAGTTGTAAAAATAGATTGTCAAGGGTAGCATAGAGTCATTCAAGGTAGACTCAAACTTTAAGCAAAAAAGAATATGGTTGTGTATAGATAGGTAGCTGGTCACAGGATTAGACAGAATATGACAGCAAGTACGGACAAAAAAATTGATAAACAAGGAAAGTTATGGCATGACAGAAAGCTAGCCAGGAATACTAAATCAGATTGTAAAGGTTTCTATAAATATTTAAAGAAGGCAAGAGTTAATAAAATGAGGATTGATCTTACAGAAAGTCAAATGGAGAATTAATAATGAAAAATAAGGAAATGGTAGATTAATTGAACAGATATTTTGCATCACTGTACACCAAAGAGGATACAAGTATCATTCCAAAAACAGCAATAAACCAGAAATGAGGAGGACACTAAAGAAGTTGGAGCTACAAGCTGAAACATGCCCAGGACCTCTTCATCAAAGAGTCATAAACGAAATGGTTCATGAGATATTTGATGCATTGGTTTTAATTTTTCAAATATTCAGGGACAAATCAGTTGTACATGTTAGAAGCTATTATCAGAGAGTTTATAACAGCGTACTTGGATATGTTCAAGGAAATCAGGCACAGTCAGTATGATTTTATGAAAGAGAAATCATGTTTTATCAATCTATTGGAGTTCTTTGAGGAGGTAACACATGCTGTGGATAAAGGGGAACCGGTATTTGTACTGTGTTTATATGTCAAGAAGGCATTTAACAAGTTACTACAACAACACATAATGAAGAAAATAAAAGCTAATGGTGCAAGGGGCAGCACATTAGTATGGATAGAATGTTGGTTAGTAACAGGGAACAGAGTGTGGGTTCAAATGGGTCTCTTTGTCAGGTTGGCAAGTGGTGTGCCACAAGGATTGGTGCTGGAACCTCAATTGTTTTCAATATATAAATGACTTAGATGAAAGAAAAGAAGGCTTGGTTTCCAATTTTGTTGATGACAAAGATGGGTAAAAACGTAAATTGTGAGGAGGACATAAGGATGTTACAAAAAGATATCAATAGGCCAAGTGAGTGGGTAAGAAGGTGGCAAATGAAATATAATGTGAGAGATTATGACATCACCCATTTTGACAAGAAGAATAAAAAAGAATCATAATATCTAAATGGTGAGAGATTGCAGAGCTCTGAGATGCAATGGCAGCTCTATGTCCTTGTGCACCAATTGTGAAAAGTTAGCATACAAGTACAGCAAATAATTAGAAGTGGCAATAGAATTTTATCCATTATCATGAGACAGATTAAATATACATGGAGGAAGACTATGTTTCAGTTAGACAGGGCACTGGGATACTTGGAGATTTTATTGATGCAAATGCATTGGAGACAGTTCAGAGAAGGTTTGTGAGACTAATAACTTGGGAATAAGCTTATTGTCTGATGAAGAACAGTTGGATAGGCTAAACTTATATCTGCTGAAATTTAGAAAACTAAGAGACGACTTGATTTTAACATATAAAATATTGAAAGTCTTGACGGAGGATATTTTGTGAGAATCAAAAATTTGTTTAAAAAGCAGGGGTCACCCAATTAACACAGAGATTAGCTGCATTTTTTTCTCTGAGGGTCATGACTGTTCGGAAATCTCTTCACAAAAATATGGTAATTGCATGTCCTTGAATACTTTTAAGGTAGTGTAGGTAGATTTTTGTGAAGCAACACATGAAAGATTATCAGGGTAGGTGGGAATGCAGATTTGAGGCTACAGTCGAATCAGCCATTACCTTAATGAATGTCCCCCTGCTTCTGATTCATACGTTTATATGGTCAGATGATATTCGTGTTTGTGCTTTTAACATGTGTTATTTACAATGTTTTAAAAGGAATAGGGGGAGGTAAAAGAGGTGGAGGAGTGGCATTGCTAATCAGGGATAGTATCACAGCTGCAGAAGGGGAGGTCATCAAGGAGGGTTTGTCTACAGAGTCAGTATGGGTGGAAGTCTGAAATAGGAAAGGAGCAGTCACTTTATTGGGTGTTTTCTACAGATTCTCAATTAGCAACAGAGACACAGAACAGCAGACTTGGAGGCAGATTTTGGAAAGGTGCAGAAGTAACAGGGTTGTTGTCATGGGTTACTTTAATTTCCCTAATATTGATTGGAACCTCCTTAGTTCAAATAGTTTGAATGGAGCAAGTGTGTCCAGGAAGGGTTCCTGCCTCACTATGTAGATAGGCTGACTAGAAGGGAGGCCATATTGGATTTGGTGCTTGGCAACAAACCTTGTCAGGTGTCCGATCTCTCAGTGGGACAGCATTTTGGTGATAATGATCACAACTCCCTGACCTTTACTATAGTCATGGGGAGGGATAGGAGCAGACAGTATGTGAAAGTATTTAATTAGCTGGGGAGGGGGGAATTACAATGTTATTAGGCAGGAAATGGGGTTCCAAAATTGGGACCAGGTGTTCTCAGGGAAATGCCCAACAGAAATTGGAGGTTGTTTAGGGAGCATTTGCTGATAGTGCTGAATAGGTTTGTCCCACTGAGGCAAGGTAGGGATGGTAGGGCGAAGGATCCTTGGGTGACAAGGGATGTGGAACATTTAGTCAACAGGAAGAAGAAAGTTGACTTAATGTCAAGGAGGCAAGGATCAAACAGAGCTCTAGAGGGTTACAAGGCAGCCAGGAAAGAATTGAAGAATGGACTCAGGAGAGCTGGAAGGGTGCATGAAAAAGCTTTAGTGGATAGGATTAAGAAAAACCCTAAGGCATTCTACACTTATGTGAAGAACAAGAGGATGGCCAGAGTGAGGGTTGGACCATGCTGGAGTTGGAGAAGATTGGGGATGTCCTTAATGAATACTTTGCTTCAGTATTCACTACTGAGAGGGATCTTGATGTTTGTGATGACAGCACAAAGCAGACTTATATGTTCAAATAGATTAATGTTAAGAAGGAGGTTGTGCTGATAATTTTGAAATGCGTAATGATAGGTAAGTCCTTGGGCCAGACGGGATATGCCCAAGGTCACTGTAGGAAGTGAGGGAGGAGATTGTGTGCCTTTGGCGATGATCTTTGCTTCCTCACTGTCCACTGAAGTAGTGCCAGATGATTGGAGGGTGGCAAATGTTATAGCTTTGTTCAAGAAAGGGAATAGGGATAATCCTGGGAACTATAAACCAATCAGTCTTATGCAAATTATTAGAACATGGAGCATTACAACTCAGTACAGGCCCTTTGGCCTTCGATGTTGCACCGAACTGTTAACCAATCTGAAGTCCATCTAACCTACACTATTCCATTATTATCCATATGTTTATTCAATGACTATTTCAATGCCCTTAAAGTTGGTGAGTCTACTACTATTGCAGGCAGGGCATTTCATGCCTTTATTACCTGAGTAAAGAACCCACCTCTGACATCTGTCCCATATCTATCAGCCTTCAATTTAAAACTATGACCCCTTGTGCTAGCCATCACCATCTGAGGAAAAGAATCTCACTATCTACCTATCTAATCCTCTGATCATCTTATATGAATCTATTAAGTCACTTCTTAACCTTCTTTGCTCTAACAATAACAGCCTCAAATCTCTCAGCCTTTTCTCATAAGACCTTCCCTCCATAAGACCTCCTAACATCCTGGTAAATCTCCTTTGTACCACATCTTTCCTATAATGCAGCAGTATATGCAATAATCGAAGTACGGCCGCATCAGAGTTTTGTGTAGCTGCGACACAACCTCATGGCTCTGAAACTCAATCCCTCTACCAATAAAAGCCAATACACCATATGCCTTCTTGACAACCCTATCAACCTGGGTGGCAACTTTCAGGGTTCGATGCACATGGACACCAAGATCTCTCTGATCATCCACGCTACCAAGAACCATTATGCCAGTACTCTGTATTCCTGTTACTCCTTCCAAAGTGAATCATTTCACACTTTTCTGCACTGAACTCTATTTGCCAACTCTCAGCCCAGCTCTGCAGCTTATCTGTGTCCCCCTGTAACCTGCAACATCCTGTTGTACTATCCACAACTCCACCAATGTTAATATCATCTGCAAATTTACTAATCCATTCTCCTATGGCTTCATTCAGATAATTTCTAAAGATGAGATTTGCTTTCCCAAAATGCAGCACCTTGCCTTTATCTGAATTAAACTCCATCTGCCACTTCTCAGCCTATTGGCCCACCTGGTCCAGATCCTGTTGTAATCTGAGGTAATCCTCTTCGCTGTCCACTACACCTCCAAGTTTGGTGTCATCTGCAAACTTACTAACTGTACCTCTTATGTTTGCATCCAAATCATTTATGTAAATGACAAAAAGTAGAGGACTTAGCACCGATGCTTGTGGCACTCCACTGGTCACAGGCCTCCAGTCTGAAAAACAACCCTCCACCAACACCCTCTGTCTTATACTTTTGAGCCAGTTCTGTATCCAAATGGCTAGTTCTCCCTGTATTCCATGAGATCTAACCTTGCTAACCAGTCTCCCATGGGAAACCTTGTCGACTTAGCAGGACTTATACACTTAATGGTAAGGTCCTTGGGAGTGTTGCTGAACAAAGAGACCTTGGAGTGCAGGTTCATAGCTCCTTGCAAGTGGAATCGTAGGTAGATAAGATGATGGAGAAGGTGTTTGGTATGCTTTCCTTTATTGGTCAGAGTATTGAGTATAGGAGTTGGGAGGTCATGTTGCAGCTGTACAGGATATTGATTAGGCCACTGTTGAAATATTGCATGCAATTTTGGCCTCCTTCCTGTTGGAAAGATGTTGTGAAACTTGAAAGGGTTCAGAAAAGATTTACAAGGATGTTGCCAGAGTTGGAGGATCTGAGCTACAGGGAGAGGCTGAACAGGCTGGGGTTGTTTTCCCTGGAGCGTTGGAGGCTGAGGGGTGACCTTATAGAGGTTTACAAAATTATGAGGGGCATGGATAGGATAAATAGACAAAGTCTTTTCCCTGGGATCGGGGAGTCCAGAATTAGAGAGCACAGGTTTAGGGTGAGAGGGAAAAGATATAAAAGAGACCTAAGGGGCAACTTTTTCAAGCAGAGGGTGGTATATGTATGGAATGAACTGCCAGAGGATGTGGTGGAGGCTGGTCCAATTGCAACATTTAAGTGGCATTTGGATAGCTATATGAATAGGAAGGGTTTGGAGGGATATGGGCCAGTTGCCGGCAGGTGGACTAGATTGAGTTGGGATGTCTGGTCGGCATGGATGGGTTGGACCCATGGGTCTGTTTCTATGCTGTACATCTCTATGACTCTATGACTCTATGACTCAATGACAATCAGCAGTGGCCCCAAAACAGATCCTTGAGGTATACTACTAGTAACTGAACTCCAGGATGAACTTTTCCCATCAGCCATGACACTGACTTCTTTCAGCTAGCCTATGTCTGATCTAAATCACTAAATCATCCTCAATGCCATGCCTCTGTATTTTCTATAATAGCCTACCATGGGGAACCTTATCAAATGCTTTACTGAAATCCTTATGCACCACATCAACAGCTTTACCCTCTTCCACCTGCTTAGTCACCTTTTCAAATAACTCAATAAGGTTTGTGAGGCACGACCTACCCTTCACAAAACTGTGTTGATTATCCTTAATCAACTTATTCCTTTCTAGATGTTTATAATTCCTATCTCTTATAATTATTTCTAACACTTTACCAATAACCAAAGTAAGGCTCACTGGTCTATAATTACCAGGATTGTCTCTACTCCCCTTCTTGAACAAGGGGACAATATTGTTATCCTCCAGTCTTCTGGCACTATTTGTATAGACAATGATGATATAAAGATCAAAGCCAAAGACTCTGCAATCTTCTCCCTAGTTTCCCAGAGAATCCAAGGAGAAACCCCATCCAGCCCAGGGGAGTTATCTATTTCCACTCTTCCAGAATTGCTAACAATTCCCTCTTATGAACCTCAATCTGATCTAGTCTAATAGTCTGTACCTCAGTATTCTCCTTGACAACATCGTCTTTTTCCAGTGTGAATACTGATGAGAAATATTCATTTAACGCTTCTCCTATCTCTTTGGACTCCACGCACAACTTCCCACTACTGTCCTTGGCTGGCCCTAATCTTACTCTAGTCATTCTTTTATTCCTGACATACAAAAAGAAAGTTTTAGAGTTTGCCTTGATCCTACCTGCCAAAGACTTCTCATGTCTCCTCCTGGCTCTTCTTAGCTCTCCCTTTAGATCCTTCCTGGCTAACTTGTATCTTGCAAGTGACCTAGCTGAGCCTTCTCACCTCATCTTTACATCAACCACATTCTTTCTCTTGACTAGAGATTCAACTAGTAAACCACAACTTCCTCACTAGACCATTTCCTCCCTACCTGACAGGTACATACTTAACAAGGACACGCAGTAGCTGTTCCTTGAACAAGCTTCACACTTCAGTTGTGCACATCCCCTTCAGTTTCTGTCCTCATTCTGTGCATCCTAAAGCTTGCCTTATCACCTTATAATTGCCTTTCCCCCAGCTGTAACTCTTGCCCTGTGGTATTTCCTATCCCTTTCCATTGCTAAAGTAAACGTAATTGAATTGTGGTCACTATCACCAAAGTGCTCACCTACCTCCAAATCTATCACCTGGCCAGGTTCATTACCCAGTATCACATCCAATGTGTCTTTGCCTCTTGTTCACCTATCTACATTCTGTGTCAGGAAATCCTCCTGCACAAATTGGACAAAAACGGACTCATCCAAATTACTGAAACTATTGCATTTCCAGTGCATTGACTGCATTTCCAGTCAATATTTGGAAAGTTAAAGTCCCCCATAACAACTATTGCGTTACTTTCGCTCTGATCCAGAATCATCTTTGCAATCCTTTCCTCTACATCTCTGGAACTCTTTGGAGACCTACAGAAAACACCCAACAGGGTGACCCCTCCTTTCCTGTTTCTAACCTCAACCAGGAGAAAGTGAGGACTGCAGATGCTGGAGATCAGTTGCTAGAAAAGCGCAGCAGGTCAGACAGCATCCAAGGAGCAGGAGAGTCGATGTTTCGGGCATGAGCTCTTCTTCAGGAAGGAGGAAAGTGTGTCCATCAGGCTAAGATAAAAGGTAGGGAGGAGGGACTTGGGGGAGGGGCGTTGGAAATGCGATAGGTGGAGGGAGGTTAAGGTGAGGGTGATAGGCCGGAGTGGGGATGGGGACGGAGAGGTCAGGAAGAAGATTGCAGGTTAGGAAGGCGGTGCTGAGTTCGAGGGATTTGACTGAGACAAGGTGGGGGGAGGGGAAATGAGGAAACTGGAGAAATCTGAGTTCATCCCTTGTGGTTGGAGGGTTCCTAGGCAGAAGATGAGGCGCTCTTCCTCCAGCTGTCGTGGTGCTATGGTCTGGCGATGGGGGATCCAAGGACCTGCATGTGGAGTGGGAGGGAGTTCAACTCAGCACCGCCTTCCTAATCTGCAATCTTCTTCCTGACCTCTCCATCCCCACCCCCACTCCAGCCTATCACCCTCACCTTGACCTCCTTCCACCTATCGCACTTCCAACGCCCCTCCCCCCAAGTCCCTCCTCCCTACCTTTTATCTGATGAAGAGCTTATGCCCGAAACGTCGAATTTCCTGTTCCTTGGATGCTGCGTAACCTGCTGTGCTTTAACCAGCAACACATTTTCAGCTTTTATCTTAGCCTGCTGAACACACTCCTCATTCCTGAAGAAGAGCTCATGCCCGAAACATCGACTCTCCTGCTCCTTGGATGCTGCCTGACCTGCTGTGCTTTTCCAGCAACACATTTTCAGCTCTAACCTCAATCATATTACCTCAGTAGATGAGTCCTCATCAAGCATTCTTTCTGCCACCTTAATAGTGTACTAGACTAACAATGCCACACCTCCCCCTCTTTCACCACATTTCCTGATTTACTGAGACAGCTAAACCTCTGAACCTGCAACAACCATTCCTGTCCCTGCTCTATCAATGTCTCTGAAATGGTCACAATATTGAAGTCCCAGGTACTACCCTATGCTGCAAGTTCACCCACCTTATTATAGATGCTCCTGGCATTGAAGTAGAAACACTTCAAACTACCTTCTTGCTTGCCAGTACACTCCTGTGACTTTAAACATTATTTTTGACCTCACTACTCTTAAACTCCTATACACTGGAGCTACAATTCAGGTTCCCATCCCCCTGCTGAATTAGTTTAAACCCTCCAAAAGAGCATTCGCAAACCTGCCCCACCCCCACCCCGGACAGTAGTACCCCTCTGGTTCAGGTGGAGATCATCCTGTTCAACTCCTCTTTCTCCCTATTCCTCACCTCCCTAGCACGTGGCATAGGTAACAAACCAGAAATAACAACTCTGTTTGTTCTAGCTTTAAACTTCCATCCTAGCTCCCTGAATTTCTGCCTTACATTCCCATCCCTTAACCTACCCATGTCATTGCTGCCTACGTGGACCACGACTTGGGGCAGCTCCCCTCCCTTTTCAGGATCCCAAAAACATGATCCGAGAAATTACGGAAGCAACAGAAGCAACGGAAGCGAGTCTCCCTCCTTCCCACAGCAACTCCTATCTGTCCCCAAACTATGGAGTCCTAATGACTAATGCTCTACTCTCCTCCCCACCTTCCCTTCTAAACAACAGGAACAGATTCTGTGTCAGAGATCTGTACCCCATTACTTACCCTTGGTAAGTCCCACCCCCCAACAGTATCCAAAATGGTATATTTGTTAATGAGGGGAATGACCACAGAGTCAGAGAGTCATAGAGATGTACAGCATGGAAACAGACCCTTCAGTCCAACCCATCCATGTTGGCCACATATCCCAATCCAATCTAGTCCCACTTGCCAGCACCTGGCCCATGTCCCTCCAAACCCTTCCCAACCATATACCCATCCAAATGCCTTTTAAATGTTGCAACCGTACCAACCTCCACCACTTCCTCTGGCAGTTCATTCCATACACGTACCACCCTCTGTGTAACAAAGTTGCCCCTTAGGTCTCTATTATATCTTTACCCTCTCGCCCTAAACATATGCCCTCTAGTTCTGGACTCCCCGATCCCAGGGAAAAGACTTTGCCTATTTATCCTATCCATGCCCCTCATAATTTTGTAAACCTCTATAAAGTCATCCCTCAGCCTCCAACGTTCCAGGGAAAACAGCCCCAGCCTGTTCAGCTTCTCCCTATAGCTCAAATCCTCCAACCCTGGCAACATTCTTGTAAATATTTTCTGAACCCTTTCAAGTTTCTGATAGGAAGAAGACATCTTTCCGATAGGAAGGAGACCAGAATTGCACGCAATATTCCAACAGTGACCTAACCAATGTCCTGTACAGCTACAACATGACCTCCCAACTCCTGTACTCAATACTCTGACCAATAAAGGGAAGCATCCCAAATGCCTTCTATCGACCTGCAACTCCACTTTCAAGGAGCTATGAACCTGCACTCCAAAGTCTCTTTGTTCAACAACACTCCCTAGGACTTTACCATTAAGTGCATAAGTCTGGCTAAGATTTGCTTTCCAAAAATGTAACACCTCACAGTTATCTGAATTAAACTCCATCTGCCACTTCTCAGCCCATTGGCCCATCTGGTCCAGATCCTGGTGCAATCTGAGGTAACCCTCTTCGCTGTCCACTACACCTACAATTTTGGCGTCGTCTACAAATTTACTAACTGTACCTCTTACTCACATCTAAATCATTTATGCAAATGACAAATAATAGATGACCCAGCACTGATCCTTGTGGCACTCCACTGGTCACAGGCCTCCACTCTGAAAAACAATCCTCCACCACTACCCTGTCTTCTACCTTTCAGCCAGTTCTGTATCCAAATAGCTAGTTCTCCCCGTATTCCATGAGATCTAACCTTGCTAATCAGTCTCCCATGGGGAACCTTGTCAAACACCTTAATGAAGTCCATATAGATCACATGTATCACTTTGCCCTCATCAATCCTTTTTGTTACTTCTTCAAAAAACTCAATCAAGTTTGTGAGACATGATATCCCATGCACAAAGCCATGTTGACTATCCCTGCACTGTCTGCCTGTTTCCTTTCCATCCCCTGACTGTAACCCACCTCCTTCTTCCTGTACCTGAGGTGTGACTACCTTCCTGTAACTCTTCTCAATTATGCTGTCTGCCTCCCAAATAATTTGAAGTTCATCCAGCTCCAGCTCCTTTTCTCTAATACCGATTCCAAGGAGCTAGAGTTGGATGCACTTCCCACAGATTAAGTCAGCAGGGACATTAGTGGTGACCATTGCCTCCAGTATTCTACAGGAGGAGCATTCAACTGCCCCAACCTCGTTTCCCACTGTTCTGAATTTCCAAACAGATTATATTAAAAAAAACTAGTATCCTTACCAAACCTGTGCTCAGATTGGAGAGGATTTTGAGAGACAGTGTTTATGATAATTTGGAAAACCATTGCTTTATTAGGAAAAGTCAGCATGGCTTTGTGAGGAGTAGGTTATACCTCACAAACTGTATTGAATTCTTTGACGATGTGACAAACACATTGACGAAGGTGGAGCCATGCATGTGATGTACATGGATTTTAGCAGGGCATTTCATAAGGCTTCCCATGGTAGGCTCATTCAGAAGGTAAGGAGGCACGGGCTACAGGGAAACCTGGCTGTCTGCATACAGCATTGGCTGGCCAATAGGAGACAGAGGGTGATAGTAGATGGAAAGTATTAAGCATAGAGCTTGGTGACTAGTGATGTTCCACATGGATTGGTTCTGGGATGTTTGCTCTTTGTGATTTTTATAAAAGGCTTAGATGAGGAAGTGGAAAGATGGGTTAATAAGATTGCCAATGACACGAAGATTTGTGGAGTGGTGGATAGTGTGGAGGGTTGTTGTAGGTTGCAATAGGACATTGACAAGTTGCAGAACTGGACTGTGAAGTGGAAGATGGACTTCAACCTGGAAAAGTGTGAGGTGAATCACTTTGGAAAATCGAATTTGAATACAGGGTTAAAGGCAGAATTCTTGGCAGTGTGGAGGAACAGAAGCATCTTGGGGCTATGTCCATAGATCCCTCAAAGTTGTCACCCAAGTTGACAGAGTCGTTAAGAAAGCATATGGTGTGTTGGCTTTCATTAGCAGGGGGATTGAATTTAAGAGCTGCGAGGTTATGCTGCAGCTCTATAAAGCCCTTGTTAGAACACACTTGGAATATTGTGTTCGGTTCTGTTCGCCTCATTATAGGAAAGATTGGAAGCTTTAGTGAGGGTGCAGAGGAGAATGGTCAGAATATTGCCTGGACTGGAGGGCATGTCTTATGAAGATAGATTGAGGGAGCTCGGGCTTTTCTCATTGGAGCAAAGAAGGATGAGAGGTGACTTGATAGAGATTTGCACGATGATGAGAGGCGTAGATAGAGTGGATAGCCAGAGACTCTTTCCCAGGGTGGAAATAGCTATCATGAGGAGGCATAATTGTAAGGTGTTTGGAGGAAGGTTTAGGGGAGATATCAGAGATCGGTTCTTTACACAGAGAACGGTGAGTGCATGGAATGTACTGCCAGCAATGGTGGTAGTAGAGTAAGATACATTAGGGACATTTAAGCGATTCTTGAGTAGGCACATGGAAGATAGTACAATGAAGGGTACGTAGTTTAGTTTGATCTTAAAGTAGGATAAAAGGTTGACACAACATCAAGAGCTGAAGGGACTGTACTGTACTATACTGTTCTATGTCTTATGCTCTTTATTCTCTGTTCTACTCCATGCTACAGCTCCAGCTTCAGCTTCCTGGTCTTTCTACAGTTTCTTTTTCTCTGAGTTCGCACCCATGCTTACCCAATCAAGCACAGTTAACATTGATAGTAAGCATACACATTATCATACACTACCAAGTGAACATTATTGTAAGCAAATGGTGGATATTAACAGTAAATTCATCTGTGCATGTATTGGTAGGAACAGTTCTAAATTAACTTGCAAGTTAGAATTGCTTATTTGAAATCTGTAACTTAGTATCTAAGTGCTTATAAAATTAAAAGTGTTCCAAGATTAGCTCAAATTATCTCCTAAAGTGTCTCATTTTCTGGACCAACACTGGAGCCCATCTTGGGAGAAAGTGGAGGAAGAAGAGAAGAAAAGAAAGAGAAGGAGGAAGGAAGGCGAACACATTCATGACAAGAACTGGATGAAATAAAAATGACTGTGTTGGGATCACAGCTTAGTTCAGATGAACTTGCTGACCATAATATGGTCCCACTGTTCCCTGAATCTCTTCCACTTTAATCTCTTACTAAAATTCTCTTGGCCAACATTATTTATTATTGAAAGGATACAGATGGAGTGCTTGTGGTGAGAGTGGCAGTGGTTAATGCTGCCATTTTGAGAAAGGATAACAGAAAAATGCTCTTGAGTGTCACTGCTATTCACATAGCATGCCCTTCAACCATCTTCACAATCTCCAGGAACACAGGTTACTGGATTGCTATGAGAATTGTTACACACCACTAATCAGTCAGATTTGCTTCCATGTTGGCAAAGGCCAAGGATTTCTGAACTGAATTGAATTGAATTGAATTTATTGTCATGTGTACTGAGGCACAGTGAAAAGCTTTGTCTTACGAGCAATACAGGCAGATCACAGAGTTAAATGGCATAGATGAGTAAACAATAGCCAACAGCATCAAAAACAAAAACACAGGTAGAGGCAAATGTTAAGAATTTGTGAGTCCTTTCACTACTCTAACAACAGTAGGGTAGAAACTGTTGTAAAACCATGGTAGAGGTTGTAGAAAAACATTGCCGGGGTGGAATGGATCTTTGAGAATGCTGGCAGCCTTTCCTTGACAGCAGGCCTGATAGATGGATTCTATAGTTGGAAGGTTGGCTTTTGTGATTGCCCGCGCTGAGTTCACCACTCTCTGTAACCGCCTTTGCCATACCAGGTAGTGACCTCTGTCTAAGTTTCCTTTGCAAACTGGTATAATGGATGCATTCCACATACCATGCAGTGAAAGCTGAGACAGAGGACAGGAAATACTCAATGGGTCAGTCTGTCAGTGTTCTTTGGGAGGTGTCGAAGTTCCATGCTTGAAAGGGCAGATCTCAACACTGCATACTGCCCTGTGCCATACTCCTATCAGTGAGTGGAGGGTTATATGGCAGATTCTGTTAACATGCCAAATATCCCAGAATGCAACATTATCATCAGTCCACTTCAAGAGATCTTTTTCTGAGGCCCGTGCAGCAGAAATGGTGTTCAACTTCATATCAGATGACCTATATCCCTATTCTGGCAGTGGTTCTGTGTCTAGTAACTCATCATGTGAAGTATCAACTCAGTGCTACCCTTTAAGGCAATGCAGTACATTAACCATTTTTGCCACATGCTCATATTGCCTCGAGAGGCTCAGCCTTGAGAGTGTCTTGCCCGCACCCATTGTCGCCCCATGCAAACAGAATCTCTTTTTATCTGTCTATGCCTCTAACCAGTGCATTCAGGACAGAATGTGAAAGGCAGTGCTTTCCTCGACTCCTATTGTGCCATCTCCATTCTCCCTCACTTCCAAACTGATGATTCTGACTACTGATACCGGAATTGAGTGTCATCTTTGTTTCACATTTATGGCTCTGCACTTTGTAGCTTTTTCTTTAATATGGTTCAGTACAATTGCTCCAAATGATCCCCTCCACCCTCCTGTCATGAAATAGTGGTTATCTTCATGTTTCTGTCAATGTGTTCAGATTCACCAAAGTTTATCACAATCAAAACTGAGCCTGCAAATGATAGTTTGATGAGAATGATAAACTTGATGAATTTTGTTTCACGAGGCAAAGTCAATGACAAAGTCTTATAGGAGACTGAACAATATAGGCCAAGGCTAGAAATTTGGGAGAATTGAATGAGAATTCCATGGAGGCCTGTCTTGACAATGGGAATGACAAGTCATATTTCTCATCACGTTTCTCAGGTGAGATGAGATGCTTGCTAGAAAACAGTGAGATGACTATTACTAAAGATTGTTGATTGGTTAAAAATCACACAACACCAGGTTATAGTCCAACAGGTTTAATTGGAAGCACACTAGCTTTCGGAGGGACGCTCCTTCATCAGGTGATAGTGGAGGGCTCAATCCTAACACAGAATTTATAGCAAAAATTTACAATGTGATGTAACGGAAATTATACATTGAAAAATTGATTGTCTGTTATGTCTTTCATCTGTTAGAATACAGTGATAGTTTCACTTCTTTCATGTGTAAATCACAAATCCTTTTTTATTAAAAAGTTGCATTCTCGGGTTAGCTGTTAACAATGGTAATAGCTACACAATATGTTGAAGGTACTATGAATCCTCTTGCAAGGATGCCTGCCTTGAAGAAGTTTTCCTCCTCTCTCCACAAGAATCTCAGGGAGTCCCTCTCCCACTGCAACTCCCAGGTCCTACCTGCCTATCTTCTTTTCCACCTATCCACTCCACCCTTCTCCCCCAACCTATCACCTTCATCCCCTCCCCCACTCACCTATTTCACTATATGCTGCTTTCTCCCCACCTCCACCCTCCTCTCACTTATCTCTCCACCCTTCAGGCTCTCTGCCTGTATTCCTGATGAAGGGCTTTTGCCCGAAACGTCGATTTTACTGCTCCTCGAATGCTGCCTGAACTGCTGTGCTCTTCCAGCACCACTAATCTAGAATATGTTGAAGGTGTTGGCCCCCTGTGTTCTCTGTCTATGCCATGATGTTTAGATTGATTCTAATCTAAAAAGTGAGATGACGGAGTTTTACATAAATTCATGCAGTTTTTGAACTCACAGTTCTACATGAATGCATGCAGTTTTTGAGCAAAGTACAATGTAACCCTGCAAGTACAAATTCACCCCACAAAATATATGTGTGCATGTGCGCCTTTATCTGTCTGTGTGTGTATCTGTCTGGGTTAGGTGTTGTGAGTGTGAGAAAGTGTATGTGTGTGTATAGTGAGTGCAGAGTGTCTTAAGTCTGTGAGGGGGTGCATGTGTGAGTGTGGGAGCATGTGTGTCTGTAAGGGTGTGTGTGGGTGTCTGTGTGAGCATTTGTGTGTATGTGTGTCCGTGTGTATGTGTGTATAGGAGTGCCTGTGTGTGTGTGAGAGTGTGTGTGTGTGTAGGAGCATCTGTGTATGTGTACAATGCAATGGTGATCACCTGTAATGTGACATGAACCCAAGGTCCCAGTTGAGGCCCTCCCTATGGGTGCCGAACTTAGCTATCAGCCTCTGCTCGGCCACTTTTCTCTGCTGCCTGTCTTGAAGTCCACCTTGGAGGATGGTCACCCGAAGGTCCGAGGCTGAATGTCCTGGACCACTGAAGTGTTCCCCAACTGGGAGAGAACCCTCCTGTCTGTTGATTGTTATGCGGTGCCCATTCATCCATTGTCATAGCCTTTGCTCGTTTTCTCCGATGTACCACGCTTCCAGGCATCCTTGCCTGCAACGTATAAGATATACAACATTGGCTGAGTCACATGAGTACCTGCCATGTACAAGGTGGGAGGTGTCCCCATGCGTAATGGTGGTATCTATGTTCACACTCTGACATGTCTTGCAGTGTCTACCGTGACAGGGTTGTATGGAGTTGTCCTGAGAGCTGGGCAGCTTGCTATGAACAACAATCTGTTTGAGGTTTGACGGTTGTTTAAAGGCAAGTAGTGGAGGTGTGGGGAAGGTCTTGGTGAGACCTTCAGTAAGGTGTTCAAAAAGGTTCTCCATGGGAGACTGGTTAGCAAGGTTAGATCTCATGAAATACAGAGAAAACTAGACATTTGGATACAGAACTGGCTCAAAGGTAGAAGACGTAGGGTGGGGGTAGAGGGTTGTTTTTCAGATTGGAGGCCTGTGACCAGTGGAGTGCAAAGAGTAAAAAATGAGGTCTGCAGATGCTGGAGATCACAGCTGCAAATGTGTTGCTGGTCAAAGCACAGCAGGCCAGGCAGCATCTCAGGAATAGAGCCACAAGAATCATTGCAGGGTCCACTATTTTTCATCATTTATATAAATGATTTGGAAGTGAGCATAAGAGGTATTGTTAGTAAGTTTGCAGATGACTCCAAATTTGGAGCTGTAGTGGACAGCGATGAAGCTTATTTCAGATTACAACAGGATCTTGACCAGTTGGGCCAATGGGTTGAGAAGTGGGAGATGGAATTTAATTTAGATAAATGCAAGGTGTTGCATTTTGGGAAAGCAAATCTTAGCAGGACTTATACACTTAATGGTATGATCCTAGGGAGTGCTACTGAACAAAGAGACCTTGGAGTGCTGGTGAACAAAGAGACCTTGGAGTGCAGGATCATAGCTCC
Source organism: Hemiscyllium ocellatum (assembly GCF_020745735.1). Lineage (NCBI taxonomy): Eukaryota > Metazoa > Chordata > Chondrichthyes > Orectolobiformes > Hemiscylliidae > Hemiscyllium > Hemiscyllium ocellatum. The sequence continues at coordinate 77,924,553 of NC_083410.1, read as the reverse complement.
TTGAAAGTAGCGGTTGCAATTAGATAGGATAATGAAGAAGGTGCTTTGTATGCATTCCTTTATTGGTCAGAGCATTGAGTATAGGAGTTTGAGGTCAATGTTGTGGCTGTACAGGACATTGGTTAGGCCACTTTTGGAATATTGCATGGAATTCTGAAACTTGAAAGGGTTCAGAAAAGATTTGCAAAGATGTTGCCAGGTTGGGGGATTGGAGCTTCAGGGAAAGGTTGAATAGGCTGGGGCTGTTGGAGGCTGAGGGGTGACTTAAAAGGGGCATGGATAGGACTAATAGACAAAGTCTCTTTCCGGGGGTGGGGGAATCCAGAACTAGAGGGCATAAGTTTAGGGTGAGAGGGAAAGATATAAAAGAGACCTATGGGGCAACATTTTCACATAGAGAGTGGTACATACATGGAATGAGCTGCCAGAGGAAGTGGTGGCGGCTAGTACAATTGCAACATTTAAGAGGCATGTGGATGGGTATATAAATAGAAAGGTTTTGGAGGGATATGGGAATGAGTGCTGGCAGGTGGGACTGGATTGGGCTGGGATATCTGGTCGGCATTGACAGATTGGACCAAAGGGTCTGTTTCCATGCTGTACATTTCTGGCTCTATAAATATGGTGGGAATTTGGGAAATGCTCATTTGATGTTTCTCATAAAGAATATTTTGCTAATAAAATTGAGTTGAACCACAAACTGAATTTCATGTCTGTTTGTCCACCTCACCAACAAGAGCACTTGGGTCAAGTGTTTTTAACATAGGAACTGTTCAAAGAATCCAAAGTATGAACAATATTAACAAATATTTTACTTTTAACACTGTTAGTGATATTTTCTAGAGTTGATACTGCTTTAGCTGTTTGTTAAAAAGCTATTTTCAGCAACTGAATATTTTCTTGTTTTGGCTTCCAGTTTATTCTTTTAATGTCAGATTTGACTTGTTCTAGTCTAATTGGTTTAAATCTTGAAATGCATCACTTCAATTTCTGTTTTGGACAGGGATGGGAGATGCACTAAAATCCTCAATTCTCCTTCCCTTCTGTTCATAATCAATATGGTTCAGATTTGAAATGGCTGAAGTGTGGACGCCAAAACTGTTAGTATGCAGTCAAGCTAAAAGTAGGTAGCAGCACATTTTCATGGATCTACATAAAGAATAGTATTTATTCACACACTCATTCAGAAAGTCTATCACTACAACAAACACTGCGCATACTCCCAAGCAAGATACAGTCGGTTCTGCTATAAGCTGTTAGTTCCGTTCTTGTGGAACCCCATGTTAAAAGAAAGTCACGTAATAATAGCACCATTTAAACTAATGAGGCCAGAATCATATTATAACCAATACACCCTTTAAAAGTTTGCACTTTAGAAATGGTGTCCCAAATTTTTCTATTGCGTTACAGCAAATTTGCATTAACAAAACATGCATTATAGCAGAACGAGTTGTACAATTAAAGGAAAGTGTGCACTTCTACTAGTTTTAAAACAAAGTAGTTTACATTTGACGATCTTTGGAATCACAAGATAGAGCTTTTCCCAATTTGGAAGTGGAGTTTAGCTAAATTTAGATAGCTGGGGTCAGATCAGGATTAACTATAGGGTCCTTCAAAGTAGGAACTGTTCAACAAATCAGAGAGACTGGGACTGGTGACTGTTGTAACTGGAGGTCCATTTTCCTTATAAGTGCCGGATTATGGCAACAATGAAAGATTTTCTCTGTATTTTATTGTAATTCACTGTAAAATACACATGACAATAAATCATTCATTCATTCAGTCATTTTGAAAACAGGCCAGATGAGGATTTCAATTTATTTTTAAACCTCATGGTCTTGCACAGCAAATAGCACAGCCTTTCTCTGTAACCACAATACCACTGACGTTGATTTGTGGACTACCAGGTTTAAGTTTGGGATAAAAGAACTTTAGTATCGGAGAATAATTTCAGTCATATGAGTAACAGTCATTGATGCAAAACGGATGGCAAATCTATCTCTCAGGGTCTTTTGTTTTTGTAAATTGGAATAAGTTCAACAATAGTATGTGTAACATTTCACAGTGGTTTGCTGTTTTTGTGCAGTCAATGGGGAGACCTCCATCATTGTTACCTCATTTGGAACTTCCCAGAAAACCTTTTTTTTTGTTGATAACACAAAAGTCCTCAAACCCTCCGTTAACTATGCTAATAGATGATTCAGCTTTGATCTAAAAGGAATACAGTCCTTAAATAAAAACATGATTTGGAGGTGCTGGTGTTGGACTGGAGTGTACAAAGTTAAAAATCAAACAACACCAGGTTATAGTCCAACAGGTTTATTTGGAAGCACTAGCTTTCAGGGTGCAGTTCCTTCATCAGGCCCCATCAACCACCTGATGAAGGAGCAGTGCTTCAAAAGCTAGTACTTCCAACTAAACCTGTTGGACTATAACCTGGTGTTGTGTGATTTTTAACTAAACAAAAACATCATTATGCTTGAATAAAATGACATTTGAAATCTCCTCTCCAAGTCACCACCACCATCTTAAATTCAGTGAACACCCCTGTTTCTTCAGCATTTCTACATAATTGATCTGAATTTTCCCAACTATTACCATTGTACAATGAGTGGTAAAACTATAACATTTCAAGGTGAATATCCATCATCACCACCAAAGGCAACAGGGATGGACAATAAATGGGACCTTTGTCAGTATCAACTCTATCTTCCAGACATAAGTTGTTGAGACCCTATTTGGATTACTGCTAATCCAAAAGCTGTTGGTACATTGGACAATGTTTAGAGAGAAGCTCAATTTATAAAGAGAATGTACAAAAATAAAATTGTTTTCACAGAATACAAAAAGTTTGAGGAGGACCCAATGCATGTTTTTGAACTTCTGAGGGGCATAAATTATATAGAAAAGGAGCCTATTTTATTTGACTTTTAAAAATAGAAACAGTTTCAACTTCCTTTGTTACTGAGTTTCTAATCATAGGTTTTGAAAGTTTACAGAACATGCTCTTCCCTTTCTTTTCTTTCTATTTGATCGTGCTTGTGAGGCACTGCTGCCTCACAGCGCCAGAGACCCGGGTTCAATTCCAGACTCAGGCGACTGACTGTGTGGAGTTTGCACATTCTCCCCGTGTCTGCGTGGGTTTCCTCCGGGTGCTCCGGTTTCCTCCCACAGTCACAAAGATGTGCGGGTCAGGTGAATTGGCCATGCTAAATTGCCCGTAGTGTTAGGTAAAGGGGTAAATGTAGGGGTATGGGTGGGTTGTGCTTCGGCGGGTCAGTGTGGACTTGTTGGGCCGAAGGACCTGTTTCCACACTGTAAGTAATCTAATCTTGTCTTCATTGCTTTCTGTTGTTTTCAAATTCTCATTTGCTTTTAATTTAAACCAAGTTTTTTCTATTCTCACCTGCTGAAAACCCAATTAAGTGGTCAATTTGATGACAGAAATAAAATTCAGGATTGAAGTCCTCTTCTCTTCTTCGTATCTAGGATAGTCTGGTAGAAGGAGGTTTAAAATTAATAAGTCTCAATGAGATTTGAATTTGGGAGAAATGCCCATTTCCCAAATACGTGAAGTGAATCCCTGGCAACAATAGTTGTGTGCTATAGCTCCCTGAACGTACAGCTGGATCAATATTGGGTTGAGTACACCATTAGTTCTTCAACTAGGTTTGCCAACTCTCCCTGAAGGTTTCATGAAATTACTTCCTGCCTCCAATTACCCTGCTTAGTTGGACATCCTTTCTTCATACTGCTAATAGATTTAGAATAAATGAACAAAAGGTTTTTGAGGAAAATGAAAACAAAAAGCAAAAATTTTTCAGTCCTTCTCTGACTTTTCTCCTACATTTTTTGCAATGATCTGTATAAGATCAATCTTTAATTCCTGCAGATTCCAGGATAATTCTGGAGGATTAACAATGCCATATCACAAAGTTAGATGAACCTGAGAAGAAATTATTAAATATTAATTGGAGACTCTGTTACCAGTATCAGGGTCTGGAAATGGAGTGAGGAGTTAAATGCTGAAGACAGACATACAGAATTGAATAAAGGGGATGGATTAATATGCTGAAAGTTCACTCGATTAACTTTTGAGACTCAGAGAATATTTATAACAAACATTTGCTCAGAAGGCTAATAGAATAGGATCTATTAACATCAATTCTAAGCTCATATGCACATAATCTACTTACCTCAATAGGTAGGAAACTTCATCAGAATCTCTAAACGAATTTAATTGTTTAACTTCAATAAAAAGTACCGTAGATGAGCTTAGTGTTCATCTAACTTTTACTTGCTGCACACATTCGCCGGGATGCAGTCCCTTTGGATTGATTTGCATCCTCACATGTGTGTATCTCAAAAGGGGTTTTTCATGTACAAAACCTGTTTCCCACAACATGGATTTCCAGTTACTGAACAACTGTGTGACCGTGTACCCATCAGGCCACGCTGGGTAAGCCTTAGATTTATAATTTAGTTGAAGGGATGGAATTGAGCCCCTTTCCTGGCTGTGATGTCAACAATCTCTTAACCAACTGTGAGTAATTAGGCAAAGCTTCTGATACTGGTGCAGGCAGAGGTTCAATTAGTGAGGGACAGGAGGATATTGGTGGGCTGGAGGATATTGTGGGAAACAGGTTTTGCACAAGAAAAGTTCATTCTTAGATTCACACATGTTAGGATGCAATTCAGTGACTGGGAATTAGGAATGGAGATGGAACATCATGACATGGGTGGCATCTTGGACTGACTCAGTCTGCCATCTGTGAGTAATTTTAAAACTGAAAGAATCTACAGTTCTTTTGGCCAGAATAGATAAAGATCAAAGCTGGAATAGGGTAGAAAAGGATTGAATCATTAACATTTCATTAATCTGAAATATATTTTCTTCAAAACCTACAGTTTTCAAACTATTAAAACTTCCAAATCTGTGAACTTTGTTCAGTATTATAAAGCTCCAAAATATTATCCATCCTTGTGAAAATTTTGCTACCTCTGAAGGTGAAGACTGAAGGAGCTGCTTAATTGCCTGAATGTGCACAGTTAACTGTACAAGGAACTGCATGTGCCCACCCATCCTCATGACAATTGGCAGGATTGGGAATGGGAGGTTTTAAGTTGTAATGCATTATATCAATTTTTTTTATTGGTTGCTTGCCTCTGTGCATATGCAAAAATCTGACCCTAATATATATTTCCAGCTATACTGTTTTGCAAATTCAATTCCTTCAGAGCCAAATTGAACTTAATAAAATTTTAAACATTAAATTACAATGAGAGTATCACATAACAACAGTGTCGTATTCATGCAAAATTATGTATAGAATTTAGACTACAGCACTTAAAGGTTGATAGGTTTTTGGTTGCTGAGTATCATTGCCATAAATGTGGAAATTTGTATTAGGATTCAGAGTGCATAAATTTGTTACAAAGGTAATGGTATCTTTAACACAAACTTTCCAGTAACCATGACCTATAAAACAAGCATAAACATAGAAACCAGAATAGATGATTCAGCTCCCTGTGCATTAGTTCCTCCATTCAGTTAGATCAAGATGCACTTGGTGGTGGGGGCTTCACATTTCAATTTTTCTGTCACTCAGGGACTGGTGAAGAAATTTTTGGAAAATAAGGCTTGACACAACAGTGGATATGTACTTCATGAAGGAGAAGGTATCAATTCTGAACAATAAATTAATAATTCAAATGAATAATTTATAAACATAACCTTTCAAAAGTGAAAAGGCGGAGCTAGCTAGCAGAAATTTCATGATAAAAGTTGGTTCTTCTTGTGCAGTGATAAGTCTCTATCTCCTGACCAGAGAGTCCAGGTTTAAGACCTACAATCAATATGGATATATGTCATAACAAATCCAAGCAGTCTGATTCAAAACAAACCTTTTCTCCCTTTTTGATCTTCAGGAAAGGATTTGAAGATGGGGTCAAGCTGAGGAGTTGAGTTTAATTAAGATATGGAGGGGCCAGTGTCCGACTGGTATGGACAAGGTCAGAAGTCACACCACACCAGATTATAGTCCAACAGGTTTACTTGAAATCACAAGCTTTTAGGGCACTGTTCCATGGTTCAGGTGGAGTGAAGAGAAGCATACAGAATTTATAGACAGGGAGATCAAAAGATCATACAACTGGTATGAATGGAGTGTCGACAGGCCGAATAATAAGTGTCTGCAGGTGATCAAAAGTGTCGGACAGTGTGAATAAAGTGTCAACAGCTGAATAGCAATTGAAGGGATGATCTATAATCTGATTAGATGATTCAGAGAAATAATTTTAAAAATTGAAAAAAATAAGGTGCTGAAAATAAACCAAATGGCTGGAATACCATGATGGGTATAAGAGTCTCATACCGACGGTCTAATCAAAGTAATAAGGAATCTAAAACTGTACAAACTAATTAAAGTAGAGAGACAAGTAAAGTAACAAGTTATCAAGATGATGGTGTCAAAGCAGAGCAGTGAAGAAGGTTTTACAAAAATAGAACAGTATGTTGGCATCACATGTAGCGCAACATGAACCCAAGATCATGACTGGGACCACCTTCATGGATATGGAACTTGACTATCAGTTTCAGCTTGACACCATCACCTCGATAACATGTTATGATCTCTCTGTCTTTATTCAGATATAAAATGATTACTTGGGTTGATATTGTCAATTTTTTTGGGAGATAATTCTAAACCTTGACCATGACTTTGCAAAGTGTTTCCGAAGTCCTGTCTTGAGAAACATCACTCTGATATTTAGGTTTTGAATCTTTGTGCTACATTCCTCTGGCAGTGGAAAAGATCACTATGTACTCTGTTAATTCCTTTCAAAATCCTTAAAATTGGAATTAAATTTTCCCTTAATCTTCTTGGTTCTGGGGAATTCAAGCACAGTTTATGAAATTGCTCCTCATGATCTAATCCTCAGTGCCTTGTGAATGTCCTGATGGACCTTTGCTCCTTCCAGGGCCAAAATATCCTTTGTAAAGCATAGTGCCCAGAACTGAATGCTGTTTTCCAGCTGCAATCTAATTGGTGTTTTATATAGTTGTAATAAAACTTCTCATCCTTTACATTCTAGCCCACTTATCTGCAGTGAAATCCATTTGCCACAGTATTTCCCACTTAATCTGTTGATATCTCTATAATTTCAGGCATTTGTCTGCACTATTTGTAATGGCACCAAGCTCTGCATCATCCAAAAACTTGGATATGTGCCTCTCTATTATTTTATCAAAGTCATTAGTTCTAAGTCTAAGTTGTAACCTCAGCACAGATCCTGTGAGGCAATATTAGTTACATTTTCCCATTTCAAGTTCATTCTCAGTATTCATACTCTCTGTTTTTAACTCATTCTCCTAACAAGCTCAAGAATTTGCTTCAATTACATAAGCTTTAATTAAAAATAATAGTCCCTTACACCCATTGACATTCCTCTATCACTTCAGTTAATTTGTCAAAAAGCTGACAAATTAGATATCACCTATTCTTTAGATCCCCATATATTCTCTCCCTGATCAGCTCAAAGTTCAATAAGCCTTCGGCATCTAGCTCTCTCTCTCACTCTCTCCTTAATTGTAGATTCCAATAAATTTCACACAAACATTCAACTGAATGGTGTATAATTTCCTCACTATTGTCTCTCATCTTTCTTAAATAAGGGAGTTACATTTTCCATTTAAAAATTTGCAAAGTCTTTTTTTAGCTTAGAAAAAAGCCTGTATGCCATTGAATCTCCACAATGCATATAGAGGGCATTTAGCCCATTGAGTCTGTACGACCCTCTAAAGAACACCCCACCAGCCCCAAATTCAGTAACTCTGCGTTTTACCATGACTAACCTATCTACCTGTGCACCTTTGGATTGTGGGAAGAAACCAGAGCATGCAGCAAAAACCCATGCAGGCACAGTGAGATGGAAAAAATATTCATTATTATCATGGTAATAACAGAAAAATAGCAAGGAAATGTAAATCTTGCAGCATCTGTTTTAACCATTCTGTCGATTAACTGACAGAAAACACTTTCAGCTATTTTCTGTTTTGCTTTGGTTGTTCTGGCCACTGGAAAACAAGTTGGAAACATTGAAGAGGGAAAAAGTATTCCACACATTTTACAGGATCCGACCTTATTTCCTAAAGTTGTAACTTCAAATGCTGACCTTGCACAATAACAATATTCATTTATATAGCGCCTTCATGTAATAAAAGGTCTTCATGCTCTTCAAAGGACAACATTAATTTACTTGGAAGCCTTAATGTAGTAAAATATCTTCATGATCTTCAAAGAAACTTTACCAATCAAAATTTAGCCCTAAATCACATAAGGTGACATTTGGATGTATGAACAAAACCTTGGTCAAAGAGGTATATGTTTTAAGTTGTATTTAAAGGTTTCTTTTGAAGAATTAAGAAAACCGTGGCTGTGCTGTTGTGTGTCAGATCTCCATCCTTGATCACCTGAAATTACATTCCAATGTAAATATCAGCAAATTCTTCTAATATTGATAGACTAATTCTTAATCCAGAACTCAAAGCACATTGAGAAAACAGCTACCACTTTTGGCTGACATATAAAAAATGAATGAAATAGAAACAAGTGATTTGAAAAAAAAAACGTCATTGGATGTTGGCATTGCTGGCTGGACCTAATTGCCCTGGAGATTTTTCAGATTAAAATGTTAGTTTATGAGGCCTGTGATCTAAACGCGATGTTGTATGGCTGTGGAACAAGATGAGTTTGAACTGTCAAGAAAAGATCAAAAACTTTTATCTTTGCAGTATGAGGTTCATTCTGAGCAGCCTGCAAAGATATCATCATGAAGGCACAATCCTGTCAAAGGCAAATCTTGTGAGAATTTTGTCATTCATCAGACAGAGGTGATTTCACTGGCTTGGGCACATTCACATGATAGAAGATGGTCACCTACCCAAGGATGGGTCTGGTGAGGTAACTGAAGCAAGAAACTTGGTAGGATGCCCTAAAATTTACAACAACAATGCTTACAAGGTCTGGAGGCACTAGACATTGATTTTTGTACTATGAGATTCTGGGCCATGACTGAGGAAAATGGTGGCATCACCATGATGATCAGTGGCAATAGCAATGGCTTCAACACCAAAAATGACAATGCACAAAGACCATTGATAGCCACCTTACATGAGTGAGTTCTACTTCACTTCTCACATATTAGCCTCTTCAGCCACCAGCAAAAGTGCTCCAAATGAAGCTACCCTATTCCCAATGGATTTGCTGAATGTTTATCATCTTATGTAGATGGAAGAATGCTGATGAATTGAAGGTGAAAAGGTGAAGGCAGAGAGTGGCAGAGAGAAAATTCCTGAGTTAAGGGCCTAGACATATGAAAGCACAGTACTGATTTACATTCATTCAGTTTCACAGTTAGAATGATTCAAATTTAGATTCACAATGATTCAGATTCATATTGATTAAGATTCACATTCATAAATATTAAAATTCATATTCTGATCGGGTGAAGCAATTAAACTGAGGGGGTGCGCGGCAGGTCAGAATTGGGGGTCCACTGGAATTACAATGTTCTCGAGCTGGATGATCCATAGAGAGGAGTGAAACTATATTTCTAGACCAGCAGCTTCTGTAGGTCAAGGAATGGGTGAATGGAACTGGATTTATGGAGGATAATGAGAAACAGAGTTTTGAATGAGTTCAAGTTTATTGAGTCTCGCCAGGAAAAGTTGACATATGAAAATTTAAATCTTTAAAAAGACATAGATGATGGTGTAGGCAGCAGATGAGATTGGTACAGATTCAGACAGAGACATGAATTGCTTCATAGTTGGACGTCAGCAAATATAAGGTTATAAACTTATTTCATGCTCAGATAGGATGCCAAGCATGGACAGTGAAGAAGATTACCTCAGAATACCACAGGATCTTGATCAGATGGACCAATGGGCTGAGGAGTAGCAGATAGAGTTTAATTTAGATATATATAAGGGGCTGTATTTTGGAAAGGCAAATCAGAGCAGAACTTATACAAAAAATGGTAAGGTCCTGGGGAGTGTTGTTGAACAAAGAGACCTTGGAGTGCAGGTTCATAGTTCCTTGAAAGATAGGATAGTGAAGAAGGCATTTGGTATGCTTTCCTTTATTGGTCAGAGTATTGAGTACAGGAATTGTCAGGTCATGTTGTGGCTATACAGGACATTGGTTAGGCAACTTTTGGAATATTGGTTGCAATTCTGGTCTCCTTCCTATTTGGAAGGATGTTGTGAAACTTCAAAGGGTTCAGAAAAGATTTACAAGGATATTGCTGGAGTTGGAGGATTTGAGCAGTAGGGAGAGGCTGAACAGGCTGAGGTGGCTTTCCCGGGATTGTCAGAGGCTGAGGGGTGACCTTATAGAGATTTATAAGATCATGAGGGGTATGGATTATATAAAGAGATAGGTCTTTTCCCTGGGGTGGGGGAGTCCAGAACTAGAAGGCATAGGTTTAGAGTGAAAGGGGAAAAATTTAAAAGACTCCTAAGGGGCAACTTTTTCACATAGACGGTGGTGTGTGTATGAAATGAGCTGCTAGAGAGAGTGGTGGAGGTTGGTACAATTACAACATTTGAAAGGCATCTGGATGCTTATATGAATAAGAAGGGTTTAAAGGGATATGAGCCAAGTGCTGGAAAATGGGACTAGATTAGGTTAGGATATCTGGTCAGCCTGGAAAATTGGACTGAAGGGTCTCTTGCACATTTCTGTGACACTATGCTCAAATTAGTTGCACTGTTAACTATGGTATTCCTGTACAGCTACAAATTCAGGTGTCAACTTGACAATTTGGAAAATCATTCAGCTATGTCACATTTATAAAAAGTAGGATAAATCTGACCTGGGTAATTGCCACCCCATCTGTCCACTTTTGATCATCATCAAATTGTGGTGAGTTTTCATTAGTAATGCAATCAAATAGTACCCACTCAGCAACAATCTGCTTCAGGTTCTCATTTTGGGTTTCAACAAAAGACCTCAATCCACAATTTATTACAGCTTTTGTTCAAACATGGTCAAAGAGGTGAATTCCAGAGATAAAGTGAGAGTGACATTTTTTGACTTTAAAGCAGCATTTGACTGAGTGTGGTATGAAAGAGCCCTAACAAACTTCAAGTGAATAGGGATTAGGGAAAACTCTCCACTGGTTGGATTCTGACCGAGCAGAAAGGAAGATAGTAGTAATTGTTGGAGGCCAAACATCTGGACCTTAGATCATTGCTACAAGAGATCCTCAGATTGGTGTCCAAAGACCAATCATTTTCAACCACTTAATCAATGATCTTTCTCTATCAAAAGCTCAAAAGTTGGAATATTTGCTGATGACTGCACATTGTTTGGAACTCATCAGGTACTGAAGCAGTCCATGTCCAAATGCAGCAAGACCTGAACAACACTCAGGGTTACACTGATAAAGTGACATTTGTGTCACACATGTGCCAGTCAATAACCATCTCCAATAACAAAGACTCTAACCATTTCCACTGATATTCAAAGTCATTACCATTATTAAATTCTCCATCATTGATATCCTGTGAGCTACCAATGATAAAATTGAACTGGAATAGACGTAAAAATACAGATGTAAGATTTTGTTAAAGGGTAGTAACTCTGAGGTGAGGAAACCATCTCCAGGCTCATCAAAATCTGCCCTACTGGCACAGCACAATTCAGGAGTATGATTGAGCACTCTCCACTTACCCGGATTTGCATGCTGCTCCAGCAATACTCAAGTGACTTAACATCATCCATGACAAAGCAACCCGTTTGATCAGCAACCTATCTATTACTTTATACATATACTCCTTTCACCACTGACACACAGTGGCTGTAATGTGTACTAAACATGGAAGATCGATTGCAAGGGGTGTTGTGACTAAATGATAGTATCCCTACAGTTGTGCCACAAGGCCCAGGTTCAAGTGTCACCTGAGATGTGTAACAAAATGTCTAAATAATTTGATTGGAAATAACTGCAAGATCCACTGCAGAACTTATCAAGGTTCCTTTGACAGCACCTTTCAAAGCTGTAACTTCTACCTACCTCGAAGGACAAGTGCATGGGAACATGTGTTCCCCTCCTGTGCACCATCCTGACTTGAAACTGCAGTGTTGTTTTTCCACTCCACTGTTGCTGGGTCAAACTTCTGTAGCTGTTCAAAAAGGCAACTTGCTACCACCCCCTCAAGGACAATCAGGACAGACAATAAATACTGCCCACATCATCTGAAAGCATTTTTAAAAGCCTGTTGAAGTTTTTTGAAGGAGTTACAAACAACATGGATAAAGTGAAACCTAAAGATGTGCTTTACTTGATTTCCATTTGACTGAGGGGATTCTGAATGAGATGCATACGATTATGAGGGGGGCATAGTCAGGGTGGAGAGGAAGCAATTGTTCCTCTTAGTTGAGAAGTCAATAATGAAGGGGCGTAATTTTAAAGTGAACAGATGGATGTTTAGAGAGGATTTGAGAAAAACATCTGTCACCCAGAGATTGGTAGGAATCTGGAATACACAGCCAAAGAGAGGAGGAGAGGCAGGAACCATCACAGTCTGTAAAATGTATGTGGATAGGCACATGAAATGTCATAACATTCAAGGTTATGGTCCAAGTACTGGAAAATGGGAATAGTGTAGATAGATCAGTGCAGACCCAAAGGGCAGAAGGGCCTCTTTTGTGCTATAAGACTCTATTACTCTGCGAATTGAGTAAGGCAACAGTTTTATTGAAGACCTGTCGAAGCTGAATTAAAAACATTTTGTGCAGGTTGAAATTGCTCTGTAACTCTAAATTAGAAAAAACAATTTAAAATATCATGAGGCAATTCAGATATTTGTTCATTTAAAAAGGTCCCTAATTTCCAAAAGCCTCTGCTGAGCTCATACTGAAATGAAGAGTATGTGATTGCAATGCCTTTTAACTGGCTTGTTACATTTCATTGTTATAAGTCTATGAAAGTGTTTTGATCAGCTCTTTCTGAAGAAAAGGATATGTGTTTGCAAATACCTTTTAACTGGTTTCTGTAATGCCATCTGGTTGATTTAGATTTTAACAGAGTATCTCTTGCGATCCCCATCAAAAATTCCAAGATCGATTTTGCTTTCAGTGCTCTTAGAAAGAATGCAGCTATCAAGTGTTCTCATTTGGAATGAGTGGATAGTACTCTTCAATATCAAAGAGACAGTATATCTTAAGTATTGAATAACTGGAATCAAAGCATAGAAGCTCTCAAAGATATCCAGAGGTTTTCATTTAAGGCATCGCAAGCTGTCAAAGGTATTTGTTGTTTGCCATAAATTGATATTGAGTTCAATCAGCAGACAGAGCATTGAGACGAAGGAAATAAAAACTCAGAAAATAAATTAAAATGCAATTAACTGAATTCATTAAACTTGTCAGATAATTTTTAAAAATCTACAAGACGATGCAAGTTATAAATATAATTACGATGTAAACTATAAAAACTGTATAAGCATAAGAACTATAAAAATAACAACAAAGATGATAAATCAAAAACTGAAATTATAAACATATTCAACTATAAAAATATTGGTAACCAAATAGAAATGATACAGAGCATAAAAAGATGAGAGTTGTTCAAACAACTGAACGCTGATCCTCCTCGTTTATCAAATGGCTGCATATCTCCCGTTATGTTACTGAAATCCATTTTCTGTGTGGTGAACAGGTGACTTGAGCTCAAACAGTAGCAATTGGCAGTGCACTTAACTTCCAACTCAGTCTTCACTGGCATTCCATTTTCCTTTACTGCCATCTCATGAACACTGCAAAGACAGTATATTATTACATCAACTCATAAGAGATTACAACTTAACTGTGAAGGAAATAAAAGGAGTCTAAATGATTTTAGTATATGTTTCAGGCTGGCTACATTTTATGGAGAATAAGGTACTTTTGAAAATAGGTGTAGACTGATGAGGCTATCTGCCTCTAAAATACAATATTTCACCACAAGATCATCTCATCATGACCAACGAGTTGCTGCCTTATAGCTAGTAACGGTTAAAACACCTATAATGTCAGAACTCAGTGTGTTCATGTCACCTCAAAAATACCTGCAATACAGGTAAGAAATGCATTTGAGTATGTGACAATGAAGATGATGGGTTGATTGCACTAAAATCTTGTGTCTTGAGAATTGCACTACATTCTCTTCTTGTGTCAACAAGAAAATCAAGGTTTTTTTTATTCTGTGAGTAGTACATATATCAGATCTTCTTTCCCACTTACAGCCTTTTGTGACTTTCATCATTTAGGGTGGTCTCTGTTTGAAGGAAGAGTTTGCTGTTAGGGGGCTAGGTGTCATCTTGCACATCCCAGTGACTGGTTCTTCAGGACAATTGCTGGGCACCGGTGTCTTGTGCACAAAAAATGCATGTTAAAATTTGCACTGATTGGCCTTACCTCAGTGTAAATATTATCCTCTATGAAAGGGAAAATGTCACATGGAAGTTGCACTTTTACAGGAAATGTAATTTTGATAAGAAGAGAAAATCACATTACCTTCTTTGACTGCTTTGGGAATTCAGAGTTGTGGAAACCAGTTGAATAATGCATAGTACAGAATTCTGAATTTATTTTCCTATTCAGCAGGTCTTTCATGTTCTTGCTGTTTCTTTTGCTGTGAAGTCTTTCAAGTTCTGCTCATAGTTTTGTTTGCAGTGATCTTAGCTTGGCTGCTGAAGAGACTGTACCTTTGCTATTCCACAAATTCCTTCCTTGTATGTGAGAAATATATAAACAATTTATCAGGACTTATGTGGTGTAATGGTAGGGTCCTACCTCCAGGTCAGGTGGCCTGGCTTCAAGCCCTACCTGCTCCAGAGATATATAATAATGTCTCGTAACAGGTAGATCTACAAATAAATAAGCATGCATGGAGTGTGAATGGCTCTTCTAGTGAAAATATTAATTTCATCCCTTACATTTTTTTGATGAATTACTATTGCAAAAATCATTGACAATACCAAAGGGAAGGCAGTGGCCTACTGCTAATCCAGAGATCCTGATAATGTTCTACAGACCCAGGTTCAAATCCCACCATAGCAAATGGTGGAATTTGAATTCAATATGCATCTGGAATTAAGAGTCTAACAATTGGTCTGGACTGTATGATTTCAGACCCATAGCAGTGTGGTTCACTTTCAACTGCCCCTCTCAGCAATTCAGGGTTAGCAATAAATGCTAGCCTAGCCAGCGATGTCCTCAATCCTGTGAATAAAAAACATCAAACCTGCAAAGTTGAGGATGTAAATCATGCAGTAACTGGAACAACATAAAATAGGCCACTTCAGGACCATTACTTGTCACCTACAGGATGTTCAACCACAGGACAGAAGCCCCATTTTATGCCTTCATCTCTTCCACTTTGCATGTCATACTTTACCTCGGTGGGGAGACAATGAGTCAATGCTGTCGGAGTTTTCACCTAGTCAGAAGACCAATGTGAACTTCTCCCCTCTTGGCTGTCTGCTGGGGTTAAGATTAGTGTGGTGCTGGAAAAGCACAGCAGGTCAGGTGGCATCATGCACACCAGCGACAATCCAAATGGAATGACATGGTGGGTGATTAGAGAAACAGTTGACTACCTGTTCAGGCAAGAAAAGAAGGTCAGATCAATCCAACGCTTCCATGCTTTCCCACTTTGCCTTTCCCTCCAGCTCCATTGTTTTCACTCTGGCCACTCTCCTGACCTCATAGGTTCTCTTTCGCCTAGCAACTGTATTTTTCCCAGGTGCTAATAGTCCTCCACTGAAGGCCACTGCTTCTCTATTTGGTCACAACTGTTGCTTTCCTGACTGCTATTAGCCCACCTGGCCAGTACTATCGCACCCCTTATGGCTAATTGCCCTCCCATAGTTTCTACTGCCTCCCTTATACTGATAAGCTTGCCATTGGTACATTTACAGCTTAATCTGCTTTCAACTAGATGTACAGATGGATTCGCTGACACAAACTTTCCTCAACTGGCTTGCTGTTGCTATTGCCATGATTCTCAACAATCTATAGCTGAATTCAAAGACTAAGAAGAACCTTGAGGGTACAAGATCTTCACCTGAGTATTATGGACATATAGACATTTTCTCAGAACTGTGTGTCAGAACATTAGCAGAAATGTAATTATACGCAGAAAGTGGCCATTCAACCCACACAGTCTGCACTGACTCTCACCCAGCATCTATCCCCATAGCTCTGCATTTACCATGAGTCCTGAAGAAGGATTACATCAGAAACATTGACTTCTCTACCTTCTGATGCTGGCTGGCTTGTTGTGTTCGTCTAGCCTCCTGCTTAGATTCCAGCTTCTGCAGTTTCTTTTTGTCTCTAACTGCATTTCCCATGGCTAAACCACTAAGACACCACATTTCTGGACACTGTGGATAGTATAACATGGCCAGTCTACCTAACCTGCACATCTTTGGACTGTAGTAAAAAACCAGAATACCGAGAGGAAACCCACACAGATATGGTGAGAACATGCAACTTCACACAGACAGTCGCCCCAAGTTGGAATCAAACCTGGGTCCTTGGCACTATGAGGTAACAGTGCTAACCATTAAGTCACCATGTTGCCTACAGTATATATACAAAAATGGCCTGCTGCAATTATGCAGGACATTAGTGAGGCCACACCTGGAATATTGTGTACAGTTTTGGTCTTCATATCTGAGGAAGCATGCTCTTGCTATGGAGGGAGTGCAGCAATGTTCTACCAATGATAAGAAAAAACAATAACTACAAATGCTGGAAATCAGAAACAAAACAGCAATTACTGGAAATTCCCAGTCTGTGCTTTGTTTTCCCAATGTAGAGGAGATCTGGTCCATTCTACACTGACACAAAGGTTAGTGGAATGGTGAATGACATGAAGATTGGTGGAGTGTTGAACAATGTGGAGGACTGTTGTGGGTTGCAATAGGACATTGACAGGATACAGAATTGGGCCGAAAAGTGGCAGATAGAGTTCAACCTGGAAAAGTGTGAAGTGATTCATTTTGGAAGGTTGAATTTGAATACAGGGTTAAAGGATCTTGGGATCCATGTCCATAGATCCCTCAAGTTGCCAACCAAGTTGATAGAGATGTTAAGAAGGCATTTGGTGTGTTGGCTGTCATTAGCAGGGGGATTGCGTTCAAGAGTCGCGAGGTTATGCTGCAGCTTTATAGAGCCCTGGTTAGACCACACTTGGAATATTGTGTTCAGTTTGGTTACCTCATTATATGAAGAATGTGAAAGCTTTACAGAGAACGCAGAGGAGATTTACCAGGATGTTGCCTGGATTGGTGAGCATGTCTTATGAAGTAAAGGAAGCTACGGCTTTTCTCAGTGGAGTGAAGAAGGATGAGAGGTGGGGTGATAGAGGTGTACAAGATGATGAGAGGCATAGATAGAATGAATAGCCAGAGACCTTTTCCCAGGGTGGAAATGTCTATCACCAGGGGCATAAATGTAAGGTGATTGGAGGAAGGTTTTGGGGAGATGTCAGAGATAGGTTCTTTACAGAGAGAGTGGTGGGTGTGTGGAATGCACTGCCAGAGGTGTAGTAGAGTCAGAGACATTATGGACATTTAAGCGATTCTTGGATACGCGCATGGATGATAGTAAAATGGAGGGTATGTAGGTTAGTTTGATTTTAGAGTTGGATAAAAGGTCGGCATAATATCACGGGCTGAAGGGCCTGTACTGTATTGTACTGTTCTACGTTATAAAACAAAGTGCAGAACGGGAGACTGCTTTGCAGAACATTTATATTCTGTCCAAAAAATAGAGCCTGAGCTTCCAATTGCCTACCAATGAGTTCCCTGGCCTAAAATTCTATCTCAGGCATTAAGCAGTCCTCCAGTGAAGCTCAGTGCAAGCCGAAAGAACAGCACCTCATTTTCTGCTTGGAAATTCTGTAGCCTTCTGGACTCAATATTGAGTTCAACAACTTTACGGCTTGAACACCTTCTCCCATATCCTTACAAAACCCCACACACCAGACCTTGTCATGACATGGATTGCCACCGCACACAACCCATCTTAAGCTACTAATAGTCCCAATTTGGAGCTATTCATTCTCCCAGCCGACCTTTCCCAATCCTTTATCTGTCCAACAGTTTATCTCTCTCTTTGTCCTCTATTTCCATCTCCTGTTTATTCTTCCCCCTCCCCATGCCACCAACCTTTTCCTAGCTACAATCAGTTCTGAAGAAGGGTCAGTGAACCTGAAATGTTAGCTCTGCTTTCTCTCCACAGATGCAGCCAGACCTACTGAGTTTTTCTCACAACTTCTGTTTTGTTCACCAAATTGATTCCTCCAAATTTGGCA
Source organism: Hemiscyllium ocellatum (assembly GCF_020745735.1). Taxonomy (NCBI): domain Eukaryota; kingdom Metazoa; phylum Chordata; class Chondrichthyes; order Orectolobiformes; family Hemiscylliidae; genus Hemiscyllium; species Hemiscyllium ocellatum. The sequence goes on along the minus strand of NC_083410.1, from coordinate 77,906,184 downwards.
GGTCTGTTGTATGAGGAAAGCGTGAGTTGGTTAGGATTGTATTAACTGGAATTTCAAAGACTGGTGGTCTCTGGTGTTATGAAAGTAAACCGTGCATGAATTTTTACTTGAAGCAATTTTGTGAGACCCTTGGAAAGATGTACATGCTTGGTTCTGATGTGAGTTGTGATCATCAGAGGAGAAATCCATGCAAAGGTAATCTCACTGAGTAGAACCTGTGATGTGCTTGCAAAGGTTAGTGTCATAAACATGACACACTTCGATGGGGAGCTTGGTTGACCGAATTTCGAACAAGTGGGACAACTTGTAGAAGCCAGCAAGTTTGATGCCAGAGTATTTATACTTGATCCTAAGAATGTTGAGGGTCTTTGGATGAATCAGTGAGAAATTCCCAATATGCCACAGCAGCTGAAGTGAGTGGAAAGTCAGCACTTTGGGGTTTTCTATATGATTTGGCATAAAGAACTACTAGTGACTGCATGCAGGACATCCTGCTAAACATTGTCAGGTAACTACTCAGGTTATAGTTCTAGCTATAAGCAACCATCAAAGAATTGTGGACTGGCATTTAGTGTCTCTAAGACCTGTCAAGAAATAAACATATGCTTGATTTCTTAAGATGCAGCTATATTCAGACTATAGGACTATAGAAAATAGTATAGACTGTATGATAAACTGCAGAAAGAATTAGTCAAATTATCTCACTGCAGAGACTTGGTCCAATCAACTCTATGCTTCAGTCAGTTAAAAGCACTGGGGATCTCATAATATAGTTAACATGAGTATTGTGATTATATTTGATGCCAATTAATGAAAATGACAATTGATAACAATTGGGATGTTAATTTACAGCTCTCCATGCAATTGTTTCCAACTGATAGATGAGAGATTACATTTCAGTGCTAGTGAGATTAAGTGAAAGGTTGTCCTTTTGAATTAATGATATTGAAGACATGCCAAAAGTTTCAGGTAAGGATATTGCTCAGTCATGCCAAATGATGTACTTCAGTGCCAAGAGTGTCTGTAATTGATCTTTATAACATTTTTCGAGATCATATTTGAAATATCTGTTAAGAGTTGTGCAGAGTTTTATAATTTACTGTTTCAAATGATATACGATATATGCAAGTGAGCAGTTGGCTGATATTATCAATCACTTTTAGCAAGTATCCCAATATCCCTACAATGAAACCTTTAGTGGAAGATATGTTTGCCACTTTCTTCCTCAGCATTCAGGTTTCAATTTCCAGTGTTGTGTTGCTGATGTTGAATGCACACAGGTACAGGGCAGCTCATGTATGGTTGTGTAGAGGAGCAATTACTGAGCCCACAGAGTGTACATGCAAAAATGATGTCTGAGGAACAATGTGAGGAGACTACCCTTCAACAAAGATACAATTGAATGTCTCTGTACATTTTGGATGAAGTCTTTTTGCGAACCTTGAGATGTCTGCTACCTTGTCAATGCCAATGAAAATCACCACAGCACTGGTAGGTCACTTCAACACAGGACTGGTGACTTGTGTGGCACTTGCCATAACACTGTGAGGACCTGCATTCACTTATGACTGAGGCAATTCTTAATAGGGTTTTGTACTTCATTCATTGATGTCAACCTGATTGATCCAGGTTACAACTTTTCTATGTGACTTAAGCGTTCAGGCAACAGGAAACAATCTGGTGAAAACTTTACTTAAGACATATTTTAAAAGTTGTTTAATGCAGGGCAGTCTTTTTAATGGACATATTATGATTCTCTGATAAAATATTCCATCATAAAGTTATATTGCAGCTGTGAGACTAATATGACTCATTCCCTTCCACCATATATATGATGTCTGTGTTATAAGTAGACAGCAGCAGTGTCTCTATACTGGGCTACAGTTGCCCGAAATGTCGATTCTCCTGCTCTTCGGATGCTTCCTGGCCTGCTGTGCTTTTCCAGCACCGCACTCTCGACTCTGATACAAACAAAGCATCACAAGCCATGCCCTCCTCAAACACTGTTACATTTAAAATGATCAATGAATTGTTACGATCATCACCACCCTCAGAGACAGAAATATCACCCTCAACACAATATCCTCCCTCTTCAACTGCATTGCTTCAGAATGCCTCTGTCCCATCCCCACCTGTTTCAGATATCTTGGACAATGGAACAAACTGAGCTACATTGCCATCTGACGTGTCCGTGGCTTTTGTCAGAGGAGAAAAAGAAACATAATTATTCTTTGTTACAATTTAACTCTTCTCCCAATACTGTAAGCCTTAGACTAGTGTATTCCATCATCTTTATTCATGTCCATGCCTGAATCTCCACTTGTTATCATATATTGGAAAGGGAATGGCCAAGAAGGCACCTTCTGAACTTTTGCTATTTGCAAACCTTTGCTGTATGGCCCTGCAGCTTTCGTCAAAAATCCTTCCAGTGCATTGTGAGTCAGCAATGCCAGAAAGAAGATATGAAAATTTAAATGAAATCATGCTGTCCTGTCTTGTCACACATCTTATGACTTCTGTGAACTTCTAAAGGTCAATGCTCTGAGGCACTTGATGATCAAAGTTAATACTAGTAACATTGTAAGACATTTACACATATGCAAACAGATACACTCACATATCAGATCACGCATTTTTTTCTGGCATTGATCCATTATCCCAGGTAGACATTGACAGACATCAATAAACAGAACATTCATATCTTGATCGCTGCAGTTTTGAGTTATCTTCCTTATTGACATTTCCTGTATGCCAGCCTCCACAGACAAACTGCGTAATTTCAGCAAATTAATATTTAATCATTTAGTAACAATGTGCAAAATAGCTAACTACTAATCACATTAAAAATGGTTAAATAACAATGACATTGAATACTTAGAATAAACATTAAAATAAAATTAAACTTATATTAAGAGTTCACCTGATGAAGGAGCAGCGCACCGAAAGCTTGTGATGTCAAATAAACCTATTGGACTATAAGATTACTTACAGTGTGGAAACAGGCCCTTCGGCCCAACAAGTCCACACCGACGCGCAACCCACCCATACCCCTACATATACCCCTTACCTAACACTACGGGCAATTTAGCTTGGCCAATTCACCTGACCCGCGCATCTTTGGACTGTGGGAGGAAACCGGAGCACCCGGAGGAAACCCACGCAGACACGGGGAGAACGTGCAAACTCCACACAGTCAGTCGCCTGAGGCGGGAATAACTTGGACTTCTGAAATTTTACATTAAGAGGAATAACATTAAATTTAGAAATTATGTGTAAACTAAACTATTGTGAAATCTGAGAATTGCTGCAGAAACTTGACACAGGTTTGGTTTCTGTCTAAAGAATTGATTGTATTGCTTAAACAGGCTGTTCCTAGCTCCAGTTACATTATTAGGGATATGGCCCCAATTCCCTTCAAATCTATTTGACTCAGAAAAGGCAGCAAACAAACTCAAAATAAGTGTGCATTTTTGGCACCCAATTTCATCTGGGTGTAGGTGTTCTGACTATAATTAGAAGATCTGGGGTAAGGAATCTGTTGGTTTTAGATATGTTCAGTGAGTGGGCAAAGATCTGGCAGATGACGTTAATATTGGTGAGTGCACATTTATCTGCTTTGTCAGGAACAATAGAAAAGTAGCATATTAATTAAAATGAGATAAACTTTGCAGAATTTTGAGATACAAAGGGCCCTGAGTGTATGAAGCAGATAAAGTTAAAATCTGGTACAACAAGTGATTAGGAAGGCAAATGGAATTGCCATTTTTTGCAACAGAAATAGAATATAAGAGTAAAGATGTCTTGCTACACTTGTCCAGGACATTGATAAAATCACATCTAGAGTTCCTCACATGGTTTTGGTCTCTTCATTTAAGAATAGATATGACTATGAATAGATATGAATATAAATGGATACAAATAAAACCTCCTTCATAATAGATTCCAGCATTTCTTGCGTAGAGGAACTGTTTTACTGTTTTCCATTCTAGTAGCACCATTTCAAAACCCTGGGGATTTTAAAAAATTAAATCCAATACATTGGGTGTACATAGCTCAAATCCTGCTTTTTTAAAAAACCTTAGGATTAAGTCGATTCAGAGACTTGTTTGCTTCTAGTTCCTATATTTTTCTTTGTATTGTTTCCCCAATGATTGCAACTGTTTGAAATTCCTTCCTCCTTCTTATCTCTTAATGTATATGTGTTTCTGGGATGTCATTCACCTCTTTCACTGTTAAGACAGTTGCAAAACAGCTGTTTAATTTCAGCATGGTGGGGTTTGAAACCCCAAAGCCTGCTGACCAAACTAAAAAAAAGAAGAGCTGGATTTAACCAGATGGCGAGGGGAGCTGGCAAGTCAGATGGTTTCCTCTTGGGCCTACACCCGGGTCTGGCCAAAGCAGTCATCAACAAGTCCAAGTAGCAGTCTGTGAGGAAGTCTAACTTCCCAACTGCCTGCTGTCTTCCATGACTATATTCATGCACTGGTATCCTTGGAAAGGGAGTATGTGGTGTCCACCAACATCCTTGATGCCTTCAGAAAGAGGTGGCTACTGCAGGGGTTGGAGCACCTTATTTCCTCTTCCAATTCCATGCAAATTTAATCTCTTCCCTCTCTTCCAACCCTTCTCTCTCATTGTTGCACTTCAGCTGGTGGGCAGTGCTTGTAACTTGCTGTATTAAATGGTGACACAGGTGATTTGGTGATGATTTTAAAATAAAAGAGTTAGATGCATTGACTAAAGTCGCCATCTATATGTCTAGGTGGTTGGCTATGGAGGATGCTATAGTTTCTCATTGCTGAGAGAGATTAGGGCCTGTTAGCAACTAAGGGGGCAATCTGTATGTGAAGCCAGAAGATACTGGAAGAGTGTTAAACGAGTACTTCACATCTGTCTTTAAACGGGAAAAGGAGGATGTAAGATGATGGAGAATTCAGATGATGGAGTGTGATGTTCTTGACCAGGCTGATGGAATTTAACCATGATAAAAGTGAGATGATGAGCTTTGGAAGAAAGATCAAGACAAGGAAAATGCAGTGATTGGCAGGACACTAGGAAGCTCAGCAGAACTGCTCACTTTTTTCAGCAGCCATATTTGTGCGGAGGTGTCCTTGGACAGTGAACTTGTGTTGCCCATCAATGCTTTCAAAACTGTCAGATAGAGGTAGGCACCGCAAGGGAGAGGGGTGCATTATCTCTCCTTCCAACACTATTTTGATGTAACCCAAACCTTCCTTCATCTTTTTGTCATTATTGCACTGCCCTGGGCCATGCTTGTTAACTGTTACCTGCTTAGTTGATTAATTGGGCAATTTGGTGATAGATCTTCAAAAAGAACATGTTGGCTCTGGACAGGGTAAGGTCCAGTAGGGAATGGTTGATACAGATGTTTCAGCTATACTCCAAAGGTTTACAATACCTTGGCGGCACCATAGGTGGCACAGTGGCACAGTGGTTAGCACTGTTGCCTTGAAGTGCCAGAGAACTGGGTTCAATTCCTGGCTCAGACAACTGCCTGTGTGGAGTTTGCATATTCTTCCCGTGTGTGCATGGGTTTCCTCTGGGTGCTCTGGCTTCCTCCCACAAGATGTGTAGGTCAGGTGAATTGGCCATGCTAAATTACCCATAGTGTTAGATGAAGGGGTAAATGTCGGGATAAGGGTGGGTTGCGCTTCTCAATTCACCTGACCCACACATCTTTGGACTGTGGGAGGAAACCGGAGCACTCGGAAGAAACCCACACAGACACGGGGAGAATGTGCAAACTCCACACAGTCAATCGCCTGAGGCGGGAATTGAACCTGGGTCTCTGGCTCTGTGAGGCAGCAGTGCTAACCACTCTGCCACCGTGCCACCCACTAATGTTTGTGTGATGTTAACCAATTATTGCATTTCTAGTGAGCGACTTTTGCTTTGATAATAATTGTGATTATTAAAACATTTCTCTGCTGGATCTTTTTCTTTACAATCTGATATAGAAAAGGTAACTGAAAAAGTATTTTTATTTTTGCTGGAGTAGTCAGGTTAAAATGATTATGTACTCCTCCAACTTATCATAACTTAAGAGAGATATCAGTCTACCTGTTCCCAACTTCCTCTCCTTTCAAAGTATCTTTAAATAATCTGAGAATGATCAAAAGTAGTTGAAAGTATTTATAAAAATTTGAAGGGTACCCTCAAAGCTGTGATTTCAGGCTCTGATAACTAATTCTGCAAGTATGAGCCTTTTACTGTGGCAGGCCATAATCTTTATTAGACAGGCAGGAGGCTGGAAGAACACAGCAGGTCAGGCAACATCAGGAGGTTAATCATTGACCATTCCCGTCAATGGTCCTTGGTTTGCGCCACTCACCCCATCAATCACCCCAAACCCCCAGGTACCTTCCCCTGCAACCCGAAAAAATGCAAAACCTGCCAGTACACCACCCCCCTCACCAGCATCCAGGGCCCCAAACAGTCCTTCCAGGTGAAAGAGGGGTTCACCTGCCTCTCTTTGAACCTAGTTTACAACATCAGTTGCTCCCGATGTGGTCTTCTCTCCATTGGGGAGAGCAAACGTAAACTTAGGGAATATTTCACTGAACATCTCAGCAGGGTCCGCAGAGGCTGACCGGACCTCCCAGTCACCGCCCATGTTAATTCCCCTTCCCAATCCCTTTCCGACATGACCATCCTTGGCCTCCTCCATTGCCACAATGAACCAAACAGCAAATTGGAGGAACAACATCCCATCTTCCGCCTGCGCAGCCTATAGCTGGGAGAACTCAACATTGAATTCTCTAATTTCAAATAACCTCCCTTCCCATCCCCTGACTCCCTTCCCAGTGCCCCACCCTCCCTTCCACTGCTCTCTTCCACCAACTGGATTAATTCCTTCCATTGACCAACCAGGTCATACCCTCTACCTGTTTTTATCTAACCCCACTTCACCACCCTGTCCCTGCCACCCCCTTTATTTGCAGCTCCCCCTGCACCCACCCCCAGGCCTGAAGAAGGGTTACACCTGAAATGTTGACTTCTCTCCCTCATGAAGCTGCCTGGCTTGCTGTGTTCTTCCAGCCACCTGCCTATCTACTTTGGATTCCATCATCTGCAGTTTCTTTGTCTCTAGCAGTTTTATTAAGCAATCTCTGCCCTCTGAGCATTAACCTCTGTGACCCTGGTAAGATACAGAGAATGCCAGGAATTTGTGCATTGGTTGTTAAAGTCAGAATGCGTGATTAAATTCATAGCTCATTTCATATTTACATATTTTTATGATTTTTCCTGACAGCTGCTCGGGTCAAACTTGGACGTGGGCAGGATCATGTTGTGTTTCCCATTCAGCTCCACTCCCTGACCCAGCTCCTTTCAGCAGTTAATATTCTGTTCAATATGTCTGCCCAGTCATGTCCTTCTGAAAGTCCTTACAGTAATATAAATGTATATACAGTACTCCAATAGCTAAAGTGCAATAATATAAAAAAGTAAAACCATTTCTGGGAATCTGAAAGACCATAAAATGTCAGGCAGAAGTATGTCTTTTAGTCCATCAAGTCTAATTCATCATTCAAGTAAGATTGTGGTTGATCTGATAATCCTCAACTCCATTGTCCTGCCTTTTCCTCATAACCTTTGATTCCCTTTCTGATTAATAATAACCTGTCTATCTCAGCCTTGAATATACTTAATGCCCCAGCATCAACAGTCCTCCGTGGTAAAGGATCCTACAGATTCAATTCTGACTAAAGAAATTTTTTCTCATCCCTGTCTTAAATGTGTGACCCCAAATTCTGAGATTATGCCATCTGGTCCTGAATTCTCCCATGAGTCCAACATTCCATTTGCCTTCCCTATTATCCACTGAACTTTGATGCTAGCTTTTTATGATTTGTGGATGAGGACTCCTAAATTCCTCTGTTCTGTAGCTTTCTGTAGTTATTCTCTTTTAAAGTAATATTCAGCTTCTCTAATCTTACTGCCAAAGTGCATAATCTTATATTTTCCCACATTTTCCCATCTGCCACATTTCTCTCCACTCTCCTATCCTGTCTATATCCCCCTGTAAACTCTTGGTGTCATCCTCAACAGTAGTCTTCCCACCCTTTTTGTGTCATCTACAAAATTGGCTACAGTGCTTTCATTTTCCTCATCTAACCATGAACCCAGCACTGATCTCTGTGGCACACCACTAATTATATGTTGCCACCATAAAACTGACCAGTTATCCCAACTCTCTTTGACTTCTATTAGTTAGCCAATCATCTATCTCTGCTAACATACTATCTCCATGGGCTTTTATTTTATTAAGTAGCCTAATGTGGGATATTTATTGACCCTTAAAAGTCAATGAAATAAAACAGATTTTAAGCAGGTGAAAGATAACGGGTGAGGAAGAAAAAGAACAAAGAGTAATGTTTGTGATTAGAAATACAGACGAGATTAAATGACAAAAGATTTTGTGGTGAAGGGCCAAGGGAGTTGGCAATGGACAAGGAAAGAAAAAAGAGTCTGAAAGAACTGCAAATGGCAGAATGATGAATAACTGTCATGCAAAAATACAAAGCTGAAACTATAAAATCAATGCTAACTGAGAAAAGAGAATCAAAATGGAGGCAGAGATTGTAGGCTATAATTACTAAACACAATGTTGACTGCAAATCTGTAGAGTGCTTAACTGAGCTGTTCTTTGATCTTAGGCTGAGCTTTATTGAAATACTGGGTGACTGAGATAGAAATAACAGTGACAGCATGGGGAGAATTAAAATGGCAAGCTATTGGGAGTTCTGTGCATGCTTGTGAACTGAATGGAGGTGACCACAAATCTGTATTCCAATCTTTATTTTGTCTCTTCAATGAAACACAGAGCACATTAGAGCCACAAATACAGTGTGATAAATTGAAAGAAATGTACACAAGTCACTGTTTAACCTAATCAGAAAATTTAGGATGATGAACAGTGAGAAGGGAAGATATAAAAAGGCAAGTGTTTCAACTCTTACATGCACAGATACCATGGGAAGGAGAGGGGACTTGAGAAGTAACTGAGGGGTGGAGGGAATGATTTATTCGGAATGACTGGAAGGGAGATAAGTGGAAGATATGTTTGTTGATGACATTACATTGGACATGGTAGAAAAGGTAGAGGATATTGAATGGAGTGGAGTGGAAGGTGAGGAAAGTGAAAAACCTGGGAGGGAGAGGAAGGGATGAGAGCAAAAATGTTGGAAAAGGGATAGACATGATCAAGGATCATGTCAAGAGTTTGGTGGTGGGAATCCCCAGTTTAGAAAAAGGAAGATAATCAGGAGCAAAGTGGAAACATGAGAACAGATGGGGGGTGGGGAGCATGGAGAAACTGAAAGAATGAATGGACTTGGAATAGCAGTTAGGATATCTGGAACATGACGTTGACTTTGAACTCTTCTTCTGCTGCCTTCACCTTTGTGCCCATTTCGGTGGACAGGAATCCTCTCTGCATCCCATAGATCCCTTCACCCACCTCCAATACTTTCTCTCCACCTGAACCTCTCTCTCTGGCCTTTTACCAGCACTTGACCTGCTCACCAGGAACTGTATGTGTAGCATTGGTCGCCTTAATTTCTCACCATGCCTCACCCATTTGAACCTCTCTCTCTAAACATTCTGCACCCAATGTTCTCAAATCTAATCCTGACTTTGTAATCAAGTCTGCTGACTTGTTGTCTAGTGTACTGACCTGTACATTGAGGAGGAGAAAGTGAGGTCTGCAGATGCTGGAGTATCAGAGCTGAAAACGTGCTGCTGGAAAAGCGCAGCAGGTCAGGCAGCATCCAAGGAACAGGAAATTCGACGTTTCGGGCATAAGCCCTTCATCAGGAATGAAGGGCTTATGCCCGAAACATCAAATTTCCTGTTCCTTGGATGCTGCCTGACCTGCTGCGCTTTTCCAGCAACACATGTACATTGAGGAGGCTGAGTACCACCTTTTTGACACTTCCTCCTATCTCTCATAACCCTACCATCAGCATCAGGCCATTGTGTCCACAGATGTCACCAACCTTATCTATTGTAGGGATCTCCCCACTACAGACCCCAGCTCATGATAGCCCGACCTGGTACAACCTGTCTGAGGGCCCTCCATTTCTTCCAAGAAAGAAGGCCTGAACCATCCCCATCCCCATCCTCCACTGTCCTACTCCACCTGGCTGAGCTCATCCTCATCTGAACAACTTCTGTTTTAATTCCCCTCACTTTCTTCAGATCCAAGTGTGGCAGTGAGCACCCACACTTAAACCTGTCACTTTGTGGGGTTTGTAAAGCATTCCTTGCTCCAGTTCTACTTGGAAGCCTCCCCTCAACAGTTTCCCTGATATATCGATGACATTATTGAGTCTGCTTCCCTGCTTGGTCTGGAACTGGAAAAAATGTATCAATTTTGTTTCCAATTTTCACCCTGCTCTCACCTTCACCTAGTCCATCTCTGCCTCTTCCCTTCCCTTCCCTTTCTTGACATCAGTGTTTCCATTTCTGGGGACAGGCTTGCCACCAATTTCTCCTACAAACCCACTAACTCCAATAGTTACCTTGACTGGGGCACTGGCACCAGTATTGGAAGAGGAGGGACCTGCATTGTTGGGATAGTCTCCACCTGAACCAAACTGGGACCAGTGTTCCAGCGAAAATGATAAATAGAGTGATCAACAGGACTTTACGCTAGCAAGTGGGGGGAAGGGAAGGGCAAAACTCCAAGAAGCATAATAACCAATGGAGAGCAAAGCTACAGATTAACATCTGTGGGAGTGGATTCAACTGCATGGAAAAATACGAAAAAAAATGAAAAGAAAGGAGAATTCAGGAGAAGTTATTAAAATCTCCAGTACACAAAATAGGACAAAGTGTTTGGAAAGGGTTAGGAATGAAACTGCATACATACTGGATAAACAAATGATTATGAGAAGAGGGACGGTTAATACAGGACTGAAGGTGTTGTATCTAAATGCACACAGGAGTAAATGAGCTTGTGGCACAGATCAAAATTGGCAAGTATGATGTGGTAGGCATCACCGGGTGGCTGCAAGGGGATCAGGACTTGGAACTAAATATCCAAGGATACACACCTTATTTAAAAAAGGCAGGTGGGCAGAGGGGGTGGGGTTGCCATATTAGTAAGAAATGAAATTAAATCAGTAGCAAGAAATGATGTAGGGTCAGATGGTGTAGAGTCTGTCTGGGTAGAGTTGAAGAACCACAAAGATGAAAAATACCATAACAGGAATTATTTACAGGCCTCCAAACAGTAGTTAGGATTTGGGGCACGAGATACACCAAGAGGTAGAAAAGGCAAGTAATAAAGGCAATGTTACAATGATCATAGGGGATATTATTATGCAGGTGAACTGGGAAAATCAGGTGGGTAGTAGATTGCAAGAAAATGAATTTGTGGAATGTCTATGAGATGGCTTTTGGGAGCAGCTTGTGATGTACCTCACGAGGGAACTGGCAATACTGGATTTAGTGTTGTATAATGAGGCGGACTTGATAAGGGAGCTTAAGGTGACGGAACCCTCTGAAGCAGTGATCATAACATGATCAAACTTACTTTGCAATTTGAGAAGGAGAATGTAGAATCAGATGTAATGATGTTATAGTTAAGTAAAGGCAATTACAGAGGCATGAGGGAGGAGCTGACCAGAATTGACTGGGAAAGGATTCCTGATGAAGGGCTTATGCCCGAAACGTCGAATTTCCTGTTCCTTGGATGCTGCCTGACCTGCTGTGCTTTGACCAGCAACACATTTTCAGCTCTTGACTGGGAAAGGAGCCCAGCAGGAAAGGCAGTGGAACAGCAGTGGCAGGGGTTTGTGAGAGTAATCCGTAAGACACAGCAGAGATTCATCCTGAGGAAAGAGAAGCATACTAAAGGGAGGAGGAGGCAACCATGGATGACCAGGAAAGTCATGGATAGCATAAAAGCAAAAGAGAAAACATATAATGTGGCAAAAGGCAGTGGGAAGCCAGAGATTGGGAAACCTACAAAGACCAACAGAGGACAAAGAAGAAAGAAATAAGGAGAGAGAAGATTAAATATGAGGGTAAACTAGCCAGTAATATTAAAAAAGATTGCAAGAGTTTCTTGAGATATATAAAGGGCAAAAGACAGGTAAAATGGGACACTGGGCTACTGGAACATGACCCTGGAGATGTAATAATAGGGAGCAAAGATGGGTGAGGAACTGAATAAGTACTTTGCATCATTCTTCACGGTGAAAGACAAAAGTAATATCACAAAAATTCAAGAGAGTCAGGGGGCAGAGATGAGTATGGTGGCCATCACCAAGGAGAAGGTGCTAGAAAAACTGAAAGGTCTGAAAGTGGAAAAATCACCTGGACCAGATGGACTACATCCTAGAGCAGAGATAGGGAACCTTTTCATGTTGGAAGGTTGCATTATATTAGTTGTAATCCAATAAGGCCGCATCCAAGAAACTTCAATTATATATTCTTCAATCATTGATCTTGACTGGCTTACTGGATACCCACAGGCCCTCACCAACCAGCCTCGGGCAGTAGTGGTGTCAGTCAGTCGGGGAAGATAACGTACATTCTAGAGTCACATTGTAACTAAATCATGAGCATAGCAGGTGTCAAAATAGCCCTTATGACTTAGCAATTTTTTTGTTGTGGCGGTCAGTCTGTGAGGATTATTTTGTTGAATTTTCGTTTACACTATGGTATTTTAAATACATTCATTTTAAGATTAAAATAAAAATAATAAAGAACAAAAAAAATTAATAAAAAATAAAAGATTTGTTCTGCAAAATTTGGATTCATTCAAAAGGCCACACACAATGGCTTAGAAGGCCATATGTTCCCCACCTCTACCCTAGAGTTTTGAAGGAGACAGCTGATGAAATCGTGGAGGCTTTCGTAGTGATCTTTCAGATATGACTGGAGTCAGGGAGGGTCCCAGAGGACAGGAAAATCGCTAGTGTAACCCCTCATTTAATTCTGTGGTGCAAATCCCTAACCAAAGGCTGTCTGTCTTGGCTTTGGTGAGGTTTGCTGGCAACTATGACAAATTTCAAGTCTCTGAATTTGAGCTAAATGGTCAGGCTAGACAGTGGTAAAATAAGCCTGACTGAGGGACCAAAGAGCAAAGTGGCAATGCAAAGAAAGGATGCATTAGTGTCCAGGTAGGGTCAGAATGAGTAAGTGCTATGAAAGCAGGCTAAAAGTCAGAGATGCAACCTAGTTCAGTCCATGAGCTGGGTGTATGTCCCTGATTACACAATGTCCTTGCTGCAGCATTATAATGATAGTTGCTGATGCAGCCCAAGGTGCAGCACTGAAGTGCAGAAATGTCATGTCAGTGAATCAGAGATATGTCATGAGGGTTCTTAGAAGTTGGCACATGTTGGATGCCAATGTCTGTGGATATAGTGTTCCTGTGGTCAGTGTTCTGTTCCCAAAATGGATGTCATGTCAGTCGAATCTGCTGAGTGCTTGTTCTGGTTTTCTTGTTGAGCTTTCCTGATGCTGAGCTTGTTTGTCGAATTTGGTAACATGGGTAACCAAATATCAAATAAGATGATATAGTTTCTTAACAAGGTGCTTAATATGCATTATTCCCTGTCAGGTGGCAACTTGCAGCTGCCTGGTGAAAATCTCTTTATGGCACTTGAAAAAGCATAAAAGATAGCACAATTTGTTCCTGACATCAAGATGGGCCTCATTGCACTTGTCAACCTACTCTGCCACACATCTCTCTGTAGCCCACATTGCTCAGACCCCTACAGGATTCTGCGCCATTTGTTTCCAGCCCAATATAATCAATATTTATTACAAAAGCAAATAATGATGATGCTGAAAGTCTGAAACAAACACAAAGAATGCTGGAGAAACTCAGCAGGATTGGCAGCATTTGTGAAGAGAGAAACAAAGCCAACTTTGAGTCTGGTATGACTCTTCTTTCAAACTTCTACAGAACTTCAGTTCTGAAGAAGAGTCATAGAGATTTGAAATATTAACTCTGTTTCTCTTTTCACAGATGCTGCCGTGTTTGGTGAGTTGCTCTAGTACCTTCCAGTATCTTTATTCTCACAAACAATCCCACAAAATAACAAGCTGCTGACAGCATTAGTCACAACCACATCACTTAAAATCTTCATGACCCATTTCTAGTTTATTTCCAGTTTAAAATTTTCATGATTAGGGCTACCATTTCATCAGGTTTAGGTGGTTCTACTCATACAAATCTTGGCAGAATACAGTTATTAGTCTGCTACTGACACATCTAAGGAAGAAGTGTTATGCAATTCATTCAACCTTTGTTACTGTAAAGGCAAGCATTAACAAATCTAGTTACAGGAGAGGCAACAAGACCCATCTCATGTCACTGTAAAAAATATCAACCAGTGCTCAAATGGTCATACTTGCACCCAAGTTCCATTCTCAGCTAATAATTCTGTGCAGCACTAAAGGATGACTACACTGTCATGGGTGTTGCCTTTTAAATGAGACATTAAACCAACTACCCATTAAGCCTCTCAATTGAATTCAATTAAACTATATAATAAAAAAACATGAAATTCTCCATAGTATTTATCTCATCAACATCAGTGCAACAGGTGGTCTGATTATTGTCATTCTGCTGTGGGCAATTGGCTGCTTCATTTCATACATTACAAATGTGACTGGACTTCAAGAATACTTCATTGGTTGTAAAGTACCTGGGAACAAAATAAAGTCGTGAAAATATCTTTGTAAAGCAAGAAACTATTTTAATCATGCTGCTTCCCAATATATGTTGAGTCCAATTTGCACCAGAGCTCAAGACATTCCTCCCAAACTTCAGTCAGAAACCTATGGCAGATAAATATTTGACAACAGGAAGTGGTCAAGACACAAACTATCCTTCTCTAAAGGGCAAACTGAATCCATATTGGAAGCAGAGAAAAAAATGGTTGTTACAAGAAAAGAATTGCACAATGGGTCAAGGTTTGGTTGTTGTAGCAGAGATACATTGAAGCAAATGGTATTGTAAATTGGGTTGTAAAGGCGTGACATATAAATTGGTTTGGAAAGTAAATGATCAATGAGACATTAACTACATTGCTACAATTAACCTGTTGTTAAATCTGTTCTCAATCAAAACTCCCTAGTGCCTGATTCTGACAGATGATGTGATCATTTGCATTAAATGTTCAAACTAAACGGAATACCTCATTTAATTTTCCTTTCATAGGCATAGACAGATCAACATCTTGATGGAACAGTTCACTTCAATCTTGCTGTTGTTTTATATTTATGTTTAAAAATATGTATCACTTATTAGCGAGTAATATTGTACATGCAGTAGGGTAGTTGTTTTGTGTTACTGAAATATTCACAAGCAAAGACAATGTCACTGTCCATCATAAGCTACAATTACATTTTAGAGAAATGGGTAAGATTCACTCTAGAAATTAGCACACGGTTTAATCTGACATACCAATGCAGCTCTAAGGATTACTGGACAAAGATGGGTGCAGCACAGCTTGGCTTCAAAATCATCACTCTTTGTCCTTTATGATTTTCACAAGTGGCGTGGTGAGATTCTTGCAAGACAGCAGCAAATTGGCAGTTGACGTTCATTATTGATCATTAAACTTTCTTGTTAAGGTCATATCTTGCCTCATTAAATACCAAATTTGCCAAATTTAAATTAAATCTTTTCTTAGCTTTCTTCTTTTGAAGGTAAACCATCCTAGCTTGTCTAATGTTTCCTCAGTCCTGATGTGTCCCATCCCTGGAACCATTCCCATAACCTCTTTTCCACTCTTATGAATGCATTCACATCCTTCCTATTATGTGACACCCAGAACTGTATAAAATACTCCAATAGAGGTGTAACTAGTTTCTTATTTGAGTTTATCATAACCTTCCTGTTCTTGCACTCTATTAACCTATTAATGAAGCCAAGACAATATCTGGTTTAATAAAAACTCTCTGTACCTTTCCTGCCACCTTAAATGACTTATACACATATATATCCAGATTTCCTGCAATCCTTTAGAACAGTACCCTTTAGTTTTTTGTAACTCTGCATGTTCTTGTACCAAAATACTTCATCTCACACTTCAGATTGAAATTCATCTGCCACCGACCTGTCCATTCTACTAACTTGTCAATGTCCTTCTGAAGTTCTACATTGTTGTTTTCCAAGTTTTGTGTTGGCTGCAAATGTTGAAATTGTCCCTATCCATCAAGATCGAGATCACTTATAAATATATATCAGCAAAGGTAAGGTTCCTAACACATTGCTGGGCTGATCTTTAAAATCTTTTTTTGAACAAGTGCATAATGTTTGCAATTCTCCAAACCTATAACACTATCTCTGAATCCAAGAAAGATTTAAAGATTATTGACAGGCCATTTACAATGTTCCCTCTTAATTTCTTCACTATCTTTGGATGCATCTCATCTTGTTCTGGTACCTTTATGTACCAACAGCTTATCCACTTCCTAATCAATTTTAAGCACTTCAAAGTGAATGTACTTTCTCCTCAGTTACCATGGATTGGGCTGCATTTGCCTCGTAGGCTAAGTCAAATGCAAAGTATTCATTTAACACATCACTCCTGTCTTTGCCTTGAAGATTAAAATCCCCTTTAGGTCACAAATCACCCGCGGACAACCTGTTAGCACCCTTTAATTGTGGATATGCTCATAGAAGATTCTGAGATTTCCTTTTGTGTTAACTGTCAGTAATTTCTAAGAATCCTTCTTACTTCTCATATTTGCTTATTCACCTCTCTTCTGGACCTTATTAATCCAGCTTTAAATTCAGCAAATTGTACTTACTACTGACATATATCATAAGCACACCTTAGATGTCCAAAGGTGTGCAGATCAGATGACTTGGCCATGCTAAATCATCCATAGTGTTGGATGCATTAGTCATGGGTAAGTATAGAGGAAATTAGTCTGCGTGGGTCACTCTTCAGAGTGTCAGTGTTGACTTGTTGGGTTAAATGGCCTGTTTCCACACTTTAGGGAATCTAATCTAGTTTTCTTCTTTAACTTCGTTCATCATTCAGGGAGCTTTGGATTTGTTTGTCCTGCGTTTCCTTGTTGAGGGAATATATATTGACTGTGTCCAAACCACAACAACTTTGAAGCTAGTTCATTGTTCAGGTTTTTTTGCTTTTCCTGCCCCATCTTTGATTCCAGCCTGGCCCTGGACATGCTTCATTGAAGTCACTTCTCCACCAGTTGATTATTTTTACTCTGGATTGACCAATGCCATTTTTACCATCATCTTAAACCTTATATTACAATAATCACGGTCTCAAATGTTTCCCCACTGTAACTTAATCTATTTGACCCATCTCATTCCCAAGGACCAAGTGTAGCAGCCCGCTTTCCTGCTGGATAGTACAAACATTGTTGTGGAAAATTGTACTAAACACTATTGGAGAACACTTTCACTCATTACCACTGACACCACCACTAACCAATCAATTTACATTTAATTAAAATGCTCCATTGGAACTACTCTATGATGTTTACATAGCTCTGTAATTTCAGGCAAATCTATTCCTTTTATAGCTTTCCCATCAGCTGCTGTCTATGTATTACATTGAGCAATGAAATTGCACTTATCTTATTCCCTCAATCCAGCTAAATTGATTCTGTCCTTGAACACATGAAGCATCCCTTTTTTCTCCAGTACTGCAATGCCCTCTGAAATAACTCCACAGAGGCTGATATCCTGTCACAAAGTCACCTTTTATTAACACATGCAGAGTCCTTAACACTAATCCAACTCCATCAGAGCCAGCACTCAGAGTGAACAGGATGTCTGACACCCTGTTCTTTTTATCAGATCACTCCTGTTCTTACCTGTCAGCCAGAGCTTCCTGATTGGACCAGATTAACAGCTCCAATCGGGGAACTCAAATTCTATGAGGTCCACCTGGCTGAAATCATTACAATCACTTTCCTTAGCCAAAGAAATGTTGTCCCTCCTCTTTGTTTCTCTTTTCTGTCTTTTCTGAACACCATGTAGCCAGAAATATTTAACATCCAAATCTGCCTTTCCTTAAGCCAGATTTTTGTTATCTCCACAACATCATAATTTCACAAGGCAATCTTGTGCCTGTAACTCCCCTGTCTTATTAATTATATTTGTTCACATACATGCAGTGCAACCCTGATTCAGATTTCATTACTTTCTCTCTTATTCTGATCTCAACATATATGCATCTCTCAGCATTACATACATCCTGGCTTAGCCCTTCTGAATAGTACTGGCAAAGTGCGCACAAGGAACTCAATCCCAGCTCTGTTCAGGTGCAACGTATCTACTTTGTAAAAGTGTGGTTTCTCTCAAACTTGTGTCAGTATCCAAGGAATCTAATTTCCTCCCTCTAGCACCATTTTTCTAGCCACACATTTCTTAACTTCCTACTTCTGCACTAAGTTGCATGTGGCACTGGGAGTAATCTGGAGGCTATTACTTGTGATCCTGTTTGCTAATTTTCTTTCCAGTTCCCAAAATTCCAACTGCTTCCTACCTGTGTCATTAGTACCAATGTGCATCATGACTTCTGACTGTTCAGTCTTTCCCAGAAGGATATCCTTCAGCCATTCTGAGACATTCCTGACCTTATCATGATGGCAATGAGGAGGTTGAATAGCATTTCATTTAGATTTAGAAATATTTTGAAGAGTGACAACTTATTTCCTTTCTTCATTGATCTGATAACAAGGGGGTAATCAATTTAAAGACCTGTCAAAGAAAGGATGCTGCTTGGATTGGAGGGGGGGGGGGCTTGTCTTATGAAGGGAGGATCAGAGGTTGCATGAACCTGGGCTTTTTACACCGGAGAGAAGAAGAAAGAGAGGTGACTTGATAGAGGTGTACAAGGTAATGAGAAGCATGGATGGAGTAGATAGCCAGAGATTTTTCCCCAGGGCAGAAATGGCTGTCATGAGAGGTCATAATTTTAAGGTGATTGGAGGAAGGTATCAAGGAGATATCAGAGATAGGTTCTTTACACAGAGAGTGATGTGAGTGTGGAATGCACTGCCAGCAGTGGTAGTAGAGTCAGAGACATTAGAGACATTTAAACAACTACTGGACAAACACATGGAAGGCAGTAAAGTAGAGGGGTGTGTAGGTTGATCTGAGATTAAGACAAGGATTTGGCACAACATTGTGGGCCGAAGAGCCTGTACTGTGCTGTACTGTTCTATTTTCTATGAAAAGATAGAATAAGGAGAAATCATTTTACTTGGAGGATTATTGGAACATGACTGAGGCAGAAACCCAGATATCCTTTCAAAAAAAGTTGGGAAAACATTTGAAACTGAGAAATATAACAGCATCAAGGAGAGAAAGGGATTCTTTTGGAATTGGTCTAGTTGTAAACTTTAGGGTACAACTGGATGCCAGGGAAGTCAAGCAGCACTAGAAATACGCAGTGATCATGTATTGACATCCAGGAACCCATCCATGAAGAAATCAAAATACTTTACTTTAGCAGAGGATTGGTGCTATTACCTCAGAAGAAAACTGCAGCAGTACACCTGTGATTATTGATTCTGCTTTACTTGTGTCAGCATTAAAAAGTAATTAGTGTTCTACCAGCACTTATAAGGATAACACAAAGTAAATCGGGCATGGCCTGTTTTGGCAATTAAAACGTTTGAATAGAAAAAAATCTAGTAATGGGTTTTGGAGATGTAACTATTTTGATTAGTAGCTTGTTTCACTGTAGAATTGTTGAATTGAGAGATTGTTAAGGAGGATTTTGACAAAGTCTCACATCAGAGACTAATAGAAAAATTTAAAGCACATGAGAGTTGAGATTAGTTGACAGACTGGAAACAGGGTGTGGGAATAAATGAGTCTTTTTCTGGGTGGGCAGGTGGTGACTAGAGGTGTACCAAAGGAATCCGTGCTTGGGTCCCGATTATTCTTGGTACATATATAAATGACTTGCGTGAAGGAACCAAATATAATATTTCCAAAGTTGCTGACAAGAAAAAAACTAAGTGGGATTGTGAGTTATGAGGAAACTGCAAAAAGGCCTCTGGGCCAAAAGACCATAAGACCTTTAGATATAAGAGCAGAGATTGACTTTCAGCCCATTGAGTCTGTTGTGCCATTTCATGAGATCATGGCTGATCTCATAAGCCTCAACTCCACTTGCTTGTCTTATCCCAATAATCATTGATTCTCTTACTGATTACAAACTATCTAGCCTTGAACATACTCAATGACACAGCCCCAAGAGCCCTTTGTGGTAAAGAATATCACAGATTCACCACCCTCTGAGAGAGGATATTTCTTTTAATCTCTGATTTAAATATATGGCAATTTATTCTGAAATTATGCCCCCAGTCCAAGACTGTCTCTCAGAGGAAAATGACTTTTCCTGTCAAGTCTTCTAAGAATCTTACCATGTTTCAATAAGGTGTTCTTTTATTCTCCTAAACCTCAATGAGTTTAAGCCCAATCTACTCATCCCCATCTCAAAAGAAAACCCCTTCATACCTAATCAACCTAATGACCTTCACTAAATTGCTTCCAATGTCAGTATATCTTTCCATAACTAAAGAGACCAAATCTGTTCACAGTAGTGAACTAACTAGTGCCTTGTACAAAATCAGCAAGTTAAAAGGGAAGCACTCCATATCCTTGGATCCAGCCCTAACTGTGTAAACAAGCCTACTGACTGTTGTAAAACTGTTGTTTTCTGCATACTAACTTATATGTTGTGGAGGCTGAACGTGATTTCTGGTATACCACTTCCTAATTCTCTATGAACCATGACACTATCATCAAACCTAGGTTATTGTGCCCATAGCAGCCACTAATCTCATTTTATCTGATTATCGGGGGATTCTGCCCCACTCTCCCTGGCTCCGTACAGCCATTTCTACCTTCTTCCCACAATTCATAACAGGACTACCTGGGTAGACCCATTGTTTGCCCATTTCAACTCCACAGAACTGATCGCTTCCTTCCTTGACTTAATTTTTTTCATCCCTTGTCCAGTGCTTTCCCATTTATATCTGCAATTCTTCTGTCGCTTTACATTAGTTTCAAAATTTCCAGTTTGTGGGCAACATCTGCCTCCTCTTTACCATGGATGTAAAATCCCTTTACACATCCATTCCCCCACTGGATAGTCTTCAGGCTTCCCACTTCTTCCTGGAAAAAAGCTCTGATCCATTGCCGCTGACTACCACCCTCCTTTTGCCTGGCTGAGCCCATCCTCACTTTGAACATTTTTTCCTCTATCTCCTTTAATTTCCTCAGATCAAAGGTACCCACCTGGGGCCTGTGTCTTTGTTTGGGAGGTTCCTCGTTCCAGTCTTCTCCACAATTCATTTTCCAATACATCATAAGTGCTGCTTTACTCCTTCATACAGAATTGGAAAGATTTACCAATTTTGACACCAATTTCTACCTTGCTGTCCCTTTCACTTGGTCTATTTTCTCCCTTCCCTTCCTCAAAATCTCTGTTTCCATTTCTGGAGATAGGCTGCCAGCAAAATCCACTGCAAACTTCCCAGTGGCACAATGGTTAGCACTGCTGCTTCACAGCAGCGACCTTGGTTCAATTCCAGCCTCATGTCACTGTTTGGGTGGAGTTTGCACATTCTCCCTCTGTCTGCATGGGTTTCCTGCAGGTGCTTTGGTTTCATCCCACAATCCAAAGATGTGCAGGTTAGGTGAATTAACCATGCTAAATTGCCTATAGAGTTCATGGATGTATAGGTTAGGTTCATTTATAAGGGGTAAATGTAGGGAAATGGGTCTGGTGAGTTACTCTTCAGAGGGTTGGTGTGGATTGTTGGACCTAATGGCCTGTTTCCATACCATAGGGATTCTACGACTGTCACAGTTACCCCGACTACATATCATCACATCTTGCTTTCAGGAAGGACTCGATCAAATTGTCTCAGTTCCTCTGTCTCCATCATATCTGTTCTCATGATGTCACTTTTCCTGGAAGGAAAATATTGATCTTTTTCCTCAACTGAAAATTTCCTGTCACTGTGGTTGAAACAGCCCTCAGCTATGTCCTACCTATTTCCAGCATTTCTGCCCTCATTCCTTCTCTTCCCTCCCACGGCATTCCCTGGTCCTCACTTTCCACCTCACCAGTATTAACATCCAAAGGATCATAAGCCGCCATTATCTGTTACATTCAATGGGATGATATCACCAGACATATGTTTCTCTTCCCTCTCATGTTTGCTTGGAGACCCTGCAGCTTCCAGGACTCAGCATTGAATTCAATCATTTTAAAGCCTGAACATATTCTTCCATGTCTGTTACCTAACCTTACACCCCAGCCTCTGTTGTGACATGGTATGCTTTTAACACATCTTATTTTCACTTACTCATTATTCCCATTATCAGCTATTTTCCTTCCCTGGCGAACCATCAACCACTGTTTGCTTAAGTTTCTTTCTCTTGCTCTGGTCTCTGTTTCCACATTGTACTACATCTGCCATGAGTTTGCTCACGTACTCAACTTGTCCAGATCACAGGAAGGTACAGAGTATAGAAGTGGAAGAAAAATCAGCTAACAAAGACAAAAAAAGAAGAAAAGGTAACAAGGCACTGCCTAGTTTTAGTTTCCTTATTTAAAGGATATAATTCCAACAGAAATAGTTTAGAAAAAGATTACTCAACTGATTACTGAAGGAGTTATGAGGAAAGGTTGGACAGGTTGAGACAGTATCCATTGAAGTTTAAAGGAATCAGAGATAATCTTATTGAAATGTACAAGATCTTGAGGGGACTGAACAATCTGGATACGGAGAGAATGTTTCTACGAGAGGAGGGGCTAGAAATAGGGTATGCTGTGTAAAATAAATTTCCCATTGAAGACAGAGGTGAAGAGAAGTTTTTTTTCTCTCAGAGAATCATAAATTTGTTAATTCACCTCCCAGAGATCATTGGAGACTGGTATATTAAATATATTTAATATTGAGTTAGGTTGAATCCCTTGTCAATTAGGAGTCTGAGAGTGTTATGGGTAGACAGCAAAATAGAGTTGAGGCCACAAACTGATCAGCTACAATCTTATCAAAAGATTGAGCAGTGGTGGTGGTGGAGAGCTAATGGCCTACTCCTGCTTTTAATTTGGGTGCTTGTTTATATGTAAGAGTTTCTATTTTAATATTGTGAAATTTTATTATTGTGGATGTGTATATTTAATTTGTTCATTATAGCTGAATCATAGAATTATCTAGTCACAAAGGAGGACATTGGATGAAATTGAATTTGTGCCAGTTCAGTTATCCAATTAGTCTCACCTTTTGCTCTTTGTCCACAGACATGTAAATTGATCTTTCTTCAGAAAAATATCCAATTTCCTTTTGAAAATTACTATTGAACCTGCCTCTAAAGCCCATTTTAAATTATAACAACTAACAACATGAAAAAACTTCTTTTCATCTTTTCATCTCCCCTGCACTGTGTATTTTTTGTAAATTATGTTAAACTGGCATCCACTGGTAACTGACTCTTTTGCCAATGGAAACAGTTTCTCTCGAAAAGCTTATAATTTTCAGCATTTCTCTTCCCTACCCTTTTAACACTCTCGGCTTTAGAACGTAGAACAGTGCAGCACAAAAACAGGTCCTTCAACCCATGATTTTGTGCTGAAACACACATGTACACTTTCTCTCCATCACGCACAAATACTCTCCTCCTACTGTCCCCTTGACCATGACCCACCTCCCACCACCAAACCATCATCTCCCAGACCATCCATAACCTCATCACCTCAGGGGATCTCCCATCCACCGCCTCCAACCTCATAGTCCCACAACCCCGCACCGCCCGTTTCTACCTCCTGCCCAAAATCCACAAACCTGACTGCCCCGGCTGACCTATTGTCTCAGTCTGCTCCTGCACCACCGAACTCATCTCTGCCTACCTCAACACTGTCCTGTCCCCCTTAGTCCAAGAACCCCTCACCTACGTTTGGGACACCACCCAAAATCCTCCATGATTTTCACTTCCCCGGCCCCCAACGCCTTATTTTCACAATCGACATCCAGTCTGTATACACTTCCATCCCCCATCACGAAGGCCTCCAAGCCCTCCGCTTCTTCCTCTCCCGCCAAACCAACAGGAACCTTCCACTGACACCCTCCTTCGACTGACTGAACTGGTCCTCACTCTTTACATCTTCTCCTTCCAATCCTCCCACTTCCTCCAAACCAAAGGAGTAGTCATGGGCACCCGCATGGGCCCCAGCTATGCCTGCCTCTTCGGATATGTGGAACAGTCCATCTACCACAGCTACACTGGCACCACCCACCACCTTTTCCTCAGCTACATCGATGACTGTATCGGCGCTACCTCATGCTCCCACAAGGAGGTTGAACAGTTTATCCACTTTACTAACACCTTCCATCCCCAAATTTACCTGGACTGTCTCAGACTCCTCCCTCCCCTTCCTAGACCTCTCTATTTCTATCTCGGGCGGCCGACTCAACACAGGCATTTACTACAAACCGACCGACTCCCACAGCTACCTAGACTACACCTCCTCCCACCCTGCCCCCTGTAGAAATGCCATCTGATATTCCCAATTCCTCCGCCTCCGCCGCATCTGCTCCCAGGAGGATCAATTCCACTACCGAACAATTCAAATGGCCTCCTTCTTCAAAGACTGCAATTTCCCTTCCGACGTGGTCAACGATGCTCTCTACCACATCTCCTCCACTTCCCGTACCTCTGCCCTTGAACCCCCGCCCCTCCAATCGCCACCAGGACAGAACCCCACTGGTCCTCACCTTCCACCCCACCAACCTCCGGATACATCGTATCATCCTCTGTCATTTCCGTCACCTCCAGACAGACCCCTCCACCAGGGATATATTTCCCTCTCCACCCCTATCAGCATTCAGGAGAGACCACTCCCTCCGTGACTCCCTCGTCAGGTCCACACCCCCCGCCCCCACAAACCCAACCTCCACTCCCAGCACCTTCCCCTGCAACCACAAGAAGTGCAAAACCTGTGCCCACACCTCCCTTTAAGGCCCAAATGGATCCTTCTATATCCGTCGCAAATTCACCTGCAACTCCACACACATCATTTACTGTATCCGCTGCACCCGATGTGGCCCCCTCTATATTGGGGAGACAAGCCGCCTACTTGCGGAACGTTTCAGGGAACACCTCTGGGACACCCGCACAAACTAACCCAACCGCCCCGTGGCTCAACACTTTAACTCTCCCTCCCACTCTGCTAATGACATGCAGGTCCTTGGCCTCCTCCATCACCAGACCCTGGCCACACGATGCCTGGAGGAAGAGCACCTCATCTTCCGCCTAGGAACCCTCCAACCACACGTGATGAATGTAGATTTCTCCAGTTTCCTCATTTCCCCTCCCCCCACCTTATCTCAGTCCCAACCCTCAGATTTAGCACCGTCCTCTTGACCTGCAATCTTCTTCCCGACCTCTCCGCCCCCACCCCCTCTCCGGCCTATCACCCTCACCTCCTTCTATCTATCGTATTCCCAGCACCCCTACCCCAAATTTCCTCCCCCCTACCTTTTATCTCAGCCCACTTGGCACACCAGCCTCATTCCTGCAGAAGGATTTATGCCCGAAAACGTCGATTCTCCTGCTCCTCGGATGCTGCCTGACCTGCTGTGTTTTTCCTGCACCACATTTTTCAACTCTGGTACTTCAGCATCTGCAGTCCTCACTTTCTCCAAATTGTGAATAGCTGTCTATCTACATATTGATTGTAAAGTGTACTATACTGAAACCTGATTTCACGATGGGCTTTAGAAGTGGAGGAATAGACTATAAAAGCCAAGACATTTTTCAAAACCAAAGAAAAGAATCCAACCCCACTGTGATAGGATTCTCAATCCTGGGCACCTGAAGGATATGAAAAGGAGGCAAAGTTAACATCTCTGCTTTCTGTCCACTGCTGATTTTTTTTCCAGCAATTTCAATGTTTGTATCTGATTGTCAGCATCCTCAAATTTTGTATTTTTTGATCTGAAAGGGAGGGATCGGAGCTGGGGGTGGTGGGGGGAGGGTGTGGGGGGCAGTGGTAGTGAAGTGAATAAGGGGTCATGAAACAAGAGAATCACCCATGACTTCCTTCCATGCACCTGCCATTCTGAATCATTCATTGCCATAGTGATACTGCCAGCCCATCACCAGTGACACCTGCAAATCTTTGTTGGATAGATCACGTTAGACAAATGGTAATGCCCTATCTCACTCTATTTGTCCTTGCAGGAGAACAGTTACAAGATGACCAGAAGAGGGTTGTTTCTGAGGAGGCCAGCTCTTCCTCTGCAGCAGCCTTGTTCAACAGGTGGCCCCCAGGCCAGAATGAAGCTCGCTGGGACTCTATCCTGCCTTTGACGTTTGTTTCAGTGGCAAGCACATAGACGATTCCACAAGGAGCTGATCCTCCAATCAGATGGAAGCTCTCTCTTACTTTTGCTATTGATAGGCTCACTATTCACACACCCTGCTGCTTGTCCAATCTGAGTCTGTTTCTCTTCCACAATTAGCTACTGATAGGCTCACTATGAAAAGCAGCAGGCTGTGTGAATATTCCTACTTTCATTCATCATGGAAGGGGAGGATTATGGGGGCAATTAGGTGGGGGAGTGTGCATGTAAGGATGGAGAGAGGAGAAGGAATTAAGGGTGGAACAGAAAGGAATGAAGACAGAGGCAGAGAACAGAGGAGGAAGAGAGGATGAAGAGAGAGAAAGGAGGAGGAGAGGGAGCTAAGGATAGAGAAAGAGAGGAGAGAAGGTCTGTGAGGAGGGGGAAAAGAAAGGGAGAAGTGGTGAGAAGTGATAGGAGGAGGGGAGTGTCAATATGTCTGAACATGGAGGCTGAATAAGCCAAACACACAGCCACCTTTCCCCTCTTCCTCCGTTTTTACTCACTGCCCCCTCCTCCCCCAGAAAAAAAAAACTCTATCAGAAAAACAGGCTTGGAGAGAATGAAATCCCAAGTTGAAAGGTCCCAGCTTCCAACCTCCATTTTTGTAATAATTCTTGAATGTATGCTAACTGTTGCTTATCTTCCTGAAAAGTGCTCACTTACCTCTATATCTCCCACCAAACACTCCCACCCCACCCCACAAAGAGAATATTGGATGGTTTCCCTTATGAAAATATTTGACAACCTTATTCCATGGCATTGTCACAATGAAGGGGACAGTGTTGGAGACAGCAAGGATAGTAAAAGAGGAAGCAGTCTGCCTTAGTTAGCTGAGAGATCACAATGAGCCTTACATTATGTGATGTGATTACAGAGGGCAACGTGTGCATTCAGGGGGTATAGTGCATCCCACCTTCTCCGACAAGGTGTTGCAGTATGAGGTAGCTTCCTATGCAGATGTTTCCATTTGTCCAGAGGAACTCTCACTTTCTGTTCTGTGCCTTTCATAGCTGCAGGTGTCTTATCCTAAAGCATACATTCCCCTTTCCTCTGGGCCCAGAGTAAGAAAATGAAGACCAATGTAGGAACAGGAGTAAGCCAATAAGCCTATCAAGCTTGCCATGCAATTGAATATATCCATGGCAGATTAGACACTTCAATGGTTTTCGCCCACCCCACTCCATAACCCCATATCTCATCAGAAATTTACCAATCTCTATCTTAAACCTACTCAAACGCTAAGCTTCCACAACCATCTGTGGCACAGAATTTCAAAGGTTCACAAACCTCTAACACTATCACATTTTATGAGCACACCCTGCACTAGTGTAGACACTGTTACACAACATAGAAGAAAGTAAGAACTGCAAATGCTGGAGATCAGAGTCAAAAGGTGTGGTGCTAGAAAAGTACAGCGGGTCAGACAGCATTCCTGATGAAGGGCTTATGCTTGAAACATCGACTCCCCTGCTCCTCGAATACTGCCTGACCTGCTGTGCTTTTCCAGCAGCACACTTTTTGACTCTGTTATAGAACATAGAACAGTACAGCACAGCAGTGGACCCTTTGGCCCACGATGTTATGCTGAACATGAAACTAAATAAATAATCTCTTCCTGCCCTTGGTCCAAATCCTTCCATTCCTTGCATATGCATCTACTATTTTAAAAGATCCCTAAATGCCCCAATTATATCTATGTCCACCACTACATCTGGCAGCACATTGCAGACTCCAAACACTTTCAGTGTAAATAACTTGCCCCACACATCTCCTTTGAACTCCACTCGCTCTAAATGCATGCTCCCTGCTATTAGACATTTCAACTCTGGGAAAAAGATTCTGACAATCAAGCCTATCTATGCATCTCATAATTTTGTAGACTTCTATCAAGTCTCCCTCAGCCTCTGTCACTCCAGAGAAAACAACCTGAGTTTTCTTAGCCCCTCCTCATAGCTCATACCCTCTAATCCAGGCACCACCTCTTCTGCATCCTCTCCAAAGCCTCCACATCCTTCCTGTAAGGTGGCAAGCAGAATTGAATGCAATATTTTAAGTGTGACCTTATAAAGCTGCAACATGACATCCTGACTGTTGTACTCAATTCTCCAACCAATAAAGGTGAGCATGCCATACACCTTCTTCACCACCTTATCCACTTGTGTGGCCACTTTCACAACGTTGTGGAATTGCAACTATACGTCGATGCTATTCCAGGGTCCTGCCATTAATTGTAATATTTTTCCTTACACTTGATCTCCAAAAGTGCAGCATCTCACACTTATCCAGATTATCTGCCATTTCTGCACATGATCTATATCCCACTGTATACTTTGACAACTTTCTCCACTATCCACTAATCTTTGAATTGTCTCCAAACTGACTAACCCAACACCTACCCCCGCCCCCATCTACATTTTCATCCAAGTCATTTATATATATCACAAAGAGCAGAGGTCCCACTACAGATGCCTGTGGAACACCACTAGTTACGGACCTCCAGCCACAAATAAAACATTACCTCTGCCTTCTGTGGGCAACCGATTCTGAATCCAAGTGACCAAGTCACTGTCGATCCTATGCATCTTAATCTTTCAGATGAACCTACTATAAGGGATCTTGTCAAAAGCCTTACTAAAATCCACATGACAACATCTACTACTATACCCTCATTGATCACCTTCATCACCTCCTCAAAAAATTCAATCAAGTTAGTAAGACATGAACTGCCCTGCATAAAGCCTGCTTCTGCTGACTGCCCCTAATTAGGTCATGCTTTTCAAATATGTGTAAATCCTATCCCTAAGAATTCTCTCCAATAGCTTCCCAATCGCCAATGTGAGGCACACTGGTTTATTGATTTCTGGATTATCCCTTCTTGAACAAAGGAACTAAATTAGCTACTCACCAATCCTCCAGCACCTCACCCATGGCTCATGAGGATACAAAGATCTTGATCAAGGCCCCAGAAATCTCCTCTCTTGCCTGTCTCAATAACTTGGGGTACGTACCATCGGCACCAGGGAGTTATCCTTTTAATGCCTCGTGAGAGATCCAACACCACTTTTTTCCTTGAGCTGAAAATGTCCCAGCATATTAGCACACTCCACACAAATCTCATTATCCTCCATATCCTCCTCCTGGATGAATACTGGTGCAAAGTACTCATTAAGGAGTTCGTCCACAACTTCTCCCTCAAACAACAAGTTCCCTCCTTTATCCTTGAGTGGTCCTATCTTCTACCCCATTCTCGTCTTTTTCTTTAATACCTGTATAGAATGCCTTGGGAGTCTCTTTAACCCTATTTGCCAAAGTCATTTCATGGCCCCTTCTTGCTCTCCTAATTCCCTGCTTGAGTTCCTTCCTGCTTTCTCTAAGGCCATATCCAATTGTAGCTTCCTGAACCTTCAATATGCTTCTTTTTCCCTTTTGATTAAATTCACAATGTTCCTCATTATCCTTGTCATCCTTGTCCTTCCTCCTTACTGGAACATGTCAGTCCTGAACTCCCATCAGTAGGTCTTTAAACAATACCCATGTATCAAACGTGGACTTACTTGATAACAGCTCCACCCATTTAATACTCCCAAGCTCCTGCTTAATACTGTAATAATTTGCTGTAATAATACTGTAGTACCTTCTTGCAAAGTACTGACCCATCTCTTGTGGCTCCTTACACATATATAGATATGGTAGAACAGGATGATGAGCACTCTACGAGCATGCAGCAAGAGATGATAGAACCAGAGGCAATGATGACCAGCTCTGTATGCAGAGTGAAGGCCAGACACAGCCATTCTCAGGAGCGAGGGCCTCAGGACCACTGGAAAGGAGGTCCTACTTTACACAGGTCCATGCTCTGTTCCCTGAGATAGTGTAGAGTTTTGGGGAGAGAATCTTTTAGAATCTTTCCAGCTCATATGCACCACAATAACTCCAGCTCTGAGCACATTAACTCCAAGTAAAGTATGGCTAACCTGATAGAGAGCTCCATGTGGCAGCACTTAGAATGTATTTAGGAATTGTGTCCTGATATTTATAATGTGCAGGGGATGCTGTGCAGTGCAAGCTAACAGCAACATTGATTGATCTTTGGAGGGGTGCTAGCTGTGCTGCAGCTAATGTCCTCCTCCAGGCATGCAGATGTCTATCAAGATATCTTCCCATTTCTTTCAACATTCCAAAGGAACCACTTCTTCAGCTAGTCCTCAGTCACCCCAATAATCTTTCCAAGCACCTTTCCATGCAAGCACAGGAAATGCAAAACACACTCTTTTTCTCCAAAGTCTTGACTGCTCAAGCCACAAACATTCTTTCAAAGGTGAAATAGCAATTTATTTGTAAACCTTTCAATCTAGTATACAGTATTCAATGCTCATGATATGTTCCCATCTATAATGGAGAGATAAAACATAGGCCCAATCATAACTTTGTGGAACACCTGCATTCAGTCTGCACGATTGACCTTGAGTTTCTGGTTGTTTGTCATTTTTTTCCTCCCCCTCATTCTCACTCCAACATTTATGTTCTTGGCCAGCTGCAGTTTTACAATGAAGCTCAATGCCAGCACAAGAAACAGCATCTAATAGTCAAGGCAATTTAGACCCTAATGGATTCAAGATCTCCCCATGTCTGCATGTGTTTGCTTTGGGTGCTCTGGTTTCCTCCAACAGTCCAAAGATGTGCAGTTTAAAGAGCAGCATGGTGGTTTGCACTGCTGCCTCACAGTGCTGGGGACCTAGTTTGATTCCATCCTTGGGTGACTGTCTGTGTGGAATTTGCACATTCTCCAAGTGTCTGTGTGCATTCCTGCTAGCTGCTCCAGTTTCCTCCTTCTATCCAAAGATGTGCAGGTTGGGTTGATTAGCCATGCTAAATTGCCCATTATATTCAGGGATGTGTAGGTTCGGTGAATTTGATACAAGGATAAGTTAGAGGGAAATGGGTCTAGGTGGGATGCTCTTCGGAGAGTCAAATGCTGGACCGAATGACATGTTTTCACACTGCAAGGATTCTACAATTAGTTTTGACAATTTTAGATTGTAATCTCTGCTCCCATTTTGATTTGTTTGTCTTTGCTGTTTGTTTTTTGTTCTCTCATTTCTCTTTCATTTCCCTGACTTTATTTTTGGACAGCAGCTTCCAATCCCAACTTTTGTATATATTTTTGAATGCATGTTTACTGTTGCGTATCTTTCTGAAATTTGCTCACTTCTTCCCTCCACCTTCAAGTAAAAAAAAGTTGAAATATAATCTCTCTTGTGAAAAGATTGGACAGCCAATCAGCATCGTCACAATGAAGGAAACAATGATGGAAACAGCAAGTACAGTGAAAAAGAAGGCACTCTGTAATGGCGAGCTAAGAGCACAGAACACAGAAATTAGATATGTCTATTGAGTAAAAAAGATAACAGTTAAAAGGATACACAAATCAGTCTCTGGATTCTGTGAAGAATAAACGGTGGAAGGTTGCTGTTCAGTTGCATGATACCAGTAACAGTGACCTTGGTAGTAAAGCAGCTAATTTAGAAAATCTTCGCTCAACAGGTTAGTTGCAGAATTTTGTCCTTGTTTTGTTTTGACAGTGGCTTGATTGGCTGGCCTGGCTTTTAGCACTCATAGCGAGTCAGAGTCTCTCTTTACCTGCAATATCAAAGAGGTAAAAACAATGACTGCAGCTGCTGGAAACCAGATTTTGGATTAGAGGTTCTGGAAGAGCACAGCAGTTCAGGCAGCATCCGAGAAGCAGCAAAATCGACATTTCGGGCAAAAGCCCTTCATCAGGAATAAAGGCAGAGAGCCTGAAGCGTGGAGAGATAAGTTAGAGGAGGGTGGGGGTGGGGAGAAAGTAGCATGGAGTACAATAGGTGAGTGGGGGAGAGGATGAAGGTGATAGGTCAGGGAGGAGGGTGGAGTGGATAGGTGGAAAAGAAGATAGGCAGGTAGGACAAGTCATGGAGACATTGCTGAGCTGGAAGTTTGGAACTAGGGTGAACTGGGGGAAGGGGAAATGAGGAAACTGTTGAAGTCCACATTGATGCTCTGGGTTGAAGTATTCTGAGGCGGAAGATGAGGTGTTCTTCCTCCAGGCGTCTGGTGGTGAGGGAGCGGCAGTGTAGGGGGCCCAGGACCTCCATGTCCTCGGCAGAGTGGGTGGGGGAGTTGAAATGTTGGGCCACAGGGCAGTGTGGTTGATTGGTGCGGGTGTCCCGGAGATGTTCCCTAAAGTGCTCTGATAGGAGGTGTACAGTCTCCCCAATGTAGAGGAGATCGCATCAGGAGCAATGGATGCAATAAATGATATTAGTGGATGTGCAGATAAAACTTTGATGGATGTGGAAGGCTCTTTTAGGGCCTTGGATGGAGGTGAGAGAGGAGGTGTGGGCACAGGTTTTGCAGTTCCTGCAGTGGCAGGGGAAGGTGTCAGGATGGGAGGGTGGGTTGTAGGGGGGTGTGGACCTGACCAGGTAGTCACAGAGGGAACAGTCTTTGCAGAAGGCGGAAAGGGGTGGGGAGGGAAATATATCCCTGGTGGTGGGGTCTTTTTGGAGATGGCAGAAATGTCGGTGGATGATTTGGTTTATGCGAAGGCTGGTAGGATGGAAGGTGAGAACCAGAATATCAAGGTGTCTATTATCTGCCCCCTAAGCTTTACCTTGATAGAATATTCATCCACACTAGCACATTGTTATGAAGTTGAAGGCATGTACTAGACCTTTAAGAGAGAGTGAATGCTGTCCTTGAGCTGAGAGCTGACAAGCACCAGTGATGAGTAGCTTCCAGTCTCACAGTGTACTGAAAAATTGAAAATATGTAACATTTGGCTATGAAATAGATGCCTGAGTTGGTTGCTGTTTTGACAACAACTTGAATTTAACCAATCAGTTTAAATTATGCCCCAAGATATTAAAACACGGTCAATTTTGAATTTAAACCAATGAGATGATCTAATATTTGAGGTATTAAAAATAGGCATTTTGAAAGTCAGAGAGAGTAACTGCCATTGGAAAAGACTGCTATTCAAAACACTCTCTATCAAAGGTACCTTTTTCATATGAACATCTTTACAGTAAAAGAAAGACGATGACCCAGGGAAATCTTCACCTGAAGAAAGAAGGACACCAGAGACGACAGCTGCTGTCTGGTTTTGAAATTAAGTTGATGTAATTTTAATACAGGTTGCTATTGGAACAGTATATTGATATAGAGTCGAAGACAGATAATAAACAGTTAAGAGAAAAGTGGGTTTGAGTTGTGAATAGATTTTGCTTAATGTTCACTTTTAGAGTTAAGAAATAAATTGAGATTATTTTCTTTAAATGGTGGAATTTGGGAATTCTCTGCCACTCATATATTTTAACAGATTAAGAGGTGAGGTGAGCTTATCTAGGTGTTTAGTTTAGTTAACAGAGGGATCACTGCCGTGTCATAACAACATCAACCCCCCTAACCACTGAGACTTGGGATACAGAGATTTTTAACTTCTGCAATTGTGTATTGCTGAGAGGGTAAAACTCAAACATGTCTATTGACTTGAATTTAAAGTCTGAGATATGAATCACAGGACAACACTTCATTACGAGTGATAATCAGTCTTTTCCTTCCACCTCTTCCTTTTAAATCTCTCTGTTTGAAGTTTCATTGACATTTTATATGTGTGAAATTCCAAGGATTTACACAGGTACTTTCTATTTGCAGTATTTATTTTATTAGCCATTCTTGCCTTCTAGATTTTTTTTAAGAGAAATAAATTTGATAAGTAATCTTGGCTTATGATCCATTGTTATGACACATGATACTCTGGTACCTGGCCAAATGTTTATTCTTGACAAAACTGACCAGATGGACCTAAATTGTCTTCCTCAGGTCGTGCATGTCTCTGTGTGTTAAACTAGACAAAGTTAAAAATCACGCAACACCAGGTTATAGTCCAACCTGGACTAGTGTGAGATTTTTAACTTTGTTCAATCCCAACACCGGCATCTCCAAATTAAACTAGACAGTTAGTGTCAGCAGGGTCAACCAAATTCAAGCTCAGTTCTCCATCATTTTTCATCAAACCACGATAAACTACAACAATATTATGTGAATCTTAATGAAACAGCTATGAAGTCAACATTAATGTTTACTTAAACAAGTTGCACACCATCAATCTACTGTCAGATAGCTATTAATTCTAAAATTTATGGTATTTATTCAGTAAAAGTGTCATCGTAGTGGAAATAATGGGAAAGAGAAGGATGTTTCATGGGGAAAAATTAGTTCATTTAATACAACAATGCAGAAATGTAGCTGTTTCTGAGCAATTTTTAGTATACCTGTATGCATTGGTAAGACTGTGGTACAGTGCTAATATCACTAAACTAGAAAACCAGAGGCCCAGTCTAATGCTCTGGGCAAACAGAAACAAATTCCATCACGGTGGCTGGTGTTATTTAAATTCAATTTATAATTCTGACTATGACGCTAATCTCGGAGAAATGAAACTAGCACTGATTGTCGTAAAACGCCAACTACCGTATATATTTGTGTATATGTCAGTCTCTTGTATAAGTAGACCCCTAAGTTTTGGCCAAAAAATCTTGTATTTTCCATATATCTTGTGTGTAAATTAACCCTACTATATCGCACTATAAACCTATTACAAAGGTTCCTGCACGTTCCCATTGAAATTTCATAGATTTTTCAGAAAGTATCTGTTTAATGAGGAAAGTAAGTCGATGTTCCCATTAACCCACTTATACGGAATCGCATTCATTCATTCATACTAGTAACTCCACTCATTACTCTTTATTTACTACCGATGTATCGCATCTCTATTCATTTATTCGAAACTCTACTTACCGCATTTGGTTTACTACAGGACATTTTGATTCATTCATTCAGACCGGTACCATGTTTATCAGGACATTAATGTTTACTTAAACAAGTTGCACACCATCATGTTGTTCGCTGTGCATCCAAAAGCTAGTATCAATGAAAGTTAATCATTTTAATTGTGCCATCACATCTGAATAAATTGAGATATATTAACTACATACCGGTGCATCTTTAATTCTTTGACACTTCATTATACTGCTTTGTTCAGTTCCAAAACAATATGAGGAATAACATTAAATCAACTCATGTAGACGATTTTACCGGATACATTGTTTCTCTTTTAAAATCCAATTTTGCATTAATCGGTATTGCTGTAGTTATTCTGAATCGAGAGTGTTGCGCTGGAAAAGCACTGCAGGTCAGGCAGCATCCGAGGAACAGGCGAATCAACGTTTCAGGCATTCTTGATGAAGTGCTTATGCTTGAAACATCGATTCTCCTGCTCTTTAGATCCTGCTTGGCCTGTTTGCTTTTCTAGCACCACACTCCCGACTCTGATCTCCAGCATCTGCAATCCTCACTTTCTCTAGAAATATAGAGGATGTTTCCACTGCCAAGTGAAACTAGGACAAGAGGGCACAGCCTCAAAATTAGGGGGAACAGATTTAGGACAGAATTGAGAAGGAACTTCTTCATTCAGGGGATTGTGAATCTGTGGAATTCCCTGCCCAGTGAAGTAGTTGAAGTTTCCTCATTGGAATATTTTAAAGCTAAGATAGATAATTGTTTGAATATTTTAAAGCTAAAATAGATAATTTAAAGGTTATGGTGAGAGTGTGGGTAAGTGGAGTTGAGGCCATGGGAAGATCAGCTATGATCTTATTGAATGAGGGAGCAGGCTCGAAGGGCCTACTCCTGCTCCTGCTCCTATTTCTTATGTTCTTATGTTCTATAGAACAAAGAGAGCTAAGGAGTGCAGGTTCACAGCTTCTTAAAAATGAGGTCATAGGTTGACAGGGCAGTGAAGGAGGCTTTCAGCATACTAGCTATGATCAGCCACAGCACTAAGTATAGGAGTTGGTACATTTTATTGCAGCTGCACAAGACCTTGGTGAGGCTACATTTGGAGTACTGTGCGCAGTTCTGGTCGCCCTTTTATAGAAAGGATATTATTAAACTAGAAAGAGTATAGAAAAGATTTACTAGATGCTGCCTGGACTGAGTTATAAGGAGAGTTTGGACAGGCTGGGACGTTTTTCACTGGAGCATAGAAGACTGAGGGATGACCTTAAGGGATCCATAAAATCATGAGAGGCATAGATAAGGAAGATAACCAACAGCTTTTCCCCATGGTAGGGGTGTTTAAAACTAGAGGGTATAGGTTTAAGCTGAGAGGGGAGAGATACAAAAGGGTCCAAAGGGGCAATTCTTTCACACAGAAGGTGGTGAGTGTCTAGAATGGCTGCTAGAGGTAGTGATGGAAGCGAGTACAATTTCATCACTTGAGAAATATTTGGACAGCTACATGGATGGAATAGGTATGGAGGGATATGGACTAAAGACAGGCAAATGGGATTAGTTTAAATTGTGAAAATTGGGCAGCATTAGCAAGTGAGGACCAAGGTTTGTTTCTAAGCTGTAGAGCTCTGCAACTCTAAATAAAGGCAATTTGTTTAGAAGTACCATAGTTCTTTTTCACTCCCATGAGAATTTACCATTCCTTTATTTGATATGGAGCTGTTATTTTGTTTGCTATTTTCTTCATTTACTTTGGCACACTCACAGCTCCATACAGCTTTACTCAGTGTACTTTCTATAAAGTCAGATGCACTACAACCAATACCTCACTGAAAAATCAGTGAGAAAACTGGTCAAGTATTGTAGGTTAATTATTCATCAAGCATGCAAATGGACAGGACTCCGTAGTTCAATGAAGTTGTAGTGTGTACAAATCTGAACATCGAGGGATGGAATTCAGATCATTAAAACAAATCTCCATCTGCAGATTATGCCAGATTGCATGACAAAACTTAACTGCAACAAATGGAGAAGAATATGCAGTTAGCAAGTAAACAGGGATCTGAGGACAAACGTTTTAGCTAAGGCCACTGATCTCTCCACTGAAAATCCCAGCATGCACAAGTGTTTGACATTTTGAGTATAAAGATGCAGCAGGTAAAAAAATGTCACGTTTCCACTTCTCGGACAATTGGATGTCTTCGATGTAATATTTTTATGGAACCTTGAGATCTTGATCAGAAAGTTGAAATTTGGATAATTGATGTTCAGATAACTGAGGTTTTTCTCCAGTAGAGCACTGCGTTAGATCATCAAATCTCCTCTGGAAATGCATTGAGCGCTTAAGGAATATTTGAGGATTTGGCCTCCACCTCAATGAATTTTATTTGTAAAATATCACGAATTTTTCAGCAATATCCAGTGTTTGTAAACATTTAATCGACTGAATGAAATAAAACCTCTGTAAACATTTTTTTTATGTTTTATGCTCGGTATGACTTCCTTTGTTTATGGACCAGTTATCTAAACAAAATACTCCTCACTCACCTCATTCAGATAATTGAGGTTGTTCTGTACAAAGTTATAAATCACACAACATCAGGTTATAGTCCAACATTTCTTCATCAGGAATGTGGCTTTTGCCTGAAACATTGAATTTCCTGCTCCTCAGATGCTGCCTGACCTGCTGTGCTTTTCCAGCACCACTCTGATCTAAACCCTTACGTATAACCCTGTAAGATGTGTCAGAGTATCGACATGCATACCACCAGTACACATAGGGACACCTCCCACCAGCCTGTCTGAATGAGAGGGTGGAAGAAAACACTATTTGAAATAGGCGGACATCTAGGATGCTTGGGAGTGGAACATCTATCAGAGTAGATGCAACAGAGATGGAGGAATTAGGAAAATGGGATAAAGTTTTTACAGGATACAGGTTGGGAACAAATGTAGTCCAGGTAGCTTTGGGAATCTGTGAGTGTGTAGTAAATGTCGGGTCTGTAAACAGTCACCGGATATGGAAACAGAGAGGTCAAGCCTGGGGAGGGAAATGTCTGAGATAGGCCAAGGAATTTGAGGGTGGGGTGGAAGTTGTTAACAAAGTTGACTGAAGGGTCAAAGGGTTTTCCAACAGCAAGAATAAGTCATTAGGAAATTCGAGGAGCTGGTGTTCTTTAGACATTCTGGGTCAAAAGTTTTATTATCCATATTTAGGGTATGGAACTTAAGAATTGCAGTTTACCCCAACCAATTTAGTGAAACAGTTAATATTACAAGGGCAGCACACAAACTTAATGTTTCCTCCTAATTATGATTTAACTTGTGCCTGAGCAGGTACCTCCCTGCTGGCATTCTCGTCATGCTGCCTCAGTGTTTAGCAGGAGGCTGAATATTATTGTGGCAAAAGCAATTGGCACTGCCAACATTCTGTTCTTAAAGGCAGGCTGTCCTTTGTAAAGGGAGACTGCACCAGATTATATTGCTGCAATTGTAAGGTGTAAGTATAAATATCTGGGTGGGGAGAGGATTTCAAGTTGATAGGTGATGCGCTGGAGGCAATAGTGGTGGAGATGGGTAGGAAAACAAGCCCCACAGTTCTGCAGGAGACCAGGACACCCTCAAGGATAATGCTCAGAAGAAAGTGGCTGCAGATAACCAGGGAGGTAATTTCTCAGAGTCCAGACCCAAAAACATGGCAGCAGTGTCAATCTAATGATCTCACTCAGGTGGTCAATGTCAGGGAAAACCTTTTTCACACGATATCGCCTACCTACTTTGCTACTGCTGCCAACGCCACCCAGTGCATTACATCTCCATCATTTATTCAATGGTCTTCTCTGGCACTTACGATTGAAGCCAAGCATCTAGATACTGCACCTCACCATTACATTCTTAATATATACTGTCAGCCTCACACACACCTCATGTTGTTTCCTATTCAGTTATGATATGCACATCA
Organism: Hemiscyllium ocellatum; assembly: GCF_020745735.1. Classification (NCBI taxonomy): domain Eukaryota; kingdom Metazoa; phylum Chordata; class Chondrichthyes; order Orectolobiformes; family Hemiscylliidae; genus Hemiscyllium; species Hemiscyllium ocellatum. The sequence continues at coordinate 77,866,982 of NC_083410.1, read as the reverse complement.
CCCAATCATAATGCCATACAATCACTAATATTCTGTCTTGTTTCTTGTTGGACAAGAAAACACACAACAAAACATAGGAGTAGGAAGAACAAGTACAGTCCCATGTCTTGGAGATTATGACAGAGAATGTTCTCAGCATCGTGGGGCCAGCTGTTATGGAAACTGTAGAGTCTAGCATTGCCATGATATGTTCCAACCCATCCGAAGTTCCAGCATACCCTCATCTTATAAGCAGATGATTGTGTGATAATGAGAATCATAATTCCAACCTTAGACCCTTTCCCACCTCCCAATATTCCTCTTCTGATATAATGCTTTTAGATAGCCAACATTTGCCTACTGCCCAGTCACAGCAGCTCAAGGAGAAATTAAGAGTTACAGAAAACTCTAATGAAGAGGCCACATCTGTTGATATGATAATCACTGACACCAACTACATACTGCCATAGCACATACCTTGGGAACAAGGAAGGAGTTAGAATCGGCACATGGTCAGTCATCAATTCATGTGGACTGCACCAACAACAGGGAAAAGGACAGTTCATTGAAGGGTGAGGGCTCAGTTGGATTCTACTGTAGGTGTGGCGTGCAAAACTTTAATGAGGTGCATACAGGACAATGCTAACTGGTCATATGCAGTTGCTGCATTGGCTGGTTACCAGGCTGGTCAACAAGGAACTGTCTCCAAAGACAAGCCTGCCATCAAGTATCAGGAAGTGTCTTTCACTCTGCGATGACATACTGGACTTCAGCTTATGTTTTGCTGATACCCATTACCCTTCCTTCGTTTGTGGGCAGGTCACCTGCTCCTCTGCTGTCTCTGAGATGATGTGGTAATGCTGTCTGTCAAATTGAAGAACTCACCACATAACCTAGAATAGTGAAATAGGAAAATATCTGTTTTAGAAACAAAGGATGCCTGAAGGATAGTTGAACCAAATGTCACATACTAACTCTAATTGTAACACTAACTATTTACACAGCTGCTTACTCAAGCAGTAATGGAATTCTGGTTTACAGGTGAGCTGGAGCCAAAGGGTGTGTACAAATGAAGTTTGGGCTAGCTACAAGCAGCTGATTGGTCTGTGAACTCATATTGGCTATTGATGACAAAGGCCTTCTGTCTGCTAACAACTATGTGATTCATTCCCAGACAGCCGAACTGCTTGGGGAGTGTAAATGTTTTGCAGACCTCTGGAGGAGATGCAATTGTTATTACTCTGCAATAAAACACATCACAAGCCTGAATAGAGCCAACTTATTTCCTTTCCAGTTGCTGTCGGCTATGACTTCTTATTGATAAGTCAAAACCCTTCATAAGTAGAAATCAATCACCCTGTGTCTTCTACAAGCAAGTGAAATTATCTTGAGAAGCAAGAATGAACAAAAATAATCTCTGCAAACACAAAAGTGTACAAAGTTAAAAATCACACAACACCAGGTTATAGTCCAACAGGTTTAATTGGAAGCATACTAGCTTTTGGAGCGGCGCTCCTTCATCAGGTGATTGTGGAGGGCTCAATCGTAACACAGAATTTATCACAAAAATTTGCAGTGTGATGTAACTGAATTTATACATTGAAAAAATGATTGTCTGTTAAGCCTTTCATCTGTTAGAATACAGTGATAGTTTCACTTCTTTCATGTGTAAATCACAAAACCCTTCATTTTAAAGTTGCATTCTTGGGTTAGCTGCTAACAATGGTGATAGCTAGACAATATATAGACTATAACCTGGTGTTGTGTGATTTTTAACTTTGTACACCCCAGTCCAACACTGGCATCTCCAAATCAACACAAAAGTGGACAGGGACCAATGAACTGCCATCAAGTCTTTCTCTCCATCCATAACACTCCTGTTTTACACCCTGACAGCATCCACATATATAAGGGGAGTTTATAAGAGGGGTGGAGTTTTAACTATAGACAACTATATGTCAAAATTATTTATCTGCAGTTAGAATCTATTTACTTACAATAGGTGGTAATTTATGGTCTATGGTTTCTGTCAACCTAAGTTGAAAGGAAAGGTCAATTGAGGAATTCTGTTTTTTTTTGAAGAGTTTTAACTTTTGGAATGAGTCAGTAAATACTGATTTTCAAAGTTAAAAATCACACAACACCAGGTTATAGTCCAGCAGGTTTAATTGGAAGCACACTAGTTTTCAGAGCGACGCATCTTCATCAGGTGATAGTCATCTGATGAAGGAGAGTTGCTCCGAAAGCTAGTGTGCTTCCAATTAAACCTGTTAGACTATAACCTGGTGTTGTGTGATTTTTAACTTTGTACACCCCAGTCCAACACCGGCATCTCCAAACCTTGATTTTCAGCACACTAACTCAGTGAGGTGTAATAACATTCTAACTCCAGAGAATATAAATCCAATTTACTTAGAGTCTCATCAAAGGATGCTCTTGGTCAATGGCACTTTTTGAAGAATGTTTGAAAAATCCAATGCTGAGAACTGCATGGACCAAATTTGGTATCTTGGCACCGTTTCATCAGTAAGGCTGTGTGACAACAAGATCATCCTGCTTCACAATCTCCCCATATACCGATGGCATAGACAAGAGAGTATACTGTCGACTGTGCTAGAAATAACTGGTGTGTCCTACAAATCCCTTCAAAATGGTGTTATACTTCCAGAAGGCTGCCAAGATATATTTATTATCCTTCTTCGAGATTTGGATTTTGAGGTGGATCCTGAAATATTATCAATGTTAAAAGAAAAAGTGGTCAACTTGTCACGAACACATACTAATCTCAAACAATGAGAGATGATACTCTCCAATGTAATTGATGATTATAACCTAAAGTGGCACAAAACTGTCTTTATGTCAAATACTTTCAACAGAGAGATCATGAAAAAAAACTCATACAAATGCTCTGATAATTTCATGGATTATGGATTATCAACAAAACAAGATCCATTTGATCATTGCAAAGAATTTTCAGAAACATTGGCCTGAATCTTATTTTTTTTTGGCTGAATGTGAATTTTGCTGAGTTTTTTTGAGGGTTTCTCACCTGGAGGCCCAGTGAGTCTTCACGCTGTATCTTACCAAGCATGCTTCATTAACTGTCTACCCCACTGCTATGATTTCCCTCAAGTATTATTCTACTTCATCTCACCATATGGCTATCATATGGAACAAGTCACGGACATGAGATATACACCAAACATTAGCATCTCTGGTGCCATATTTAATAAGCTTGGATTGCACTGGCATTCTGAATCTGCTTGCACTTTGACAGATAGGTTGAACCTACTGGAGAAGGAGATGATGGCACGGCGATATTTCATAAGGGGCCTTGAGATCCTGGTGGAAGGTGTGATGATTCAAAGAAGGTACATCCTCTTCCCCAGGATCACCAGAGGAGACAGACCTGACACCAGACCTTTGCAGTCTGATCTGAGGTCGGCAGCCTCATTGTGCAGTCTCATTGGTGTGGAGGAAGAGCCAGCAGTACTGTAAAAAAGGTTGATAATCTTCTCCACTTCACCAGGTTCAGTGTAACACTGCTCTCTTTGCTCCCTAACATTCACTGTAACTCTGTAATTGCACCCACTACCAAGCAAGACTCATGTTCTGTCGCATATCACCAATGCCTGAATAATCATCCCTCACCTGTGCTTACACCCCCAACTTCCCAGACTAATAACGTTACATGAAGCCTGCATTGCCTACTCACTCTATTTGAATCTTTTCTCACTTGGAAAGCTACCTACCACATAAGGCTGACATCGATGTGGGCATTCAACATCCAATCTGTTATGACCACCATCAGACACCCAAAGGTGAGAGTCTGTGACATACATGCTGATGATAGGAAATAATGAGGACTGCAGATGCTGGAAAGTCAGAGTCAGTAAAGTGTAGAGCTGGAAAAGCACAGCAAATCAAGCATCATCCAAGGAGCAAGACAGTCAATGTTTTGGGCAGAATCCTTCATCAAGACTGGAGGGGGAAGGAGCTGAGAAATAAATGGGCTGTGGGGCGAAAGGAAAGGTAGGTGGGATGGTAATAAGTGGGTGAAATTGGGAGGTGATTGTGATAGGTTGGTGGGAAGTGGGAAGCAGATACGTGGGGAGGAAGATGGACAGGTAGGTCAGGTCAAGAGGGTGGAGCCAAGTCGGAGGGTTGGATCTGGGATGAGGAGATTTGGAAACTGGTGAATTCAGTGTTGAGGCTGTGTGGTTGTAGGCACTCAAGGTGGAAGATGAGGTGGGTGGGGTTGATTGGTGCGTATGGACCAGAGATGTTCCCTGAGCTCGGACTTTTCTCTCTGGAGAGAAGGAGGAAGAGAGGAGACATAATCAAGGTGTACAAAATAATGAGAGGAATAGATAGAGTCAATAGCCAGAGGCTTTTCCCCAGGGCAGCATTGACTGGTACAAGAAGTCATAGTTTGAAGATATTATGAGGAAGGTATAAAGGAGACATCAGAGGTAGCTTCTTTACGCAGTGGGTTGTGAATGCGTGGAATGCATTGCCAGCTGTGGTGGTGGAAGCAGAGTCATTGGGGATATTTAAGCAACTGCTAGACATGCACATGGATAGCAGTGAGTTGAGGGATGCATAGGTTAAGTTATTATATTTTACATTAAGATTAAGTCTCGGCACAACATCATGGGTCTAAGGGCCTGTTCTGTGCTGTATGTTTCTATGTTCTATATTCTGAACCATTTTGCAAGTTTGCACTTGGTCTGTCTGATGCAGAAGAGACCACATCGCGAGCAAGAGATGCAGTAAATGAGGTTGAGGATATGCAAGCAAATCTCTGGCGGATGTGGAAGGATCCTTTGGGGCCTTCGACGGAAGTGAGGGGGAAGGTATGGGCACAGGTTTTTCACCTCTCACGGAGGCAGGGGAGGTGTGAGATTTGGAGAGAAGGTTGGTGGGGAATCGCGGAGGGAACAGTCCCTATGGAATGCAGATCGGGATGGGGGGGAAATATATTTTTGGTGGTGTGCCTGACTATAGGTAGCAGAGGATGATACACTGAATGTGGAGATTGGTTCAGCAGAGTGTGAGGACTGGGAGGATTCTATCCTTATTGGGGTTTGGGGGGGTGGATAAAGGACAGAGGAGATGCGACTGAGGACATTGTTGACTACAGGGGAGGGGAAACTATGATCTTGAAAGTAGGAGGACATCTCGGATGTCCTTGAGTGGAATCGCTCATCCTGGGAGTAGATATGGCAGGGATGGAGGAATTGGGAGTATGGGATTACATTTTTACAGGAGAAAGGGTAGGAGGTATAGTCAAGGTAGCTGTGGGAATCAGTGAGTTTCAAATAGATGTCAGTGTTGAGTTAGTCACCAACGGAGAGGGAGGTGTTGGAGATGGTCCAGGTGAATGTGAGGTCAAGGTGGAAGGTGTGGGTGTAGTGGATTAACTATTCGAACTCCTTGTGAGAGCACGAGGCAGTGCCGATAAAGTCATCAATGTAGTGGAGAAAAAGTGGGGGATGGTGCCAGTGTAGCTGCGGAAGCTTCCATCCCACAACCACTACCATTAACATCACTTCCGCCCCCACAATCACTACCATTAACACCACTTCCATCCCTACAACCACCTCCATTAACATCACTTCCGCCCCTACAGCCACCACCATTAACACCACTTCCACCCCTACAACCACCACCATTAACATCACTTTCGCCCCCACAATCACTACCATTAACACCACTTCCATCCCTACAACCACCACCATTAACATCACTTTCGCCCCCACATTCACTACCATTAACATCACTTCCAACCCCACAACCACTACCATTAACATCACTTCCGTGCCTACAGCCACCACCATTAACACCACCTCCACCCCTATAACCACCACCATTAACACCACTTTCGCCCCCACAGCCACCACCATTAACACCACTTCCACCCCCACAACCACCACCATTAACATCACTTCCGACCCCACAACCACCACCGTTATGACCACTTCCGCCCCACAATCACCACCATTAACACCACTTCTGACCCAAACCCCAGCATATGCACCATAACCTTGTGAACTCACACTCTTTCTTTGCATAGAGTGATGTCTCTTCCCTTCATTACACTATCTCTGACTACCATTACATTCTATTTTGTTCCTCCTGCTTGACTGGCATCCTGTGCCATGATACCACAGTCAGTTTCCTCATCCACTCTGTAACCTTCACTCACATCAGAAAGAACTTCAAGCCAGCTGGACAATTACAAAGTCTGAGGCTCCTGCATTCCTGTCCTCAGCCATAGCCTCCTTTTCCTGATTGCTGACCACATTAGAAGGCCCTCTCCTAAGGGATGTGACTGCTTCATGACACAAACTAAACAACTAATCTTTATCCTTCCTGATGTATAACAGTGTTCATGTTAGGCCCACAGCTTCTGATCAGAAATTTTCAAGCTGGAGACACTTACTGGATCCGAGAACATGCTAGTACCCAGGAGCTTCCATATACTGCAGCTGTGAAACATTGCATATCCTACTATCCTCAATGTGATTTCATCTTTGAAATCATATATTCCCTACAGTGTGGAAACAGGCCATTCGGCCCAACAAAACCACACCAACCCTCTAAAATCAATCCCACGCAGACCACTATCTCATTACTTTACATTTCTCCTGATTAATACTCCTCACCTACACATACCTGAATTTAGCATGGCCAATTCACTTAACCAGCACATCTTTGGACTATGGGAGGAAACCCACACAGACACAGGAGAATCTGTAAACTGCACACAGACAGTCACCCGAAGCTGGAATTGAACCCAAGTCCCTGGTGCTGTGAGGCTGCAGTGCTAACCACTGAGCCAACAGGCTTCCACCTCTCTTTTGAACTCAAAAAGATGGAATAATTTGCAATTCCATAGCATTAATCACAACCTCAGGATGTTCATAGCTCCTTGAAAGTGGAGTCACAGGTAGATAGGATAGTGAAGAAGGCGTTTGGTGTGCTTTCCTTTATTGGTCAGAACACTGAGTACAGGAGTTGGGAGGTCATGTTGCAGTTGTACAGGACATTGGTTAGGCTACTTTTGGAATATTGTGTGCAATTTTTGTCTCCTTCCTATCAGAACGATGTTGTGAAATTTGAAATGGTTAAGAAAAGGTTTACAAGGATGTTGCCAGGGTTGGAGAATTTGAGCTATAGGGGGAGGTTGAGTAGGCTGGGGCTGTTTTCCCTGGAGCGTTGAAGGCTGAAGGGTGATGTAATAGAGGTTTATAAAATCATGACGGGCATGGATCAGATAAATAGGTCTTTTCCCTGGGGTGGGGAAGTTCAGAACTAGAGGGCATTAGGTTTAGAGTGAGAGGGGAAAGATATAAAAGGGACCTAAGGGCAACCTTTTCACACAGAGGGTGGTGTGTATATGAAATAAGCTGCCAGAGGCAGTGGTGGGGGCTGGTACAATTGCAACATTTAAAAGGCATCTGGATGGATATATGAATAGGAAGAGTTTCGAGGGATATGGGCCAAGAACTGGCAAATGGGACTAGATTAGGTTGGGATATCTGCTCGGCATGGACAAGTTAGACTGAAGGGTCTGTTTCCGTGCTGTTCATCTCTCTGATTCTAGGATGTTACAAAGTGCATTACAGCCAATTAACTTCCAATTAACTATTTTTGAAGTGCAGTTACTCGTGGCAGAGAAAGTACAATTATCAGTTTTATTATTGTGATAATGAACAGCTCAAGTGCTTTAGTTATGTTGGCAATTGCATGTCAATGCAAGTGGCTAACAATTTTAAAAAAGTTCCAGATGATCCTGAATAATTTGGGCAAATGCAGACACAATTTATGATCAGATCCAAATATTATGAGCACTTTGTGGTAGTCTGCATATGTGGGAAATCTATCATATTTTCTATGATTTCAAACTGAGTTTCTCCTCATTCAGGGGATATAGGCTTTGCTGGTTGTATTGACATTTATTTTCCATTCCTACTCCCTTTTGAGAAGATGGTGGCAAGCTGCATTCTTGTACTGTTATGATTTGGCTACACCCAGGGAGAGGGTGTTCCAGAAATTTAACCTAGTTTCACTGAAGGAATGGTGATGTAGTTATGAGTCAAGATGGTGTGTGAATTGAAGGGGAATTTGGCAGGTTTTGGTAAACCCATGGATCTAGCCCAGGTGTTAGAGGTTACAGGTTTAGAAGATGTATTCTGAGGAGTCTTAGTGAGTTGGTGCAGTGCATCTTATAGAGGGTACCCATTGTTAACTCTGTGCAAATGTGTAGAGGGTGTAAATAGTGAATGCGGTAGAGGATGGGCTGCTTTGTACGAGAGACTCTTCATTCTAGATTGCACCACCAAAACATAAATATACAATGATGCAGATCAAAATGAAGTTTATTTTATAAAAGAAATGAAGATAAAATAGAATAAACCAAACCACGTGCACATAACACAAATGTATAGATTCTGAAAAACATAATCCCTGTGATCCCAAAAACACAATTTTACAGATCCCAAAATACTCCTTTGCAGATCCCAAATGTATGCTTTACATCATTCAAACCAGAGAGAATCTCCTTCTCAATCAACTCTATAGGCTTAGCCTGACCTCAATTCCCAGTGTGGAGATTCTGATTGCCTTTTCCGGGAGCCTTCATAGATTTAAGTTTATACTTTTGCAGTTTCCAATAATCAATTCACTTCTGGTCTGAAAGTCACAAAGCCACTTATTCTGGGATAATCTATCTTTTAACAAATGTAACCTACCTTTATTTCTCAGAAATTGCTTTGTACAGCTGTTGAATTCCTCAAACAGAAACTAAAACCAAGCAATGGTGTTTCCCTCTAAACTGAACATAAAGCAGCTCTGGAATCTTCCATCAGAAAACCTAATGAACTCCACTGTGCAACTTGTTTTCCCCCAATATAGAGAAAAACTCATTCATTCTTGAAGGCTCTCGCTCTTTCTCAAGCAGTTTGAAAGAAATTACCATAGCTGCAGAAATACTTCAGTTATTTTTTAAAGCCCTTCAGATTGACAGGAAAGCCTAAATGTAACTGGCTTAAAATTCAAAAATCCAAACTCAAAAATAAATGATATTAAAATATATAAGTCACATAACCTACAGCTCACCAGCCCACAGAGAAAAAAGGTGTTTCCATTACTCATCAAACATTATCTTAATGATGATATGTCACATTAACAGTAAGTAGTAACATATTCAAGCTCAAGAGTTCCATAGCAACAGTATCTTACATAAGTTAACGGAAACCATATCGCCCAGTGTTCTTTAAATGTACTCTCAAAAAAGCATCTATTAGAATATTTTATTTTCCATAAACAATTTTCAAACTACATAGTTGGAGAACTAAGTCCCACTGAAATAACCATATGTTCTTGCCCTGAAATATTTCTAAGAAAATCAAACTAACAGGGTGGGGGCTGGATCCAGCAGTGAAGAAGAGGTGCTAGGCACAGGTGGGGTAAGGAGGTTGGTTAATCGAGTTGGGTTAAATCAGCCAATGCCTTTACATTTTCCAGACTCACTTCCTTCAATATCCTTGACTGCACCTCATGCATTATCAATTGATTATTTTAACTCTGCGTTCACCACTGCAATTTCCACTGTAATCCTGAACCTTAGAATACTATCATCACTGTTACCTAAATGTTCCCTCCCCAGCGTTTAATTACTTTGCCCTCCTCATTTCCCAAGAACCAGGTTTAAGCAGTGCATGCTGTGAGAACAATAAAAATATGCAACGTTGTTTTTTCACAATAAAAGAAATATTCTTAATCTTGGTAACCACCAATGTCTGCCAAACACGAGGTGTGCCAGTACATTTAGCTCTAGAGTTGAAGAGCAGTAAGTTTCACTGGAACTGTATTAGGCATTGGCCAAGGTTCATTCTAGGAAAGATGTGAGAGCACTAAAGAAAATATAGAGGAGATTTACCAGGATGTTGCCTCAGCTGGAGAGTTGTATCTATGATGAGACATTGGACAGTATATGGTTGTTTTCCTTAGCACAGAGGTGATTGAGAGAGGTCATGATTGAGATATATAAAATTATGAGGGATATAGATAAGGGAGAAGGAAGAGATATTTCCCCTTCACATGGGGACAATGACCGGGGGGCACAGATTTAGGCACGGGCAGATAGTGTCGAAGAGATGCAAAGAAAATCTTTTATACCCAAAGGCTATTGCGAATTTGAAACTCACTTTCTTTAAGAGTAGTAGAAGCAGAAACCCTCCGAACATGTAAGCGGTCTTTCGATGTGTACTCGTGATGCCAAAGTGCATGAGGTCAAGTGCTAGAAAATGAAATTAGAATAATTAGCCGGTTGTTTTTGACTGACATGGATGTGATGAGTCAAAGGGATTTTTTTCTGTCCTGCAGATTTCCATGACTCTAGGGCTCTTGTCATGTTGTCTCAGTAAATTATGAGATGCACACAAGAATTATGTAAAATTACCATAATGGGAAATATTCACAAATGAAGTTGAAATTTGAAGAACACATCCTTTTGCTCTAATGTCTTATTAATGGAAATGGAGTTGGGCAGAAAGTGTTGCAGAGCGTCCCTATTTGACCCGACAGCTCTTTAATTTGCCACCCATAGACACAGCGCTTCCATTAATGGAAAACTTCCCTGCTGCAAAAGCAAATGGGGTTTACACTTAGATTTTTAATTATAATAGTGTGGGAGAAGGTAAAAGGGAGAAAGCAGAAGTAATATGCACTTCTGGTTTCAGTTTTGGGAATAGCATACTGTTAGCAAAACTCAGTATACTGAATGATAGAACTCAGGAAAAGGCCATCCAAATTCTTCACATCTCTGTTACCTTTTCAAAGAGGTAGTCAATTGGTTCTACTGCCATGCTCTTTCATTAAAGCCCTGCAATTTATTTTTCTTCTAAGCAAATTTACTGTAGTTTTCATCCTTACCTTGTGAGTTAGCACCACAATACTTTTAAGAGTTGGTTGTTCTTCTGCAGGATCAATACTATATTATTGGAAAAGCTGACACAGCAAAAATAAAACTGCCATGTCCATAAAAAGACTGTCCAACTTAATGCTACAATCAATGAAGAATCAGTGATAAATTTGCAATCCAATGCTTCCATCAGTAAGCCAAGTTTGCAAAGAGCAAAGTTGCTACTTTGTTTTTTGAATTATGTTAGAAAAGAAAGAACTTCCACATTTATTGCAGCTTTCTTTATCTCAAGGTATCCTAGGACTCTTTACGAATCTCAGGGGTAAAGAGCCAGCGGTTATGATCAGATTCTGCCTGCCACAATTTTGTGCTGATAACCCCGTTCTGGTACCAGTTGGCAGGAAGCAGCAATCTCCACAAGAAGAAGTTTAACAATTTTTGATACAAGGAATTTTTACACACAAATCATGAGAGTTGTTGAGCCAAGTTTATTCATATTACTTTCTCTGAAAGGTATGGTGAAATGATCACTGAGTGAAAACTTACGGTGGATTTTAAAGTGTAGATTTATTGGGAGCAGTGGGGATGGAGAGCATAAACAAGATACATGACTGGACTTTTTTCACATGAACTATTTCTGAGTTTCCTATCCAGTTAGCATCAGTAGACTTGATGGCAGTGTGCACAAAACAATTTCAACTGCAAAATATGTGACACTCCATACATGCAGACTGAAAGAACTTGGTTGTCAAGTGCAACTGATTTGTTGCTAAGTGACAGAGAAAGGTTAACATCCCACTTCAGCAATGCCCCTGTGGCAGCAGTGATGGACCTACTAATGAGGGGAATAGATTGACAGTGGAGACAAAGAAGGTGTTGGAGGTTGCAGAGCAGGTCAGCTGCAGGATTCTGATATAGTTCTCAGGATACAACAGAAGAAGTGATTCAATGACCTCACCAGAGCAGAAAAGGTGATAACGATGGCTCATTCCCCACATGCTGATATGTGCATTACTCCAACTTCATCAATCTGCCTGCTGAAGCCTACTTCAAAACATACTTTTTCATTTGAATATACCATGCAGGCACACCAATCCACTTATTCATAACTCCACCAATGACTCTGATAATCAGGTATATGTAAAACTATGCTTATTCCTCACAGTCACCCTCAACAAATGTCTTCAATGAATTGAATGAACACAAACTATAACTCAAACTCATTGCTCTCAGCGCAGCAAAAAGCAGTGATGGGCAGTGACCCAGAGGTAGTCTTCCAACCAAGTTCCAAATTCCTAACACATTCTGGGTGAAAAAAATCTTTCCTCCCATCACCCCTAAACCTTTCACCTCTTACCATAAATCTATGCCCCTGGTCATTGATGCCTCCATCAAGAGGAAATGTTCCTTCCTGTCTACCCTATCTATGCTTCTCATAATTTTATACTTCTCAATCATGTTTCCTCTCAATCTCCTTTGCTCTAAAGAAAGCATTCCCAGTCGGTTCAATCTCTTCTCATAACTGAAACTCTCCAGCCCAGGCAACATTCTGTTAAATCTCCTCTGCTCCCTCTCCAGTACTATCACATCCCTCCTATAATGTGGGTTCCAGAGCTGCACACAATTCTATATTTTTGGCATAACCAATGTTTTATACAGTTCCAACATAAGCTCCTGATTTTTAAACTTTTGCTTCTTAATAAAGACAAGTATACCATGTGTCTTCTGAACCATTTTGTCCACTTATCCTGATACCTTAAGGCACTGGTGTATACATGCACACCAATGTCTCCCTGATCCCCAGACCTTCTCAGGATTCCATTGTTCATCATGCCTTTTTCCTTCTGCCCAAGAGAATTACCTTGTGTTTATCAGAATTGAACTTATCTGCCACTGATAGACTATAAGGCTGGTCAGATGATTCTCTTCACTATTTATCACCCCACCAATTTTTCTGTCATCCAAGAGCTTACAAATCAACCCACCTATGTTCACATCTAAATCATTCCCATAACATCAAGGGTCCCAACACTGATCTGTGTGGTACCCCAATGGATACAGACTTCCAAGGAAAAATGCACCTCAACCATCACATTCTGCTTCCTGCCACTCAGCCAATTGTAGATCCAATTTGGTAACTATCTTTAGATCCCATGAACTGTTACATTTGGTATCAAAAGCCTTTTTGAAGTCCAAGTAGACTACACCAAAGCATTGCCTGCTTTGACACACCTGGTCAAATGTTTGAAAAATTCAATCAAGTCAATCAGACATCACCTTCCCTGCACAAAACAATGATGACTGTTATTGATTAAATCCTGCCTCTCCAAATGCAGATTAATTCTGTCCCTCAGAATTGCTGTCAGAGTTTCCCACCACTGAGGTTAGACTTACTGGTCTGTAGTTTCCTTGATCCCTTAGAACATAGAACATAGAACATAGAACAATACAGCACAGAACAGGCCCTTCGGCCCACGACGTTGTGCCGAACATTTGTCCTAACTTAAGCACCTATCCATGTACCTATCCAATTGCCGTTTAAAGGTCACGAATGATTCTGACTCTGCCACTCCCACAGGCAGTGCATTCCATGCCCCCACCACTCTCTGGGTAAAGAACCTACCCCTGACATCCCCCCTATACCTTTCACCCTTCACCTTAAATTTATGTCCCCTTGTAACACTCTGTTGTACCCGGGGAAAAAGTCTCTGACTGTCTACTCTATCCATTCCCCTGATCATCTTATAAACCTCTATCAAGTCACCCCTCATCCTTCACCATTCAAATGAGAAAAGGCCTAGCACTCTCAACCTATCCTCGTATGATCTATTCTCCATTCCATGCAACATCCTGGTAAATCTCCTCTGCACCCTCTCTAAAGCTTCCACATCTTTCCTAAAATGAGGCGACCAGAACTGCACACAGTATTCCAAATGTGGCCTTACCAAGGTCCTATACAGCTGCAACATCACCTCACGACTCTTGAATTCAATCCCTCTGCTAATGAACGCTAATACACCACAGGCTGTCTTACAAGCTCTATCCATCTGAGTGGCAACTTTCAAAGATCTATGAACATAGACCCCAAGATCCCTCTGCTCCTCCACCTTACTGTTACCCCTGTATTCCGCATTCGTATTTGTCCTTCCAAAATGGACAACCTCACACTTGACAGAGTTGAACTCCATCTGCCACTCCTCAGCCCAGCTCTGCATCATAACTAAGTCCTTTGCAGCCGACAACAGCCCTCCTCACTATCCACAACTCCACCAATCTTCGTATCATCTGCAAATTTACTGATCCATCCTTTGACTCCCTGTTCCAAGTCATTAATAAAAATTACAGACAGCAGAGGACCCAGAACTGATCCCTGCGGAACTCCACTTGTAACTGGGCTCCAGGATGAATAATTACCATCTACCACCACTCTCTGACTTCGACCGGTTAGCCAGTTATCTGTCCAACTGGCCAAACTTCCCACTATCCCATGCCTCCTGACTTTCTACATAAGCCTCCCATGGGGAACCTTATCAAATGCCTTACTAAAATCCATGTACACTACATCCACTGCTCTACCCTCATCCACATGCTTGGTCACCTCCTTAAAGAATTCAATAAGACTTGTAAGGCAAGGCCTAACACTCACAAATCAAGCAGTGTCTTTCCAGATACTCATAAATCGCATCCCTCAGTACCCTTTCCATTACTTTGCCTACCACCAAAGTAAGACTAACTGGCCTGTAATTCCCAGGGTTATCCCTATTCCCTTTTTTGAACAGGGGCACAACATTCACAACTCTCCAGTCCCCTGGCACCACCCTCATTGACAATGAAGACGAAAAGATCATTGCCAACGGTACTGCAATTTCTCTTGCTTCCCACGTAATCCTAGGATATATCCCGTCAGGCCCGGGGGACTTGTCTATCCTCAAGTCTTTTTAAAATGCCCAACACATCTTCCTTCCTAATCTCCTCTGGCTTACCAATCCATTTCATACTCTCCTCTTCAACAATACGGTCCCTCTCATTTGTAAATACTAAAGAAAAGTACTCATTCAAGACCTCTCCTATCTCTTCCGACTCAATACACAGTCTCCCACTACTGTCCTTGATCGGACCTACCCTCGTTCTCATCATTCTCATGTTTCTCACATATGCATAAAAGGCCTTGGGGTTATCCTTGATCCTACCCACCAAAGATTTTACATGCCCTCTCTTAGTTCTCCTAATCCCTTTCTTCAGCTCCCTCCTGGCTATCCTCTATCCCTCCAATACTCTGTCTGAACCTTGTTTCCTCAACCTTCTGTAAGCCTCCTTCTTCCTCCTTACAAGACATTCAACCTCCCTCGTCAACCAAGGTTCCCTCACACGACCACCTCTTTCCTGCCTGACAGGTACATACATATCAAGGACACGTCGTATCTGTTCCTTGAAAAAGTTCCACATTTCAACGACATCCTTCCCTGACAGCCTATGCTCCCAATTTATGCTCCTCAGATCCTGTCTTGCAGCATCGTATTTACCCTTCCCCCAATTGTAAAACCTGCCCTGTTGCATGCACCTATCTCTCTCCATAACCAAGGTGAAAGTCACAGAATTGTGGTCACCACCACCAAAATGCTCACCCATTAACAAGCCCATCGCCTGTCCCGGTTCGTTACCAAGTACCAAATTCAATATGGCCTCCCCTCTGGTCGGACAATCTACATACAGAGTTAGAAAAGTTTCCTGGACACACTGCACAAACACCGCCCCATCCAATCTACTTGATCTAAAGAGCTTCCAATCAATATTTGGGAAGTTGAAATCACCATGACTACTACCCTGTGGCTTCTGCACCTTTCCAAAATCCGTTTCCCAATCTGTTTCTCCACATCTCTGCTGCTATTGGGGGGCCTATAGTAAACACCCAACAAGGTGACTGCTCCTTTCCTATTTCTGACTTCAGCGCATACTACCTCCAAAGGCAGATCTCCCTCGAACTCCCTTTCTGCAGCCGTTTTACCATTTCTAATTAGCAACGCCACCCCCCTCCTTTTTTACCACCCCCTCTAATCTTACTGAAACATCTGTAACCAGGAACCTCCAACAACCATTCCTGTCCCTCTTCTATCCACGTTTCCGTGATGGCCACAACATCGTAGTCCCAAGTACTGATCCGCACCATCTCTGTGTATACACACTTGAGCCCACCTCTGTGTCCGCAAGTATTCCCTGTCAGTGCTACCTTCTCCACAGCCTCCCTACGTTTTTGGACATCCTGAAAAACAGCTAAACTACTTGCTAGACTACAAGTCCGGATCCCATCCCCATGCCAAATTAGTTTAAACCCCCCGAAGAGTGTTAGCAAACCTACCTCCCAGGATATTGATGCCCTTCTCATTCAGGTGCAACTCATCCTGCTTGAACAGGTCCCACCTTCCCCAGAATGCAGTCCAATTGTCCAAATACCTGAAGCCCTCCCTCCTACACCATCTTTTGCAGCCACGTGTTCAACTGCACTCTCTCTCTATTCCTTGCCTCACTGTCACATGGCACCGGCAACAACCCAGAGATGATGACTCTGTCCGTCCTAGCTTTTAGCTTCCATCCTAACTCCCTGACCTCCTGAATGACCTCCTCATCCCTCTTCCTACCTTCTTGAATAACAGTGCCTTAGTTGCATTTAACTATTACAAAGTCAAGAAAAGGAAAAGATGCTGAAAATGTCAATGTCACACACAAAGCTTTGACCCTGTAAAGTTCACCTTACCAACATCTGGGGCCTCATGTCAAATGAGGTTTGACCCACAAAAACGTCAAACAACAGCCTGATAAAGTCATTTTCATGAAACATACCTTACAGACAATGTCCCAGGTACAACCATCGCCATCCCTGGATATTTTCTGTCCCACTACCAGACGTAATAGCACAGTGGTATACAGTTGGGAGAGTGGTACCTATGAAGTCTTATAGCATCAGATCAAACGCCTGGCAAGGAAACCTCCTGTTGACTCCTGTCTTCTTCCACCCCCTAACCTCAGCTAATGAATCAGTTCTCCTCCATGTTTAATACCAACTGAAGGAAGCATTAATATATTATGAACATATCATTTGAGTTGCTAAATAATCTATTAACAATTATTAATAGATTATCTAGCAACTCAAATTGAGTATTCCTGAAGTGTTTTGGGCCATTAGTTGGAGCAAAACTGTATTCAACTAAAATCTATAGCCTCATGACCTGGTCTAATCTCCACTTTAACATTACTTTCAAGATGGGTGACCAACGCTGGTTCAATGAAAATTGCATGAAGGCTTGTCAGAAGCAGTACTAGACATTTGTAAAAATTAGGTGCCAACCTCGTAAAGCTACAAAACAGCATTACCTGTATGCCATAATCAGCATGCAGTAGATAGAGTTAAGCAATCTCAAATCAAAGGATCAAGCTCTATCCTCTGCAGTCCATCCAATGGTAATCAATTAAACAACCAACTGGAGGAGGAATTGTGCTCCAGAACCAGCCATGCCTCTAGCCACGATGTTTCAGTAGAACACACCAATACTGGCATCCACCCAGCAACATGCAAAATTGCCCAGTAATATTCTGTCCATAAAAAGCTCAACATGTCCAACCCACCAATAACTGTCTTGCCAGTCTATTCTCAATCATCAGTAAAGTGACATAATATGTCACTGACAGTGTTTTCAAGCAGCACCAACTCAACAATAACCTCCTTATTAATGTTTAGTTTGGATTCCAGTCAGCTCCTCAACTTACTAAATTCTTGATCCAAACATAGACAAAATATCTGTACTCATGAGGGGAAGTGAGACTGACTTCCCCTTTACATCAGGCAGCTGCTGACAGATTATGGCAGCAAGGTACCTGAGCAAAACTGGAGTCATGGGAATCTGGGAAAACTCTCTGTGATTGGGGTCATACCTGACACAAAGGAATATGTTAGTGTTTCTTAGAGGTCAGTCATCTCAGCTCCAGAACATCTCTGCTGGAGTACATCAGGATTGCATCCTTGCCCCAACCACCTTCAGCCGTTTCACCACTCACATTCAACCATTATAAGGCCAGAAATGGGGATGTTCTCTGATGATTTCACAACATTCAACACCAATTGTGACCCTTCAGATGCTGAAGCAAGGTGTGTCCAAATGCAACAAGGTTTGAGCAACATTCAGGCTTGAATTTATAAGTGCTAAGTAACATTCAGGTCACCCAAATGACAAACCATTTTCCATGTTCAACAAAAGAGAATCCTATCATCTCCCTTTGATTTTCAATGGCATTGCTATCACTGAATCTTCCATTGTCAATATCTTGTGAATTACCTTTGAATTCCAACTAAATATGGACAGCCATATAAGTACTGTCAATACAAGACAAGTCAGAGGCTGGAAGTTCTGCAGAAATAATTTAGAAGTATGTTCTCCATTTACAAGATTCAAATTGGAGTGTGAAGAAATACCCTTCAGTGGCCAGGACAATGCATATCCAACACATAAGAAGCTTCACAACACCCAGGACAGAAGCGTAACATCCACCACATCCTCAAACTTTCACTTCCTTCACCATTTAATGCATGGTGACAGAAGTGTGCGCCATCTACAAGATGTATTGTAAAACCTCATCAAGACTCGTTTGACAGTACTTTCCAAACCCATGCCCTCTCCCATGATGAAGGACAAAGGCAGCAAGTATATGAGAATAAGGTGCCACCTTCTGCAAATTCCCTTCCAAGTTGCTCACCATCCTGACTTGGAATCTTATCAATCTTTCACTGTTGCGGATGTGTGGACTGTCACGGTTCAAGAACACAGCTTGCCACCACTTGTCTGGGGAAAATATGGATGGGTAACAAGTGCTGGCCTAACAATTGATGCTCACATCATGAGAATAAATTTTTAAGAAGTGGTAGATTCAAGCTCTAATTAATGCTTCATCTATTTTACAGCATGACTGCCGCACATAATTCTGCTATTGCATTACTGAACTGTACTGTTCTTCCTCTTAAATCCATCATGCTTTGCAGAGATGAAACATACTAACTGGATTTCTGCAGTCGTATTCTTGCTATTGGTCTTGCTCAGAAATCTGCATCATAATGTTAATCATTGGATTTCAGATTTACAGTAATCTCATTTGCATTAACCAATATAACCACAATATTTTTTGACTTGGTGTTTATTGTTTTCAGCATTGAAATAAGCTTGTAAAAGTTTGCTTTTCCTAACTTGTACTTCATAGTTGGACTTATTCCTTCCCTGCAGGATTCTAAATTATACCTGAAGTTTGTTTTACTTTCATTGCAATAACTCTGCAAATATTCAAATTATTATTTAATACCCTACTCATGGATTCCTTTTTTGTAGGGCATGCTTATGCATCACTTATGATACTTGGCTTTGTTTGATATATTGCAGTAATTCAAGTGGTCATTGTAAAATACTTACTGATCGTATAACACAGCAAAGAATCAGGTTTTCTAACGTGTGCAAATAAATCTTCTGTGAATACCTTATTTATAAATGCTGTACCAAGAAGAACTGAATATTCATAAATCATTTTCATATAAAATTAAATTCCATGGAGGTAGAAAGATATTTTATCATATTAAGTATGAATCACTTTGCGCCTATTTTCTTCTCCCATGTGAAGGAAGAAAATGAATGTTTTACATCAGTTGTTGTTACTCAAAAGATATCATTCTACCACAAATTCTTCAGTTTTTGATGTTCATTGAAAAGGAAATAACCAATTTCTGAAAGTCTGTTTTCTAATTCATCCAAAGAATCACTAACAAAGAACCACTAAACAAAACACCAACTGAACTGCGGCTGCTGGAAATCAGAAACAAAAACAGAAGTTGCTGGAAGAACTCAGCAAGTCTGGCAGCTTCTGCAGAGAGTGGTCAGAGTTAATATTTTGGGTCCAATGACCCTTTTTCAGACAAAGAATTGCTGAATAGCAACTGTTAGGTGCCACAAATTTGAAAAAGGTTAGATCTAACACAACTGCTTAGCTATCAGTATCTTTGTGTTAGCCAGGGCTCAGCTGAAATCACTTTCTCAAATAAGTTGTAGTTTTAAAATCCAATGCAGGATTGAAGAAATGTTGCATTGTCACAGATGCCGAATTTCAGTTGAGGTGTTAAACTAAAACCCAACAGTGTTAAATGAAGAATACTTGGGGAGCATGACTCAGTGGCCTGGCCAATACTATATCTTGAACAATATTAACTAAAAAGCTGAATAGCTGGTTAATATACAGTACTTTTGCCTAAATTGGCTACCATGGTTCCCACACTACAATATACTTTTGTTGGCTGTAATACTCTATAACTCCTTTCCTTTAAAGTATAAAATGTTGTTGCACTCTATGTTCCTGCACAGCTGTAACACCAGCATCTACTTGGTAAAGTAGAAAAAAGGCCAATGACCTTCTTTGTCTCATGTTTCATGCCCCATGTGTAGTACTGATGAAAAACCACCAATCTGAAACATTAATACTGTTTCTTTCCACAGCTGCTACCTTATCTGCTGAGCTTTTCCAACCGTTTTTGTTCTTATTGTATTGCTTTTATTACACCTGACTGATTTGCTGTAAGGCAAATGGTTCAAGAGTGGAACAGGTAATGGGTATCAGTGGGCACAGCTCGTAAGTTTTGAACTTAATAAATTCTCCTTTACTAAAGCTATTAAACCGTCTTGGTGTAAGTAAAAATGAGAAACAGCAGGAAAAGCTAATGAAAATATACACAATAAATGTTAGACACCAGATAAATTTTTAATGCAAACATTGTGTTCAAGGAAACAAAATCAAGAAAACAATAATACAGAACTTCCTTCATCAATTTCAACTATAAAGATTGGAAAAGAGCAAGGAGCCGGTGGTGTGATGAAAAATATTAACCCTGCAAAATAAGGATATATAAAGATATCAATTTTGGTTTTAATGAAATAAATACATACTTTAACTGCAGTGTGAAAATTATGCACAAGCACTGGCCAATGAAGCAATGAAACCCCAACATAAAGAATTCAATTCCCAGGAATGAAATATTTTTTGAGTGAAAGGTTAAGAAACTGATCCCTAATGAAATCTACAACAATCAGTGATAAAAAGCTTGACGACTCATCCTACTGAGCACCACAGAAAATTGTTAAAGCAAAATAATTGCATTCACTTGCTGAGGTGTTGATAATACTGTGTGGCATTGAACTCATAAGGGAAATGTTGGGACTGCAGAAGGTCAAGAGACTGAAAAAATACCATTGTCAAAAGAACAGATAAAGAACAGATTGATTTAATGTCAGAAGAAATGGTTTGCAGTGCATTGATTAGCTGTGAGGCAATGACTTTACTATAGAATTTGATAAATTCAAACCTTTCTCGAATTGTCCTATTTACCTCTGAATGTTCAACATGTGTGGAATGATTGTATAAAAAAACTTCATATTTTGTAAAAGAAAACACTCAAGAAACTTACAAAGTTGGATGATATTTTCAAAATGTTAAATTTTGCATGACCTCAGCAGAAACTATTTCAATAGTTACATTGGAGTCCACATTGATAATGTTGCTGCAATGACCAAATACATTCTGGTGTTATACAAACAAGAAAGCATTTCATATATTTTTAAAATTTTCAGCTCTGAAGTATATCTCTAGTTGGTGCTACAGAAACTGGAGGCCTTCTCGCATGTGGATGTCCCATGCATTGACTATCATGTAAATCATTAAGCCAGATTGTAATATACAACAGTCATTCTGGTTGATGTGCTGTTGCTTTGTATACACTGATCATACAAATCTATTGAGCACTTCTACTTGTCACTCAAAGGTGGGCATTAGTTCAGCTACAAATGAAACACCCACTGTTGGTATTTATTTAGCACGAGGCATCCAAGTTATAGGTGAGATGAATATCATCTGCCTTTAACAATGTTTGTGTGAGCAGTTTGAAACTTTTACAATGAGTTTATACTTTTGTCAAAGGGCATTGATGCATATTCACAGGTCATGCACACAAAGGTTTTATCAGATTTGCAGCTTGGAATTAACAGGCCTTTGTATCCAGCCTGAGGACATCACTGCAAGAGTTCCTCATGGTAGTGTTTTTGGTGCAAATATCGTTACACACTTCACCAAGGACATTCTTTCTATGATGACTGAAAAATGGTCAGCATCATTTATAGCTCCTCAGATACTGAAACAACCTGTGCCAAAATGCAGCAAGATATGGTTGACAAGTCACAAGTAACATTCTTGCCATGCAGGTGCCAGGTAATGACAAATTCAACCAGCGAGAATCTAAACATCACCCCTTGAAGTTCAAAGGTATAAATATCATTGAATTCCCAAAAATCAACATCCTTGAAGGTCACAATGGAAAATAAATCGAACAGGACCAGCCAGCAGGAGCAATTCAGTGGCTAGGAATTCTGATATGAGTAACTCATTTCCTGATTTCCCATATCCTGTCACCTTTTTAAGGCCCTATAGGCCCTAACTTAAAAATTAACTCCTCCCATCATTGATGCACAACAGCAGTATGTACTGTATACAAAATGCACTGCAGTAACTCACCATACTCATTGTACAGCACCTTCCAAACCCATGACTTCTATCATCTAGTAGAATATAGGGAATAGATGTCTAGGAATATCACTAACAGCAAGTTTACAAACAGTATAATACTATCCTGATTTGGAATTATATCGCCTCTTCACTGTCACTGGGCCAAAGTTCTGGGACATCCTTCTTAGCAGCACCAGTTGGATAGCAGCAGTCCAAGAAAACAGGTCACCATGATTTTTGCAAGGACTATAATAAATTGACAAGAAAAACTAGGTCTTTCAGTTATGTCCACATCTCATTAAATAGTTGGAACACATTGCAACCTCCTGCCTTGGTGAGATGAAGCACATATTGGGTAACAGGAAAGTTTTTGTTCAGCCTGCTAGCATCTACCCAAGCTTCCTATGTTTGCCATTCTAATTCACCACCTTGCTTTCAAACTCACATATTGGTCCTTGATGTGCTGCAATATTTCAGTGAAGCTCAACACAAGCCTAAGGGTCAGTACCTAAGAGTCAGTACCTCATTGTCCCTCTAGGCCTGTGTACTTCAACATTGAGGTTAGCAATTACAGGCCATGAACGCTTGCCATTGTGTTTTTTTTTGTCATTTGTCAATCTGAACATTTCTTTCATGATTTTGCTTTCTGACTCAGCTGTTCACTACTGCCATTCACACATATTCTGGATAAAATGTTTTGTTTCTTTACAACAAGTGTGCAAGCCTGGTGTGATGCATTTTGGGAGTTCATACTCAAGAAGAATGTATACAGTAAATGGCAGGACCCTTGATATACAGAGGGATCTTGGAATGGAAGTCTACAGCTCCCAAAAAGTGGCAATGAAATTGGATAAAGAAGGGCTTCAGCATGTTTGCCTTCATTGGTCAGGGCATTGAAGATAAAAGTTGGCAAATCATGTTGCAGCTGTATGAAACTTTAGTTAAGCTATATTTGGAGTATTGTGTACAGTTCTAGTCACCATACCATAGGAAGGATGTGGAAGCTTTGAAGAGGGTGCAAAAGAGTTTTACCTAGTAATATACTAAACTGGAGTAAATTAGTTTTAAGGAGACTTTGGATAAACTTGGGTTGCTTTCACAGGTTAATTGGCAGCATAGAGGTGACCTAATAGACGTATGTAAAATTGTGAGAGGAATGGATAGGACAGCTATTCAGATTCCTTTTCCCAGGATGGAATTGTCAACTACGAGAGAGGATAGGTTTAAGGTGAGAGAAGAAAGTTTAAAGGAGATGTGCAAGACAAGTTTTTGACACAGAAGGAGGTGGTAGATGCACATATAAGAAGCATTAGATAGACACATGAACAGGCAAGAAATAGAGGGATATGGAAATGTACAGGCAGATGGGATTGGTTTAGAATGGGATCAAGGTCAGTGCATTCATGGTGGGTTAAGGGCCTGTTCCAATGCTGTACTGTTCTATGTTCTATAGAAAGCAATATCATTCTCCTTGCCTTCTATTCTCTGACATCTTTGTCATTTAATCTCTCCATCCTTTACCCTAATCAATACCTTCTCTTTTCTTGTTCCTCATCTTTCAAAAGAATACAATTCACTACATCCCTACTGTTGTTCAGTTCTGAAGAAAATTTTAATTCAATTCAAAATGTTTTTACCTTCTTTGATACTGTTGACTTGTTAAGTATTTTCAGCACTTTATGTCATATATTTTGTCAGACTTTGGTTTTACAATGTTATGTGAAGTTTGCATTACACTTCAATATATGAAGCATCCTATTCCTTGTCATTGTATTAATTGGAGCACACAAAGTTTTCCTTTAGAAAGCAATTGGTGTGAAAAATGACATTTCCATCCTGGGTAAAGGAATCTGAATAGCTGTCCTATCCATTCCTCTCATAACTTTGCATACGTCTATCGGGTCATCTGGGTCAAGTCATTTACAACAGGTCTTAACACTTTAAAAAGCTGAACAAGCAAAAGTGGATAATGTGGTCAAGAAGGCATATACCTTTATTGATTGGGGCAGTGAGTATAAAAATTAGCAAATCATGTTGCATCTGCATATAACTTTAGTTAGAACACATTTGGAATATTGCGTATGATTCTTGTCATCACAGTACAAGAGGTAGTGGAAGTTTTGGAAAGGGTACAGAAATGTTTTCCTAATGTGGCCTGGTTTGGACAATGTTAGCTATGGGAAGAGATTGATTTGTTTTCACTTGAATGTCAAGAACGAGGGTGAACTGATAGAAGTTAATGAAAATATGAGGTATGGGTAGAATTTATAGTCGAAGTCCTTTTATCCCGGGGTAGAAATGTCAAACATAGGGATGTAAGTGTAAGGTAAAAGGGGGTAAGTTTAAAGAAGGTGTGAGAGGCAATTTATTTATACAAAGATTGGGTAAGTGTCTGGAATCTGCTGCCAGAAGAGGTGATGGAGGCAGATGCACTGGTAACCTTTGATAAATACATTATTAATCAGGGAATAGAGCGATGCAGACTACATAAAGGCAAAAGGTTTTTAGTTTGGAAAGGCATCATGGGTAAGCACAGGCTTGGTGAGCCAAAGAGACTGTTCCTATGCTGGACTGTTCTTTGTTCTATCCGTTCCTCTCATACTTTTACATACGTCTATTAGGTCACCTCTATGCTGCCAATTAACCTGTGAAAGCAATCCAAGTTTATCCAAAGTCTCCTTAAAACTAATTTACTCCAATTTAGTATATTACTGGGTAAACCTCTTTTACGCCCTCTTCAAAGCTTCCACATCCTTCCTATGGTGTGGTGACTAGAACTGTACACAATACACAAGCAGATAAGCCATAGACATTCACAACAGAGGAAGAGGCCATTTGGCCTGTTGTATCTGTATCAGTCAACAAAGATCAGACTACACAAATAACAATTTCCAGATTTTGACACATATATCTGGAGGCTTTCAGAACATAAATGAATATCTAAATATTGCTTCAATGTTGTGTGAGCTTCTGACTCAACCACCCTTTCAAGCATTGAGTTCCACACTCCCACGCCATCTGGGTGAAAAATATTTCTCAACTCTCCTCTTAGCCTCTATTTCTTCTCTTGAATCCATAGCAATTGGGCCCCTCGACTAAATCAAAAAAGCCTTCCTATCCACCATATCTACGCTTCCTCATAATTTTATACATATCTATGTGCTTCCCTCTAAACCTTTTTGTTTCAAGGCAAACAACTCTAATTCACCCAACCTTACCTTATAGTTTGGGGCTCAGGCAGTATCCTGGTAGATCTTCTCTGCATCTTCTCTTATGTTATCACATCCTGTTCCAAAATAACAATCTTGATGCCTCAGCTAATAATGACAAGAATACCTTCAGAATTACCTTATTTACCTACCCTACTTTCAGGGATCGATGCATAGACACACCAAGGTCCCATGGATCTTCAATAATTTCCTGACTTGTACCAGTTCCAGTGTAATCTTTTGCCTTGTTAGCCCTCTACAATAATGTAAACTCACACCTTTCTGAGTCAAACTGCATTTGCCACTGTTCTGCCCAGTTGACCAGTTCATTGATATCCATTAATGTCTTAATTATAAACTCTTATATTTAAGTCTAAATAGAGTCATAAAGTCATAGAGTACGGTAACAGGCTCTTCAGTTACTCACTGCAGGCGACAAGATTCCCAGCACCAAGCCCTGAGGAGTCCCTCTGGAAACAAATTTTCAGTCACAGTTATATCCCACTACTGTCACTTTCTCATCCTGGCTCTCAGCCAATTTTTCATCCAACATGTCGCTTTGCCTTGGATCCTAAGAACTCTTACTTTTTTGACCTGTCTGTCATGAGTGATCTTATCAAAAGATCATATTGTATGCATTACTCTCATCAACATACCTGATTATTTCCACAAAAATGTTTATCAAACTTTACAAATCATTGCTAACTAAGCCCAACTAATTTATGACTCTCTTTGATTAGATTCCCTACAGCATGGAAACAGGTCCTTGGCTCAACAAGTCCACACTGACCTTCCGAAGATCAACCCACCCATACATTTACCCCAACACTATGGGCAATTTAGCATGGTCAATTCATCTAACCTGCACATCTTTGGACTGTGGGAAGAAACCCATACAGACACAGAGAGAATATGCAAACTCCACACAGACAGTTGCCTGAGGCAGGAATTGAACCTGGGTCCCTAACACTGTGAGGCAGTAGTGCTAACCACTGAGACACCGTGCTGCCCAGCTTTGTACTAGCTGAACAAGCTTCTCCTCTTTATAATTTAAGAATTTTGTTCCTTTGCACTAAAATGATTCAGTTAATATGTGTCAGCTGAAGTCCCCGACTATCACTGCCTTATTATTCTTATACTTCTGTGAAATGTTATGATATATTTGATTACTTGATCACTCCATGACCGTCTGGGGACTATAATGCATATCCAGTAGGGTGTTGGTCAATTTAGTGCATTTTATTTCTCCTCTTATGAGCACATTGATTCTTGCAAGATATCATCCCTCCTCACTGCTGTATTGAGAGCTCATCCCTCCTCTTTTATTCCCTTCTCTATTGTGTCTGAATATTTTATAGCTAGGAATGTTGAGCTGGCAATGCTACCCATCTTGCAGCCAAGTCTCAGTCACAGCTATGAAATCGTACTCCCATGTGCTTCTCTGTGCCCTCAGCTCATCTATCTTATTCCTTAGGCTCCTTGCAATTAAATATATTTAGCCTTGCTAAACTCAATTATTTCTTATCTAGTCGATGTTTCCTCTGCCTGTAGACTCAAATACTCAGATTTTAACTTCTAATTCCATCCCAGCTTCTCTTTTCTCTGAATGACTTGTCAGGATTGCCAATTCAATTTAAATCTACCCAATAATATTATCAAACCTCCACATGAGTGGGTTGGTCTGTTCCTGTTCATATGTAACCTGTTCAACTTGATCAGGTCCCATCTCCTCCAGCAGAGTGGTCGGAAGGCATCAGGAATCTAAAACCCTCTTAAAACACACGTCTACTCCCCTCACTATCAATTTAACTTTTCCACACCTCTCCTCATACATCCTCCACCCAAGGGGTTAAACCACCCATAAAACCATGGCCTTGGCTCTGGTTAGTCTCAATAGTAGACCTGTCAGTGTCACCATTTTTCAGACCAAAAAACAGTTTGCAAGCAAGATAGATCCAGGGGAGTCCCTCACCACCCCATGCCTGGTCCTCAACATCTGTAGGCAGTCATCAATTCCTGAATATACTCATTACAATTCAGAAGAATGAGAGGGAGATCTTATAGAAGCATATAAAACTATGAAAGAAATAAATAAGATAGAAGCAGGGAGGGTTTTATTTCCACTGGCAGGTGAAACTAGAAATGGGGATGGGGCATAGCCTCATAATAAGGGGAGTAGATTCAGGACAGAGTTGAGGAGCAACTTCTTCACCCAAAGGGTTGTGAATCTGTGGAATTCCCTGCCCAATTAAGTTGTTGAAGCTACCTCATTAAATGTTTTTAAGGCGAAGATAGATAGATTTTTAAATGGTAAAGGATTTAAGGATTATGGTGAGTTTGGCAAGTAAGTGGAACTGAATCCACAACAAGTTCCTGTTCATTATAATCTTACATTCTTATATTCTTTCTACCTGCACTTTCTTCAGCTCTGGGTTTACCACATCCTGAACAGTTCTAGCTGTGAACCTCTCAGCTTTGTGAAAGTACTGTGGCCTCAAAGTCAAAATCCCAAAGCTCAAGTTGCACATACCAGTTGAATCCTTTTGCACACATGATCATCCAAAATGCAGGTTTCTAAGATTTCCTACATGCTGTACAATATGGAAATCAAAGGTCTGAGCTCCCCAGATATACCTTAACTTAATAGAATACACATGCTCACTTTTATTTTAGTTTGACTCCTCCTTAAGATTAGATTACCTACAGTGTGGAAACAGGCCCTTCGGCCCAATCAATTCACACCGACCCTCCGAAGAGCAACCCATTCCCCTACATTTACCCCTTCACCTAACACTACGGGCAATTTAGCATGGCTAATTCACCTAACCTGCACATCTTTGGCCTGTGGGAGGAAACCAGAGCACCTGGGGGCGGCATGGTGGCACAGTGGTTAGCTCTGCTGCCTCACAACGGCAGAGACCTGTGTTCAATTCCCACCTCAGGCGACTGACTGTGTGAAGTTTGCACATTCTCCCCAGTCTGCGTGGGTTTCCTTCAGGCGCTCTGGTTTTCTCCCACAGTCTAAAAATATGCAGGTTAGGTGAATTGGCCATGCTAAATTGCCCATAGTGTTAGGTGAAGGGGTAAATGTAGGGGAATGGGTCTGGGTGGGTTGCACTTCAGTGTGGACTTATTGGGACGAAGGGCTGTTTCCACACTGTAAGTATCACCCGGAGGAAACCCACGCAGACACGAGGAGAATGCGCAAACTCCACACGGACGGTTGCCCGAGGCGGGAATTGAACCCATGTCTCTGGCGCTGTGAGGCAGCAGTGCTAACCACGATTGGATTGAAATTTTTTGTTGCTAAAATATGTTTTATTCATAAAAAGTCTTTGCATACCTACACAGTTATTGAAATACTCCTGTACAGCCTTTGGAAACGAAAAACAAACATCTGAATTTGGTACTCCTTGCAGTTGAAGAAGAAAAGTCCAAAGCATTTCAAAGTTATTCAGGGCAAAATTTATACACATTTCAGGTGCTAAAAGAGTTTGATAATTGAACGGACCTCATAGTACTTTGACAGAAACACCTTTAGTGGTTGTGTATCTCCACTGTGCCCTGGCAGCAACTGGCCCAAGCTTCAGTGCTTCCCTCAGCAAATAGTGCTGGAATATTGAATGAGAAAGCCTTATTCTTGTTTAATTCCAAATCAAGTCCGCCACCGATCATCTGCCTATTGGTGTGGGTCCACATTTTACTCGGTCCTCCTAATGAAATTGACTGCCCGTCACAGTCCTCATCTCACCCACTCCTCTCCTATATACCATCATATGACCAGGTGCCACAGTGACTCAAAGGAATGTCTGGAGTTTGCACTATTCTGTATTTATTAATGTTAGCCATAAATTAACCAAAAGAGATCTTTATTGAACAAAATCCATGTGTACCTTATTCATGTCATGTGTAGATAGCAGAAACAATAATTACAATAGGGGATATTTAAGAAAATATCTAATCTTGAGCAATTGTTATGACAGTACAAAATGGTCTTTGAGCAAGGATGACCAAATGATAAAATTAGTTATTGGTTCCATATTTAACAGATCATGTTAACAGATCATGCAATTGTAGATATCTTTTTGAGATATTCCTTGATAACTGATTTATTTCTAGCCAGAGTTGCATATGAATTAGTTTCCATATGCAAATGACGTATAAATGTCTGCCAGGGAAATTTGTGAAGACAAATTCACAATGATCTGATGTCCAGTAAAACGCACTACCATCCATTAATGGCTGTCATAGAGAGTATAATGTTGAAAAAATGAAATGGTATTTCACACATATAAAAAGTATTAATTATAGATAAAAGTTGCCTTCTTTGGGGGTTAAGAGTCATAGAGACCGTAAACAGTAACCTAAGTATGTGAGCATTTTGTATTAAATTTGAAAGTGATACAATTTATCTTAAAGCTAACATCTAAAACCTAAATAAAGAAAACAATGAAGATATGAAAAGCAACTTGGCTATTGTGTATTGGGAAAATACACAACAGGACTCAATAGTAGACCGGCAATGATTTGTCTTAAAATAAGTATTGGGTAATCTACAACAAATACACATTCCCCTCAGACATGAAACCCCAACGTGAAAGCTGAATCAAGTACGGCTAACATTAGATCAAAGGAAATGGTTTATGAAGTTTAGGTAATCCTGATAATTGGGATAATTAGTCTCCAAGGAACAGGAGATTCGACGTTTCGGGCATAAGCCCTTCGAATCTCCTGTTCCTTGGATGCTGCCTGACCTGCTGCGCTTTTCCAGCAACACATTTTCAGCTCTGATCTCCAGCATCTGCAGACCTCACTTTCTCCTTGATAATTTAGTCTCCAACAAGAATATCTAAAAGACTGACAAAGTAAAGGAAAATAAAATATGCATGCAAGTTAATGAGAGACATGAAGATGGGCAATAAATATATTTTTAGATATTTGTAAAGGAAATGATTAATAAGGAAGAATGTGGGTTCCCTATAAATAGAAACGGGAGAATGTATAGCAGAGAATATGGAAATGAAAGAGAAGCAAAACAATTACTTTGTGTTTGAACTCATGGAAGAAAATGCAGACAATATACCAAAAATCCAAGGAAACCAAGGGATTTATGAAAATGAGAAACTGAAGGGAATTAGCAATCAAAGAAGGAAAGCTGATAAGCACACTGGACTAAATGAGCTACATACCAGAATTTTGAAGGAGATGACAATTGAGATAATGAACACATTGCTGGTTAATTTTCAAAAGTCTACAGATTCTGGAAAAGTTCCCTCAGTCAGTAAAGAACCCTGCTAATGGAATGTTTGCCCTTATTTCAACAGCAATGGAATATACGAATAGGGAAGTCTAATTGCAACTGTTCAAAAGACCTGGTGAAACCATGTCTAGAGTACTGTGAGCAGTTTTGGTCACTTTATTTCAGGAAAAATATATTTTTATTGGAGGCAGTACCTGATATGGAAGAATTGTATAAACAGCCTAGACTCACTGAAATTTATAAGAATGAGAGGTGATCCCACTGAAACATATAGGATTCTTAATGGGCTCAACCGGGTAAATGTTGAGAGGATTTTCCCCTCATGGGAGAGGCTAGGACAAGCCAACATAGCCTCAGCATTAAGGGATTCCAATTTAAAACTGAGATGAGGAGGAATTTCTTCCCTTAAAGGGTTGAGAGTCTTTGGAATACCTTGCCACAGAAAGCTGTGGAAGAATAATACTTGGGTGTATTTAAGGCTGAAATAGATAGATTCTTGATCAGCAGGGAATGAAGGGTTATGGGGAAAATGCAGAAAAGTGGTCAAGAGGAATGTTGAAATAGCTATGATCCTATTGAATGATTGAGTAGGATTAAGGGGCTGAATGATCTACTTCTGGTGTTATTTCTTATGGTAACTATTTAAAAACAGAAGTAGAGAGAATATGGACAATTATAGATCTGTTAGCTGTAATAGAAAAATATTAGAATCCATTATAAAGGATGTAATAACTGGGCACATAAAATAATGATATGATTGGGCAGAGTCAACATGGTTTTAAGAATGGAAATTCATATTTGACAAACCTGTTGGTTTGTTACTTATACCATAGAGGATGAAAAGAAAGTAAATGAAAAAAAAAGAAATGAATGTGGTATATTTGAAAAATAACAAGAGTTTGCAAAATGTTGATGTATAAAGGAATATATGTGTTCTTGATCATCAAAGCTAGAATGCAGGTGCATCAAGTACTTACCAAGTCAAATGGTCTGTTGATTTTCATCATATTAGGTTTGGACTCAAAGTAAAGATATCTTCCTACAATTGTGTAGAGCCTTGGAGAGACCATACCTATAGTGTTGTGTACAGTTTTGGATTCCTTATCTGAAGAATGGTGTTTTTGACATAGAGAGAGTGTATTGAAACTTCAGCAGGCTAATGTTGGAGTTGGTGGAGCTGTTTTATGAAGTGAGGTTGAGAAAACTGGGCTTGTATTTTCTAGAGTTTCACAAAATGAGAAGTGATCTCCTTGAAACAAAATAATTTCATAAAATTTCTTCAGTATGGATGTAGATGAAATATTTCCCTGGCAGGTGAATCTAGAACCAAAGTACACAGTCTCAGAATGAGAAGCAGGTTGCTTAAGAACAAGATAAGGAGAAATTTCTTTGCCCAGAGTGTGGTGAATCTTTGGAAGTTTTCATCCTGGAGGGCTGTGGAATCTGAAGTATTGAGCAGGTTCAAGACAGATGTTGCTGAATTTCTGGATTCTAATGGCATCAAAGGGTATGGGCATAATGTAGTAATGTGGTGTGAGGTAAATGATCAACCATGATCGAATTGAATGATGGAACAGGCATTATTGGTTAAATTGCCCAGTCACAGTTCTATGTTTGGATTTCCCTATTCTGCCAACATTTAGAAAGAGATTGTTAGAGGAACCTCATCCACAACATGCAGTCATAATCCATGTGAAAGCACTGACAAGTGAAAGGGTAAGAGTACATAGTTTTAGTCAATAGCTATAGCAGGTGAATAAATGTTGAGTTTATGCTCACTATCTCAAAAGCCAATATTATTAATGTTTTGAGAGGGTGCCTTTCAATTTATTGAATGCCAAAAGTATAGGTGTCAGATATTGGTTAACAATCTATGTTAGAAGAGTTTGAAATGTTTTGAAGCAAGATTGGAGTGAAGCACATTAATGTCATAATGTCATCCAGTAGTAAATAGTATTGCAGAAATAAGTGTTCAAATTATGAAGAACGTTTTGCAGATGTATTTTTAGGTGCAAAGCTAGGCAGTAAATTTTCATGTTTCTTTTAACACAGACCAAATAACTTTCTGTCCTCCTTAAGAATACAGTCTACAACATATTCCTCAAGTTACAAGCTAAATTTTAAACACACTTCTATGACAAGTTTTTCTCTGTTGAAATATGAGAACAATAGAAAATAAGTGAAAAAAAAATCATCTTGAAGTTGAGTCATAATTCAAGAGACTTGAAACCCCAAGAGTTCAGTGCTGATCAAAAGATCTTGGTGAAAACGTTTGAATTTATAAGGAAAAGTGCGGGATTAGACTTGTTGTAAGGAGCTCAATACATTCACATACCTACAGAAGGCTGAAGTGAGGCTCCATCAGTGTCATATTTGATTGAAAAAAGCAGTCTGTCAGAGGGACACTTTGATAAACTTCCTATCATCCAAATTCTTCCCGCAGCCCAAAGTGAAAGAGAAAATCAAAAAGAAACTGAAAGTTTTCTGGTATTACAGAATCCACTGGTAGAGCAAAGTGAATCAGTGTTTTCAATTAAGACAAAACAATGTCAGAGTCATAATCAGTAAGTGGAGATAGTAGATAAAGATTTAAAATTCAGATTTAACACAGTGATGTTGAGAGAACAGAGTCAAGCTAATGGAAGTAGAAGATGACACCCAGGTCAAAAATAAACATCAGATAGGTTTATAGAAAGTGCACAGAAAGGAAGAAAAACTTAATTCTTTTCATTAGTTCTTGTCAAATAATGATAATTTTGTTGAAGACAACTGGTAGAATCTTGTTGGCATCTGAGTGACATGGATCACGTTGATATTTGTCGCAGAATCAAATAAGAATCTGGTGAGGCCTATTTTGATGTTGGGAGCATCTCGCTCCATTCGTTTATCTTGTGGTGCAGCAAGTTTCTCACTAGGCAGCACCAAGTTGCCAATTAAGGGGGATTATTGCTCATTAAACATTTGCTTCATTAATATTTAGTTTTATATGTTACCAAACTCATCAAACAAGCTGGATGATTCAAAATAGAAACGAGAACAAGCACCTGGCAGATTTAGCTCACCACTTGCTCTGAACAGCATCCATGTTACCTATGGCCAAACTGTATCTCAGGCAGGATCCATGGACACCAGCCTCACACAGACCTTGTCCAAGGATACTAGCACCAGCCAACACATCATGACCATCTTAGCACCTCTCTGATACACTTTAAAGCTGCTCATGAAGTACAGAATTGCCTTGCAGAGCTATCAGTTACCAGCTGGAACACTGTGAGCAGGGACAGACATCCAGGTCACAGATTGGATCAGGCTGCATCTTAGCACTGCTTTCTTGCTCTCTTCATGCTTACTCACATAGTATCTGCTTACTTGCTCATCAAAGTCAAAGTCATTCAGAAGCCTTGGATGAATGAAGGTCTGGATATTCATCCATCAATTGTACTTAAGGTAGCAAGGAGAATCTATATGGTCATTAGGCTGCATCACTGCCAGAAGCAGAGGGAGCCAAGGCTAGGAGCAAGGGTGGGAAACATAGTTCTTCATATAGAGGTGAGAATAAAAATAGTGCTTTGGGGATATATGGTATAGCATCAGATAGTATGGTAGACAACAAGAGGACATGTTATTGGTAGGAACCAATACCATGGCATTCACAGAGGAATGTATAAGAGCAAGAGTGGCCATCATTACAGTGTAAAGTCATGGTTCAGGGAAGATAAACAAAGTTCAATGTGGTGAGTCTTCACATTGTAGTAGTAAGTGGAATTGTGCAGTTGAGGTAGTGCAGACGATAGCAAAGATGGAGGTTCGGTTATGGAGTGAGATGTATGTGGTGATTATGCAGGTGCTGATTGCATCCATACAAGATTACCTGCCATCACTTGTCCTCAAGATGTGAAGTGTTACTGGAAAAGGCTAAAATAATACCCAGGTGGCAGTCAGTTTCAATTTTATGTGTGAAAGCTTGAGATCCAGTTTGCTGAATGCTGTGACGCTGTAGCAATAAATATATGCAACAGCTACATTCAATTTATAATCATTTCATTGTCCATTTACTTTGCATGCAGTGAAGAAGCTTCAGGGTAAGATGCTTGTCAAAGGCAATTTGCAACATGACATTGGTGCATACAAAATGAACTTGGGAATCTCAGTAATGTAGAAGGTATTAGCAATGATGGAACAACATTGGTTAGGCTAATGTTGGAATATTTTGTACAATTCTGGTCTCCTTCCTATCGGAAAGATGTTGTGAAACTTGAAAGGGTTCAGAAAAGATTTACAAGGATGTTGCCAAGGTTGGGGGATTTGAGCTATAGGGAGAGGCTGAATAGGCTGGGGCTGTTTTCCCTGGAACGTTGGAGGCTGAGGGGTGATCTTATAGAAGTCTACAAAATTATGAGGGGCATGGATAGGATAAATAGGCGTAGTCTTTTCCCTGGGGTCGGGGAGTCCAGAACTAGAGTGCATAGGTTTAGGGTGAGAGGGGAAGATATAAAACAGTCCTACAGGGCAACCTTTTCACACCGAGGGTGGTATATGTATGGAATGAGCTGCCAGAGAGAGTGGTGGAGACTGGTACAATTGCAACATTTAAAAGGCATTTGGATGAATATGTGAATAGGAAGGATTTGGAGGGATACGGGCTTGGTGCTGGCAGGTGGGAGCTAGATTGGGTTGAGATATCTGGTCAGCATGGACTGGTTGGACCGAAGGGTCTGTTTACATGCTGTACATCTCTATGACTCTAAAAGGCTGCTGCACATCAAGGAGGAACCATCTATTCATCCATTTTCCAATGGCTCACATCATCATCTGTCATGTAAGTGTAATGATGGTCTGTATTGAATGCAGTGAGAGGTTACGTGTTTGATGTAGGTCTCAGATTGGAAGAGAGTCAGAGCATTGTAAGTACTCCCTTTTCAATACCATTGAGTGGTCACTTAGACATTATGGCACTCGCACCAAACTGCTGCACTTGACTGATGATGGATGATGGACACATGCCCTTTGTCATCACACAATTGTCCGGAAAGTGTACTGCATCATCTAGGCTTGCTGTGCTCTACATAAATGGAGCAGATAATGGAATGGTGTGCTGGATACTGACAAACTGGGTGAATGAGAAGTCTTCAAAGAATGAGGTCAAGGACACTGGGGAGGTGGAAGCTGTCATGGACAAGGGATCTAATGGGTACTGCACACTCGGTAGAAACTCATTGACACACATTTCCACTGGGAGAGAGCTAAGTGCAACAAACCATTATTTTAAAGTAAAATATCCCCTGGTCTCAAAGCTGAAATGTGGCTTGTATTATCAGTGTGAACTTCAGATTCTATTGCTTTTGTTGGTGTTCCCTTTTGCTTTCTGTAAATAAATGTTCATGTTTGAAATTATCTGATTGCTTGCATGTATGCAATGCCACCTTCCTGGACAAAGATGAGCTGCAAGTCTACAATAGGCATTGGAGATGGGTGGCTCTAAAATAGAGAGTATTCAGAGAGGATGTGGCTAACAACAAGTAAACTGTATAGGCTTGGTAATTAAACAGTGACTAAAGTGAAAGGATAAGATTGCATCTCAAGGAAGTGTTAGCTATGCTCACTGTGTGCTGGGAACAGCTTACAAACACTCTACTAGTTGACCAGCAACCTTTCAAAGATGGCAAAGGTGCAAGGGATTTTTTTTGCAGATATTCAGTAAGAGATGAATTGTTCTGGAAAAAGCACATGATAAGATGGGCATAGAATTGGACAAAGGAACTCCATAGTTGGTAAGATGGTGTGATAAAATATATGAAGTCTTCAGGAATAAAAGCCTTCCAAAAACTCAACACAACTTGGATTTAGCCAATGAAGAATGTTAGATTGAGCCCACCGTATGTTAAGGAAAAAATATTTTTTAATCATGCAAATCATTTTGGTCATATAGGTTGGTGATTATATACATACTTAAAAGTACTTTCAAGGACTATGAACCTGCACTCCAAGATCCCTTTTTTTGACAACACTCTCTTGGACTCTTCATGTGGACACACTTGTTACAAAGGCCCAACAATGTTCTTCCTCAATTAAAAATCACACAACACCAGGTTATAGTCCAACAGGATTAATTGGAAGCACACTAGCTTTCGGAGCAACGCTCCTTTGTCGCTCCGAAAGCTAGTGTGCTTCCAATTAAACCTGTTGGACTATAACCTGGTGCTGTGTGACTTTTAACTTTGTACACCCCAGTCCAACACCGGCATCTCCAAATCATGACTTCTTCCTCAGGCAGCTGAGGAAATTTGGCAGGACAGCAAATACCCTTGTGAACTTCTATAGGTGTACCATCAAGAGCTATGTGTCTGGATGAATCACTACCTGGGTATGGCAACTGTACCATTCAAGATGGGGGATGGTTACAGAGAGTGGTGAACTCAGCCCGGACAATCACAAAGGCCAACCTCCCATCTACACAATCCATCTTCCATGCCCGCTGTCAAGGACAGGCCACCAACATCCTCAACGATCCATCCCACCCTGGCAATGTTTTTCTACAACCTCTACCATCATGGAGAGGGTACAGCAGCCTAAACACACGCACCAGCCAGTTTCGAAACATGTTCTACCCTACTGTTGTTAGAATACTGAATGGACTCACAAACTCTGAACATTCGCCTCTTTTTGTTTTTGTTGCTGTTTACCGATTATTTACTTACCTATGCTACTTAACTCTGTGATCTGCTTGTATTACTCACAAGACAAAGCTTTTCACTGTTCCTCGGTACACGTGACAATAAATTCAATTCAATTCACCCTTACCATTAAGTATATAGGTCCTGCCCTACTTTGCTTTTCCAAAATGGAATACGTCACATTTATTTAGATGAAACTCCATCTGCCATTCTTCGGCCCATTGGCCCGCCAATCCTTCCTTTTACTTGAGGTATGGCGACCTTCAGTTTAAACTACTAACAGTTGTCTCTCATGATCTGTCTAATGAGAGAGCAGCCCTAAGGCTGGTAAGATTATGATGACTTTACCTTTCTTTGTTCCTGGTGAATAACATCATAGATGATTTCCAAAAACAGCAAAAATGGAGTATGCACAGTTACTGCCAGAAAATTGTGAATAAACACACTCTTCAATGAAAAGATGCAGACTAGGTATCGTTATCTCAAGAGGGTTGGAATATAAAAGCACCATTGTGCTACTGAGACTTTATAAAGCTCTGGTTAGGCCCCCATTTGGAGTACTGTGTCCAGTTTTGGTCCCCACACCTCAGGAAGGACATTCTGGCACTGGAGCATGTCCAGCAGAGATTCACACGGATGATCCCTGGAATGGCAGGTCTAACATACGAGGAACGGCTGAGGATCCTGGGATTGTATTCATTGGAGTTTAGAAGATTAAGGGGAGATTTAATAGAAACTTACAAGATAATACATGGTTTGGAAAGGGTGGACGCTAGGAAATTGTTTCCGTTAGGCAAGGAGACTAGGACCCGTGGACACAGCCTTAGAATTAGAGGGGGTAAATTCAGAACAGAAATGCAGAGACATTTCTTCAGCCAGAGAATGGTGGGCCTGTGGAATTCATTGCCAAAGAGTGCAGTGGAGGCCAGGACACTAAATGTCTTCAAGGCAGAGATTGATAAATTCTTGATGTCACAAGGAATTAAGGGCTACGGGGAGAATGAGGGTAAGTGGAGTTGAAATGCCCATCAGCCATGATTGAATGGTGGAGTGGACTCGATGGGCTGAATGGCCTTACTTCCACTCCTGTGTCTTATGGTCTTATTATCTCATAGTGAAACACATTTGCAAAGGGCATATATGTGAACAGAATGACTTTACCTGTCTTCAGAAGATGATATAAAAAAGCAACACAAGAATAATAAAAAATCAAACGGGAAAAGGAAAGGTGAACTTCAAACAACTATTAGACAAAAACTATTAGAAAAACTAATGAGAAATCCTGTGAACCTGATGGTCTGCGTTCTTAGGTTTTCTGGGAATTGGCTGTAGAGATAATAGATAATGGGTGGTAATCTTCAAAAATACTCCTAATTCATCAAAGATCCCAAAGGATTAGAAAAACACAACTTTAACAAGGGGACAGAAAGCAGAATCTATAGGACAGCTAAATAAATATTGATCATTTGAAAAATTTAAGAATCTTACAAAGGAGTTAACAGTAAGACATGAAGAAACTGTAAAAAGGGTAGGCACAGTTTTATGAAGGGCAAATGCTGTTTGACAAACTTAGTTAGGATCTTTGAAGATGTAACAAGCAAGGAGGGGAAACAAACCAATAGATGTGATGCATTTTGATTTCCAAAAGAGATTCAATGAAGTGCCACATAAAAAAACAAGATAAGAACTCAATATGCTGGAATGACATATTAGCATGGCTACAGGATTGACTAACTAACAGAAAAAGGGTCGGGATAAGTGGGTTATTTTCAACTTTGCAAACTGTAACTTGTGGACTGGCATAGAGGTGAGTGCAGAACATCAAGTATTTACAATTTATACTTGGATGAAGAGGCAGACTATAATGGAGAATTTTTTGGTGACACAGAGATGGGTAGGAAAGCAAGTTGTGAGGGGTATGCAAAGTTTCTGCAAAATGACATAGATAGTTTATGTGAATCAAACTAAGATTGGCAGGCGACGTTTAATGTGGGAACATATAAGGTAGGAAGTCTATAAGAGCAAAATAATGTCAGAGACCGTGCAATGCTGCAGTACAGAATCCTTGTATGTTAATCACAAAATGTTAGCATGCAGGTACAGCAAGTAAATGGGAATATAAATGAAATATTGGCCTTCATTGCAAAAGGGAGGGAATACAAACACTGGGAAGTTAGGGACATCTTGCTACAACTGTACAGAGCATTGGTGAGACTACACCTGGATAACTGTCATGATCTCTTTATTTAAGGAAGGATTGTAGTTGCATTGTAAGTAATTTTGGGAGACTCCACTAAGATGATTCCTGGATTGAAGTGATTATTAGAATTCGAGCAGATTGGGTATAAGTAGAAGAATTAATTAACACATGTAAGAGGGGGCTTGGCAAGGGAGTTGCTGTTTCCTCTTTAAAAGAATCTAGAACTAACAGGCACAGGCCAGTGGACCAGCTGGCAGAGGTATTCACTGATATCTTCAACCTCTTCCTCCTACACCATCGTCCCAGTACCCAAGAAAGATTAGATTAGATTACTTACAGTGTGGAAACAGGCCCTTCGGCCCTAAAAGTCCTTACCAACCCGCCGAAGTGCAACCCACCCATACCCCCACATCTACCTCTTACCTAACACTACGGACAATTTAGCAAGGCCAATTAACCTGACCCGCACATCTTTGGACTGTGGGAGGAAACCGGAGCACCCAGAGGAAACCCACGCAGACACGGGGAGAACGTGCAAACTCCACACAGTCAGTCGCCTGAGTCGGGAATTGAACCCGGGTCTCAGGTGCTGTGAGGCAGCAGTGCTAACCACTGTGCCACCGTGCCGCCCACAAGCATACACAATGTGCCTTAATGATTACTGCCCAGTGGCTATGACCAAGTGCATCGAGATAGTGGTCATGGCCCACATCAACTCTAGTCTCCCAGCTTGCTTCAATCCCCTACAATTTGCCTACAAATATAACACGCCCCAGAAAACACCATTTCCTGTAGCCCTGCACTCATCCCCGTAATACCTGGACAACAAGTACACCTACATCAGACTCCTGCTCATTGATACAGCTCTGCCTTCAACACCGTTATCCCATTCAGACTGATCTCAGAACTCCAAGACCTCAGTCTCAGCTCCACCCTCTGGAATTGGATCCTCAGCTTTCTGACCCACAGACTTCAATCAATGAAGATAGACACATGCCCTCCACAATAACACTCAACACTGGAGCCCCGCCCCACCCCCCCATCCTACGCCCCCCCAAGGATGCAAGCTTAGCCCCCTACCATATTCCCTGTACTCCCACAACTGTGTAGCCAAATTCCAAATGAACGCTATCCACAAGTTTGCTGATGCCACCACTGTGGTAGGACAGATATCTAACAGCGACAAGTCAGAATACAGAAAGGAAATAGAGCACTTGTGATGTGGTGCAGAACAGCCTCTCTTTCAATGTTGGGAAAACTAACAAACTGATCATTGACTTTAGAAAGAAAGGAGGAGAACATGCCCCCATCTACATCAACGGAGCTGAGGTTGAGAGGGTGGAGAGTGTCAAGTTCCTCAGAGTGATGATAACTAACAATCTGTCCTGGACTTCTCACGTGGCATTGACAGTCAAGAAGACATAACAACACGTCTTCTTCAGCCAACTCAGGAAATTTGGCATGTCTGTAAACAACCTCACCAGCTTTTCAAGATGCACCACTGAAAGCATACTGTCCAGATGTACAACAGCGTATGGCATCTGCTCTG
The DNA here is from genome assembly GCF_020745735.1 of Hemiscyllium ocellatum. NCBI lineage: Eukaryota > Metazoa > Chordata > Chondrichthyes > Orectolobiformes > Hemiscylliidae > Hemiscyllium > Hemiscyllium ocellatum. The sequence goes on along the minus strand of NC_083410.1, from coordinate 77,825,604 downwards.
CCCAGGACTGTAGGAAACTACAGAAGGTGATGTGCACAGCCCAAATCATCACGGAAGCCAACCTCCTATCTATGGACTCCATTTTCATGACTCATTACTGTGCAGAGACTGTCAATATCATCAAAGATCTCTCTCACCCTGGTAATGCTCTCCTACAATCTCTTCTGTCAGGCAGAAGATACAGAAGCTTGAACAGACACAGCAGCAGGTTCCAGAACACCTTCTTTCCTATTGTTATTAGACTGAAGAATGGACTCTGTAACTTCAGATAATATTGATCTTGTTAATGTTGTTCGCGCATGCCGTGTGTGGTGTAACGTTTGCCTCTGTCCAAGTTTTTTCATCCTGATCTGTATGGCTTTACTTACTATGATCTATCTGTACTGCTCATAAACAAAGCTTTTCACTGTACTTAGGTACATTTTTCAATAAATCAAATCAACAGAAAATTTAAAAATAAGGGGGCTCCAAGACAGAGAAAAGAAATATGTCTTTCTCTCAAAGGATCATTAAGTATTAGAATTCTCTGCCCAGAGAGCAATGAAAATTGGCTTATCAATAATTTTAAGATTGTGTTAACAGATTTTTGATTGATGAGGCAGTGAAAGGCTATGGACAGGAAAGTGGAGTTAAGGTCACAATTATATCAGTTATAATCTTATTGAAAGTCAAGCACAGCTTTAATGGGTCAATTGGCCTACACTTGCTTCTGCCACTTCAGGCTACAAGTATGGAATCACTTGAATTTGGAGTAATTATTCATTAATTGCAAATTAAAATATTAAATCTAGTATTAGGGCATTTTTGTGGCATTGTGGTAGTGTCCCTTCCCCTGGACTGAGAGGTCTCGGTTCAAGTCCCACCTGCTCCCACAGTGTTTAGTAACATCTCTGAACAGGTTGATTAGAAAAAAATAAGTTTGAACTGGTATTTTCAGGCTTTAAAGCCCTCCTCTCATTTCAAAAATATCTGATTAAAAAGACCCACTTCAGAAAAACAATTTTTTAAAATTTAAAACGAATTGATTTTTCAAAATGAAAGTTCTTATATTTCTGATAAATCTTGATAAAAATATAAAATCCATGCCTTTTTGATATGACTTATTGAACATTTTGAATAACATTTTTCAAAAGATTTAATTCATCAATCTTACGGTACTTTTTTAAAAATTATGCATAATATTTACTTTTTGGCAATGAATCATGAGTGGTAAATATGATTTTCCTGTATATTTATAGGATAGTCTGTTTTATATTTTTGTTGTGCAGTGATGGAATTCATAACGACAACAAACTTTCATTTTTGCACAGGCTACACAGCATAGCTGGGCTAAGGCAACTGAAGTTCTCACCTTCAGGTTTGTGGTAGTTCTCACTCAGATTCATTCATCATTAGCAGGCAGTACTGGCAGCTACAAAGTCCAGGCCATTCAGCAAAAAGATGAAGCCATGTAAATCTATGTGAGGATTTTTCAACTTGCATGAAAGAGTTGATGGATTTTAAAATAAACTGTAAGTCTAGAAAGGTTTTCTCTGTGGAGGAACTGCAAAAACTTATACATCCTTTAATTCAAGAAAAAAAGAATTATGCGGAATCCTTATAGAGTTCTAAGTGACATGGGCTATTGTGAGAAGTATGCCAGAAGTCCAACAAGGCCAATCCCAACCTTGGGAGCATTTTACTCCACCTTTTATGTTTTTGATGAGCGCCAAGGTAGGATTCTTGCAAGGCAGCAAAAACTCACCAATAAAGTTGGATTATAGCTTGTTATATGCCATGTTAATGACTCACTTCACCTCATTGATGTTCAGCTTTCAATCTTACCAAAATTACCAAACAAGCTTGACATGGAAGTCAGAGTGGTCACCTGGTGAATTCAGCTCATGTCTAGCTCCAAAGGTTAGACACTAAGCACTGACATCTCAGAGCATTTTTCAAGGGCACCAGCCTCTTTCCTCCATGGCCATGGACATTGGAAGCCAAAATGTGCCAGCCACTAAAAGACCTCATGGCACATCCCTCATCCACATACAGGACACTTCAATGCTGCACCAGCCATTATCATTGTAACATCGCAGAGAGGACATAGGGTGTTCAGGCAAACACACCCAGTTCATGGACTTGACCAAGCTATAACTCTGGACCTGTACTTGCTCTCATTGCACTCACTCACTCTGAAACTATCTGGATGTTCACAGCATCCCTGCCTTTGCTCCCTCAGCCAGAGATACCAGGTTCTTGTCAGTGTTCTCATGCTATTTATCAAGAGAGAAGCTTTTCATGTTTGTCAGCAGGTCTCAATCAAGTCAAGGGGTTAGCCTTTGCTCAGGGAGTCCTGACACAGTAAGTTAAGGGCAACCTCCACAACCATTCAAGGGGCTTGGTAAAAGTCAGTCACTTACGGTGGTGTGAGTCAGGAAAATCTCCTCATAAGGGGTCAGAAGCTAAAAGAATAGCCCACCATCTATTTTCAGTCTTTCTGGGTTTGTTTACTTCTCACAATGAGAGCGAAGCAAGTATTATGGAAAATGAAAATAGGTGGCACATCTGTTACTTTGCTGCAGGTGCAACTCTTTCTTAAGTGATTGAGTGGGCACACAGTGGGCATGCAGGGGGAATGGTGTCAGGTGTTGGGAAAGGTGGCAGTAGGTGTTGAAGACGTTGCAGGCATTAGTGAAAGTAATAGAGCATGAACCTTGGTGGGAGGTAGGTGCAATAGCAAAGATAAAGTGAGTGAGAGGTATTGTAGAGAAGATGATAGCATTTATGCTGGCAAGCAGAGAAGGACATTGATAGGTAAATTTGTGGATACTTTTTGTCTATGTAAATTTAAAACATTTGTTGCCCGTATAATTTGAAGTCTTATTTTCTAGAAATCTAAAATAAGGGAAGTCCATTTGATTGGTACTCAATCTACCACCTTTAATATTCACTTCTGTCACCACCAAAGCTTAGTAGCAGCAGCCATCTTGAAGAACTGTAAGAATTCAGTAAGGCTCATTCAGCAGCATCTTCCAAATCTATTATCACTACCATTCAGAAAGTTGAAGGTAGCAAACACATGGGAATACAACTACCAGCTGCAAGAACCCCTCCAAATATCCTGGCTTGGAATAGGCTGCATCAAGTTGTGCATATACCCTTGGTATGCAAACACCAAGTTTCATTACGTACTGAGATTCTGTCTGTCCCCAGTGTTGCTAAGGATGGAATTGGCCTAATTTCTGCAAAACACTCCAAATATTTGGACCGTTCCATATCACCCGTCCTTCATGGAGAAAACACTTCTGACCACCAGTCCTTCAGGAAGTGGTCAGCACATAGCATTCTCAAGACCGAGAGGGAAAAGGAGCAGTGGATCCTGTCACATGGTTCCCTGAGCAGACTGTCAAAGTGACTGGGCAGAATGTCTCATCACCAGAATTTTTCCAACAAGCACCAAGACGTCGCTTGGCTGGTGGGGAGAAAGGCACTATCTGTGAGATCTTTCTTGTACACCCTGTCAGTCTGTACCACCGTCTGCTAGGAGAAAGTGAGGACTTCACATGCCGGAGATCAGAGTCGGAAAGTGTGGTGCTGGAAAAGCACAGCCGTCTGGCAGCATCTGAGGAGCTGGAGAATTGACGTTTCAAGCATAGGCTCGTGATTCCTAATGAAGAGCTTATGCGCGAAATGTTAACTCTCCTGCTCCTTGAATACTGCCTGACCGGTTGTGCTTTTCCAGCTCCACACTGTTCGACTGCTGTATGCTGCCCTTGAAGCAGCTGCAAGGTGGGGTAGAGACTGGGGCACATCTCCTTTTAGAATGTGCCTTTTCAAAGGATGTCTGGAGTAAGTTGCAGTGGTTTTTGTAGAGGTTCGTCCCAAGCAGCACACTGAGGCAAACATCAACTGTGCCTGGAGGACCATCAACTTGGTGAATGGCACTCTTTGGTCTGTCTGAAACTTTTTGGTCTTCCAGAGCAATGAGTTGCTCTTGACTGAGTGTTGCAGACTAGCACATTCCAAGGCCCAGGATTATGTGCTCGTGGGTGCACTAAAACTTGGGCAGCTTGTTGTCAATGCACCATGGGGAAAGACCACTGTCTGAGGTCCTTCTGCTGACATTTAAAGAGGGATGATTCAGTTATTGGAACCTCCTCATGCCTCGAATGCATATAAGTACAGTCTGATTCAAGCAAGAGATGCCTTTGGTTTGTTTGGATACAATTAAATTCCAGCTTTTTTATTTGTTTCCTTGGTATACTAATGTACAAGAAAAGCGCAACAGGTCAGGCAGCATGCAAGGAGCAGGAGAATTGACGTTTCAGGCATGAGCCCTTCTTCAGCCCTTCTCCTGAAGAAGGGCTCATGTCCAAAACGTCGATTCTCCTGCTCCTTGGATGCTGCCTGACCTGCTGCATTTTTCCAGCAACACATTTTCAGCTCTGATCTCCAGCATCTGCAGTCCTCACTTTCTCCTATATTACTGTACAAAATTGAACTGCATTTGGGACTATGTATTAATACAAAGATATCTCAAAGTTTGGGAGAAGATTTGTAGCTCGGGTGCTCGTTGTTGTAGTTCTGTTCGTCAAGCTGGGAGTTTTTGTTGCAAACGTTTCATCCCCTTTCTAGGTGACATCCTCAGTGCTTGGGAGCCTCCTGTGAAGTGCTTCTGTCATGTTTCCTTCGGCATTTATAATGGCTTGTCTCTGCCGCTTCTGGTTGTCAGTTGCTGTCCGCTGCAGTGGCCGGTATATTGGGTCCAGGTCAATGTGTTTGTTGATAGAATCAGTGGATGAGTGCCATGCCTCTAGGAATTCCCTGGCTGTTCTCTATTTGGCTTGCGCTATAATAGTAGTGTTGTCCCAGTCGAATTCATGTTGTTTGTTGTCTATGTGTGTGGCTACTAAGGATAGCTGGTTGTGTCGTTTCGTGGCTAGTTGGTGTTCGTGGATACGGGTTTTTAGCTGTCTTCCTGTTTGTCCTATGTAGTGTTTTATGCAGTCCTTGCATGGGATTTTGTACACTATGTTGGTTTTGCTCATGTTTGTGTGCTGTTATGAGTCCTAGTGGTCGCAGCAGTCTGGCTGTCAGTTCGGAAATGCTCCTGATGTATGGTAGTGTGGCTAGTCCTTTGGGTTGCGGCATGTCCTCGTTCCGTTGTGTTTCCCTTAGGCATCTGTTGATGAAATTGCGTGGGTGCCCATTTTTGGTGAATACCTTGTATAGATGTTCTTCTTCCTCTTTTTGCAGTTCTGGTGTACTGTAGTGTGTTGTGGCCCTTTTGAATAGTGGCCTGATGCAACTTCGTTTGTGTGTGTTGGGGTGATTGCTTTCATAGTTCAGAACTTGGTTGTGTGTGGCTTTTCTGTATACCTTTGTGCTGAATTCTCCGTTCGGTGTTCTTTGTACCATCACGTCTAAGAATGGGAGCTGGTTGTCCTTTTCTTCCTCTCTCGTGAATCGGATTCCTGTGAGTGTGGCGTTGATGATCCAGTGTGTGTTTTCTATTTCTGTGTTTTTAATGATTACAAAAGGTGTCGTCCACATATCTGACCCAGAGTTTGGGTTGTATTTGCGGTAAGACTGTTTGTTCTAACCTTTGCATTACTGCTTCTGCTATGAGTCCGGAGATCGGTGAGCCCATAGGTGTTCCATTGATTTGTTCATATACCTGGTTGTTGAATGTGAAGTGTGTTGTGAGGCACAGGTCCAGTAGTTTAAGTATGCTGTCTTTGTTATAGGTTCAACGTCCTGTTGTCTGTTCTGTATGTCCAGCAGGTTGGATATTGTTTCTCTGGCTAGGGTTTTGTCGATAGAGGTGAACAGTGCTGTTACATCGAATGAGACCATGGTTTCTTCCATGTCTATGTGTATATTTCTTATGATGTCCAAGAATTCTTGTGTTGATTGTATAGAGTGTCTGGATCCGCTGATCAGGTGCTTCAGTTTCTGCTGTAGCTCTTTAACCAGTTTGTGTGATGGTGTCCCTGGTAGTGATACTATGGGTCTGAGTGGGATGTCTGGTTTGTGTACTTGAGGTAGTCCATAGAATCTGGGAGTGTTGTTGCTTTCAGGTTTCATTCTTTGTAAGGTCAGGCCTGGTTATCGGTCCGTTTTTTTTGTAGATTCCTCAGTGTGTTGTTGATCCTATTGGTGAGCTGTGGGGTGGGGTCAGGCTCCCTCTTTTGGTAGGTGTTGGTATCTGCAAGTAATTGTTGTGCCTTTTGGATGTAGTCTGCTTTGTCCAGTATGACCGTCATTCTGCCTTTGTCTGCTGGTAGTATGATTATGTTCTTGTCGCTTCTTAGTGATTTTAGTGCTTCCCTTTCCTTGGTGTTGAGGTTATGTGTTTGTCTTTTCCTTATTATCATAGGTACGATACTTTGTCTCACTGTTTGTTGTGTCTCTTCTGTCAATCCATTGTTCCTGAGTGTGCATTCTAGTGCTGCTAGGAAGTCTGCTGTCTTAGCGTCCCTGTGGTTGTAGTTGAGTCCCTTGGCCAGCATTGTTCTTTCCGTGTCTGTGAACTGTCTGTGGGAGAGGTTTTTAACCCAGGTGTGTGTTGTGGTGTCCTCTTCGTTGTGTGTTAGTTTGGCCATTTTTTTCTTTTAATGCCATTTTTTTGCTGTGTGTGGTCCTGTTCTGTCCTTTGGTGACGGTCTGTTCTGTAGTTCAGGTCCATTCCTGATTGGTGGTTTTTGAAATTAACGATTTTTGGCGCGTAATTTCTTGTCTGTATTTGTGAAGTCTGTTGTGAGCATCCATAATCATTTTACCTGGATCATCCTGAGTCCGTTCTGTCTGGCTGTGTCCCTGGCTTGTGGATTGTTGACTGGTGGCCTGTATCTGACACATAGTGGAAGGATTTGATTCTTTCGGCATTCATGCAGGAACCGGAGTTGTTCGTATGTGGCGCTTAGGCGGTTGGCACAGGATTCCCATTTCCTGGCTTGTCTTAGCGTCTCTCACCCGTAGGTGTTCAAAGTTTGGGAGAAGATTTGTAGCTCGGGTGCTTGTTGTGGTTCTGTTCGCCGAGCTGGGAGTTTTTGTTGCAAATGTTTCGTCCCCTTTCTGGGTGACATCCTCAGTGCTTGGGAGCCTCCTGTGAAGCGCTTCTGTCATGTTTCCTTCGGCATTTATAGTGGCTTGTCTCTGCCGCTTCCAGTTGTCAGTTGCTGTCCGCTGCAGTGGCCATGAGCAAAACCAGCGTAGTGTACAAAATCCCATGCAAGGACTGCATAAAACACTACATAGGACAAACAGGAAGACAGCTAATAACCTGCATCCACGAACACCAACTAGCCACGAAACGACACAACCAGCTATCTTTAGTAGCCACACACACAGATGACAAACAATATAATTCGACTGGGACAACATTACTATTATAGTGCAAGCCAAACAGAGAACAGCCAGGGAATTCCTAGAGGCATGGCACTCATCCACTGATTCTCTCAACAAACACATCAACCTGGACCCAATATACCGGCCACTGCAGCGGACAGCAACTGACAACCGGAAGCGGCAGAGACAAGCCACTATAAATGCTGAAGGAAACATGACAGAAGCGTTTCACAGGAGACTCCCAAGCACTGAGGATGTCACCTAGAAAGGGGACGAAACGTTTGCAACAAAAACTCCCAGCTTGGCGAACAGAACCACAACAACAAAGATATCTACTATGTATGAAGTATATTTTGGAAAAATAAATTTGCTGTTCCTTAACTGTATCTGGATCAAAATCCTGGAATGCCTTTTGTGACAACATTGTGCATGTGTCTACACTTCAAATTCTGCAGTGGTTGAGGAAGGCAGCTAAAACCAGCTTTTCCAGGGCAATTGGGATGACCAATAAACCATTGTCCAGTGTGCCCATATGCAATGAAGAAACAAACAAAAACTGCTGTTAAGATCCTGTGTGCTATAAATCCCTTTAGTCTGAATATTGAAGTTGAACTATCACCCTGCAGTCCATTAAAGCTATTAGCAGGGCTCAATAACATGGTAGGGGTAACTCCCTCAGTGCTGGCTTCAGTTAAATGCTACCAGACAAATCTTGGTGTAAATATTCCAGCAAATAATTGCCTTTATTGCAGCACTGAAAATCTTCATATCATTTAGAATGAGCACTTGATTTTAGCTTGACACCAAGCTAAAATTTGAGTTCTGCAATGACATCAATAAATAAAAACACTGAGCCAGATTAAACATTGATCATTACATCGGTAGGTGCTGGTTGAAGATATCTCCACCTTTTGACATGATTGTTGCTCAGCAGCAGTAACAATTAAGTTAAACAACAATCATTAAAAAAATGTTTCATTATGTAACTAATTTTATACAGGAAAACAAACGTGTTTCATTACAGATGATCAGTAGAATTTTATAACACATGAGGCAGACCTTGGAAATGTAATTTTAAGAATTCAGCTCATAAAGCAACAATGCAGCTGTATTCTATATTAATCTCACGATAACATATGATCTACCATAATGTACAATTCCAACACTGCTATATTACTTCTACAGTTTTGCCCATTAAAACTCATTCACTCCACATTTCTCATGCTTATGTTCCAGAAACTGGTGCTGGAAAGATGAATTGCAGCTTTAGATCACAAATTTAGCCATCAGCAAGACAAGATGTCACTAAAAATATGGGGCATAGTGATCAATATATTAATTTTGTACCTTCAACCATCCATGATTCTATTTCATTGGCATTCTAGCCCAAAACTGTCAAAGTTGGAAGAATTGTGTAAAGTTCAAATATTTATTCGTTAGTTTTAGCAAAGTACAGCAATGCTGATAAATAAAAATGCAAGATTCTGCTATGACATAGTATGCACAACTGGGTTTATTGAGGAGATAGAACATAGAACGTAGAACAGTATAGCACAGAACAGGCCCTTCAGCCCACGATGTTGTGCCGACCAATGATCCTCATGTATGCACCCTCAAATTTCTGTGGCCATGTAAACGTCCAGGAGTCTCTTAAATGTCCCCAATGAGCCTGCCACCACAACTGCTGCTGGCAACGCATTCCATGCTCTCACAACTCTCTATGTAAAGAACCTGCCTCTGACATCCCCTCTATACTTTCCTCCAACCAGCTTAAAACTATGACCTCTTGTGTTAGTCATTTCTGCCCTGGGAAATAGTCTCTGTCTATTGACTCTATCTATGCCTCTCATTATCTTGTATACCTCAATTAGGTCCCCTCTCTTTCTTCTTTTCTCCAATGAAAAAAGTCCTAGCTCAGTCAACCTCTCCTCATAAGATAAGCCCTCCAGTCCAGGCAGCATCCTGGTAAACCTCCTCTGAACCGTCTCCAAAGCATCCACACCTTTCTTATAATAGGGCGACCAGAACTGGACGCAGTATTCCAGTTGATGATAGTCTTAACATGAGAAAGAACCAATTTGAATGACAAACAATGTCTTTTAAAGTGTGTCTTAAATTGTGCAATCTAAATCTAGTTAGTTAGATAAATCTGAAATTGTAAAACTTCATCTGGTTCACAAATGTCTTTTTAAAGGAAACCTACTGCCCTCACCGAACTTAGCCTCTACATGAACCCAAAACCCATAGAAATCCCTCTGTAGTGCCAATGCAGAACACTCAGTTTTATCTAACCACTACTAAGAAGCAAATAACTCTGGACTAACCAGCCCACATCGTGCAACATCCTGCCATCAATGGTGGTCAGTAATCAAACAATGAATGACATGAGGAGAGTGGTGGTTTATATTAACACATAGTTGCAAACAACAAAGTTGAAATGTATTAGGAAGTGGAAGTTTTTAAATTATAATATGTAAATTAGAATTTGGGACATTCAAGGTGATTCTGCTTGTATTAACATATTGGCAGAAAACCTCCTTTGTTAACAGTTGGACTCTACAAATATGTTTGGACAAATGGGAGTGGTGCCAGGGGACTGGAGAGTGGCGAATGTTGTGCCCCTGTTCAAAAAAGGGAATAAGGATAATCCCTGGAATTACAGGCCAGCTAGTCTTACTTTGGTGGTAGGCAAAGTAATGGAAAGGGTACTGAGGGATAGGATTTATGAGTATCTGGGAAGACACTGCTTGATTAGGGACAGCCAGCACGGATTTGTGAGAGGTAGGTCTTGCCTTACAAGTCTTATTGAATTCTTTGAGAAGGTGACCAAGCATGTGGATGAGGGTAGAGCAGTGGAGGTAGTGTACATGGATTTTAGTAAGGCATTTGATAAGGTTCCCCATGGGAGGCTTATGCGGAAAGTCAGGAGGCATGGGATAGAGGGAAGTTTGGCCAGTTGGATAGAGAACTGGCTAACCAGTCGAAGTCAGAGAGTGGTGGTAGATGGTAAATATTCAGCCTGGAGCCCAGTTACAAGTGGAGTTCCGCAGGGAGCAGTTCTGGGTCCTCTGCTGTTTGTGATTTTTATTAATGACTTGGAACAGGGAGTCAAAGGATGGGTCAGTAAATTTGCAGACGATACGAAGATTGGTGGAGTTGTGGATAGTGAGGAGGGCTGTTGTCGGCTACAAAGGGACTTAGATATGATGCAGAGCTGGGCTGAGGAGTGGCAGATGGAGTTCAACTCTGTCAAGTGTGAGGTTGTCCATTTTGGAAGGACAAATAAGAATGTGGAATACAGGATTAATGGTAGGGTTCTTAATAAGGTGGAGGAGCAGAGGGATCTTGGGGTCTATGTTCATAGATCTTTGAAAGTTGCCACTCAAATGGATAGAGCTTGTAATGTGGCCTATGGTATATTAGCGTTCATTAGCAGAGGGATTAAATTCAAGAGTCATGAGGTGATGTTGCAGCTGTATAGGACCTTGGTAAGGTCACATTTGGAGTACTGTGTGCAGTTCTGGTCGCCTCATTTAGGAAAGATGTGGAAGCTTTAGAGAGGGTGCAGAGGAGATTTACCAGGATGTTGCGTGGAATGGAGAATAGGATTACGAGGATAGGTTGAGAGTGCTAGGCCTTTTCTCATTGGAACAGCGAAGGATGAGGGGTGACTTGATAGAGGTTTATAAGATGATCAGGGGAATGGATAGAGTAGACAGTCAGAGACTTTTCCCCGGGTACAACAGAGTGTTACAAGGGGACATAAATTTAAGGTGAAGGGTAGAAGGTATAGGAGGGGATGTCAGCGGTAGGTTCTTTACCCAGAGAGTGGTGGGGGCATGGAATGCGCTGCCTGTGGGAGTGGCAGAGTCAGAATCATTCATGACCTTTAAGCGGCAATTGGATAGGTACATGGATAGGTGCTTAAGCTAGGACAAATGTTCGGCACAAATGTTCTGAGAGAGGTGGCTGAGGAAATAGCGGAGGCATTGGTTGAGATCTTTCAAGAGTCACTGGAGTCAAGGAAAGTGCCGGATGATTGGGAGATCGCTGTTGTAACCCCCTTGTTCAAGAAAGGATCAAGACAAAAGATGGAAAATTATAGGCCAATTAGCCTAACCTCAGTTGTTGGTAAAATTCTAAAATCCATCATTAAGGATGAGATTTCTAAATTCTTGGAAGAGCAGAGTCTGATTAGAACAAGTCAACATGGATTTAGTAAGAGGAGGTCGTGCCTGACAAACCTGTTAGATTTCTTTGAAGAGATGACAAGTAGGTTAGACCAGGGAAACCCAGTGGATGTGGTCTATCTAGACTTCCAAAAGGCCTTTGATAAGGTGCCACACGGGAGGCTGCTGAGCAAGGTGCGGGCCCATGGTGTTTGAGGTGAGCTACTGGGATGGATTGAGGATTGGCTGTCTGACAGAAGGCAAAGAGTGGGATAAAAGCTTCTTTTTCGGAATGGCAGCCGGTGACAAGCGGTGTCCTGCAGGGCTCAGTGTTGGGGTCACAGCTGTTCACATTATATATTAATGATCTGGATGAAGGGACTGGGGGCATTCTAGCGAAGTTTGCCGATGATACGAAGTTAGGTGGACAGGCAGGTAGTACTGAGGAAGTGGGGAGGCTGCAGAAGGATCTAGACAGTTTGGGAGAGTGGTCCAGGAAATGGCTGATGGAATTCAACGTGAGCAAATGCGAGGTCCTGCACTTTGGAAAAAAGAATAAAAGCATAGACTACTTTCTAAACAGTGAGAAAATTCATAAAGCCAAAGTACAAAGGGATCTGGGAGTGCTAGTCGAGGATTCTCTAAAGGTAAACATGCAGGTTGAGTCTGTGATTAAGAAAGCGAATGCAATGTTGTCATTTATCTCAAGAGGGTTGGAATAGAAAAGCACCGTTGTGCTACTGAGACTTTATAAAGCTCTGGTTAGCCCCCATTTGGAGTACTGTGTCCAGTTTTGGTCCCCACACCTCAGGAAGGACATTCTGGCACTGGAACGTGTCCAGCGGAGATTCACACGGATGATCCCTGGAATGGTTTGTCTAACATATGAGGAACGGCTGAGGATCCTGGGATTGTATTCATTGGAGTTTAGAAGATTAAGGGGAAACTTAATAGAAACTTACAAGATAATACATGGCTTGGAAAGGGTGGAGGCTAGGGAATTTTTTCCGTTAGGCTAGGAGACTAGGACCCGCGGACACAGCATTAAAATGAGAGGGGGTCAATTCAGAACACAAATGCGGAGACCAGCCAGAGAGTGTGGAATTCATTGCCGCAGAGTGCAGTGGAGGCTGGGACGCTAAATGTCTTCAAGGCAGAGATTGATAGATTTTTGATGTCTCGAGGAATTAAGGGCTACGGGGAGAATGCGGATAAGTGGAGTTGAAATACCCATCAGCCATGATTGAATGGTGGAGTGGACTCGATGGGCCGAATGGCCTTACTTCCACTCCTATGTCTTATGGTCTTATGGTCTTAACATCGTGGGCCGAAGGGCCTGTTCTGTGCTGTATTAGATTAGATTAGATTACTTACAGTGTAGAAACAGGCCCTTCGGCCCAACAAGTCCACACCGACCCGCCGAAGCGCAACCCATCCATACCCCTACATTTACCCCTTCACCTAACACTACGGGCAATTTAGCATGGCCAATTCACCTGACCCGCACATCTTTGGACTGTGGGAGGAAACCGGAGCACCCGGAGGAAACCCACGCAGACACGAGGAGAATGTGCAAACTCCACACAGTCCCCTGAGTTGGGAATTGAACCCGGGTCTCTGGCGCTGTGAGGCAGCAGTGCTAACCACTGTGCCACCGTGCCGCCCACTGTTCTATGTTCTATGTTCTATATTCTAAATGAACTCATTGAGCTCCTAAGCAATGCTAAGTGAATTCTTTGACCTGGAGTCTTCCATTTTTGGACTAAGCCTGAAAGCGAGAGTAGTTCCAGAAGGATCTTCTAGCAATCAGGCAGCTGATTGGTTGTTGGTAGGCTTTCTATCGAAATTTTAAAGTCCAACCTACCTGAAGCTGCTGGCCAATCAGATACTAGCAACTCCAGAACACAGTAATGCCATGCCAGAGGCTGTGATTGCCAGGACAATAGGCCCTGCATTTGAGCATGATGATTCACTATTTGAGAAGGTAGGTGCTGTTTCTGGTGTTGAATGTTTGCAGAAAGAGGAGTGCAAAGGGTTTGGAAGCAACACAAGGGAGTCATTCTCAGATGCAACTGACCTACAATGGGGCCAGTCCCTCAGTCTTAGACAAATTAATGGAGACTGAGACACCTGCCCACAACTGAGTATTCTAGCACTTGGTTAACAGTCAGATAGACTATAAGTTTCTTATCCCATCTGCACATAAAATCAATGCAGCTAGGTGGGATGAGGTCCTTAAATGGTCATTAATTCATCACATGTGGGCTTCAATTGGCAATGGGCAGGGTAATTGAGCTTGGCCCTTCCTGCCAGATATTAATTCTTGTGTTGGTATTTGGCAGTGGTGATACCTACCTGCCCGATTACCTTCTCCTGCCACTACATCCCTGCTGCTTCCTTGGAGAGGTATATTCCATCCTTTATGGTTTTTGTTAACAAGGAGTGGTAGTTTTTAGGTCTGCTGGACTACTGATGATGTGTCAAGAAATCCAGCTGTTTTCAAAATTAAAGCACAACATGATGACGGTTTGAACTAAATTTATCGCAAGCCTTTCTGTCTCTGATATAAATCACAATTCAAAACCAAGCCAGTGCATAAATGTTTTTGGAATTGGAATTAATAAAATAAATCAATGAGTTGCAATTTTAAGTACTCAGGAAAATGTACCTGATGTTTAAGGGGATAATAACATTTTCAAAATGAAAAATCAGTTTAGTTGGTTTCGAGACTCTCAAAAAACATTTCCACTGAGGGAATATAGATTGTACATTAACAAAACAAACAATAAAACTAATTTTTAAATTTGGGATAATTTTCTAATTATAAAATGACAGGCATAATTTGATTTTGAGTTGAAGTAAAGAATGTATGAGAAAATATCAATGCTTTTATTGATTCTATTAACACAAGAGAATTTAAGATTGATTTGAAGATGGGAATATTCCTTTATGAGGATCTACACCTAGAGGCCAAGGCAAAATATTCCTAGAACAGCTCTTTGAGTGAAGGTTTTTACCTGGGAATATGGTCAGACTCTAATATGGTCATATATATTGTATTTCCCATGCTTTTGAATATGGAGAACGTAACCCTTTTGCTCAGTTTAGTAATCATTGGAGCGCTGAAGGAGACATGCAGGTGTGATGTAGTCAACATTTCATTACCTGATGAATGTGAGTCTAGCAGGGACTGAGCGCCTGTAGACCCGGGTTCAATTCCCGACTCAGGCGACTGACTGTGTGGAGTTTGCACGTTCTCCCCGTGTCTGCGTGGGTTTCCTCCGGGTGCTCCGGTTTCCTCCCACAGTCCAAAGATGTGCGGGTCAGGTGAATTGGCCAAGCTAAATTGCCCGTAGTGTTAGGTAAGGGGTAAATGTAGGGGTATGGGTGGGTTGCGCTTCGGCGGGTCGGTGTGGACTTGTTGGGCCGGAGGGCCGTTTCCACACTGTAAGTCTAATCTAATCTAAAATTATAGAATACATGACCAGAATGTTGTTTGTTCTTATGCTATCTTGCAGCACAATGATTCTTAATGTGGAATTAATATTACAAGACACAATATTGACAGCACTGTGGAGTGTGTGGTGAAAGGGCTTCCTAACTGGTGTGAGTGCTAAGGTGAAAAGGAATGCTGTGTAACTAACCATCAGTGAAAAGCAGGATTATCTTGGAGATGTTACCTGTATGGTTCATATGTTTTCATTAACTCCTCTTAAACCTTTTCTTCTTGGTTTTCATGTTACTAAATTTGTTATAAAATACTTCATATTCCTAAACATTTGACTGCACTTTGTAGGGATATTGATCTACTAGTAAGTACTTTTGTAGGAGAGCTGGAGGTATGCTGGAAAGCCACTTAGTCATACAAAGCAGAATCCGTGTATCCTGTTCTGGAGATGTGAGTTTGAATCTCATCATGGAAGAAGGTGAAATTCTGGATTTCATTAATAACCCTACTAGTAACCATAAACCATTACTGTAAAAATCTATTTGGTTCATTGATGCCCAATAGGGAAGGACAACTCATTATCCTTATCTCAATTTTAGCTGACAAGTGTCAGAACAATGTGTGGCTTGTAAAACTGTACTTTCTAAGGCATTGCTATGGCTGTGTTTTCCTAAACAACCTTTGATTCAGAGAACAATCTATAACTTAGAAATGGTTCCATAACAACCTGTGAGATGATTGAAGATGATTGAAACTGAAGGAGATAAAAGGTAAGAGTCCCAGACATCGTGTTCTTAATAATTACATGTGGAAATCCAGCTATGCATAATTTTTGGACCAATTCAGTTTGATGTGGATCAATCAGAAACAGATCATCTACCACAGAAAAAGGTACAGAAGAAACACTGTTGTTATGCATTCAAAAGCAAAACACAGACTTAGAATACTTATTGGTATGCATCAGCGAGTGAGACATAGACTCATAGATGTTTACTGCACAAAGGGAGGCCATTTCACCTATTATGTCTGTACTTGTCAACAAAGATCATACCACATCAATTCCATTTTCCAGCTCTTGACCCATAGCCCTGAAGGCTATGGTGATGCAAAATGAATATCTAGATTCTGCTCAAATGTTATATAAATTTCTGACTCAACCATCCTTTTGGACAGTGATTTCAGGCTCCCACCTCCTCAGGGTGAAAACAATTTCTCCTCAGCTGTTCTCTTAGCCTTCTACTTCTTACCTTAAATCTGCATTTCCTGGTTATTGAACCTTGATGAATGAAAAAAGTGCTTTCCTATTCACCTTGTCTATATCTCTCATAATCTTATGCAGTTTTTATCAGTTTCTCTTTCAACCTTCACTTCTCCAAAAATAAAACACCTCCACCTATCCAACCTTTCTTCAAAGCTCAGACCTCTAGCTCAGGCATCATTCCTAGTAAATCTCCTCTCCACTCCCTCTACTGCAGTCACATCCTTCCCATATTATGGTAACTAGAACTGTGCATATAACTCCAGTAACAGTCGAACCAGCATAACTAACCTTCTTATCTTGGTATGTATACCCCTGCGTTTGTATTTGTCCAATGTACCTACTCTGGGACCTTCAGGGATCTGTGGATATCACACAAAGATCCATCTGATTTTCAATATTATTAGGGACCAACCATTCATTGTGCAATCTCTTGCCTCATTAGGCCTTCACCAAATGTATTTGTCACTGCTCTGCCTCCTGACCAATCCATTGATATCCTTCTGCAGTTTATGGTGATCCTGCTCACTATTTGCCATCTGACAAATTTTCATGTTGTCTATAGTGTTTTGATCAAACCACCTATCGTTTAAATCCATTGATGTTCATCACAAACAGTAAGGTGCTCCAGCACCAAACTGTGCAAAACCCTACCTGAAACAGATTTCCAGTCGCAGAAACAACCCTCACAATCAACTTATCCTTCCTTCCACCCTTCAGGCTCTCTGCCTTTCTGCTCCTCGGATGCTGCCTGAACTGCTGTGCTCTTCCAGTACCACTAATCCAGAATCTGGTTTCCAGCATCTGCAGTCAATGTTTTTACCTAAGTAATAGTGAATGAACAACCTATAAATAACTTCATTGAAATTACAATTAGGAGCAGTGCATCACAGACTGCTGATTCATTATCATCCATTTATCCTTAACGTAAAATCAACCTTGCCTGTATTGTGTGTTCAGCTCGGCAATTTTGTTGATTAGGATTAATGCTACATATGTTTGCCCACATCTATAACATCATTCTGAAAATAACAAGTGAATCTGGGATAGTGTAGGTCTTGAATGTTAAGAATTTGTTAAGGATGGTTTCTTTCTAAATTTAACAAATTTGACTTTTAATGGAGAAGTGCTATTCATGTCTTTTTAGTGTACTGGGCTAAACAGGGAGATAGGAGAAATAGATAGGAGGAACAAGGCCAGTTGTATGGGTTAATGGGACTACTGGAACAAATACATACAGCAGTGCACTGAAGCATAAAGCCTGGGATCTATCCTGTTTTGGTAATATTTCCTAATCAATGTTTTGAGAAATTGAAGGCATTGTCTTTGGTCCCCGCCATCAACCCACTCCCCAGCCATTAATTTTATCCCTCTACCAAGCAATAGCCTAAGGCTAAATCAGACTGGAGCTACCTTGGAGCTATATACCAACCCAAGATGTGCATCTTCCACATATTTGCTTCGCCTATGTTTACCTAGGTAACATTCCCCAATTTAGCCCTTAATTATCTCAGTTCATCAGCTGCTGGAACCCCCTTTCATGCCTTTTGTTACCTCTAAACCTGATTGTTCTAACACATCTGGCCAATCTCTCAAGTTGCACCTTTCATAACTTAAGTTCATTCAAAACTCTGCATCCTGTGTTCTACCTCGCACCAGTTCCACTTCATCCTCTGACCTATGATCACTGACCTAGCTTGGCTCCTGGTTAAATATTGACTAGATTTTAAAATTCTCATCCCTATTTGCAAACTCTTCCCCTGGTTCACGCCTCTATTTTTCGAACCTCTCCTCAGAATGGTGCTGTTTTTCAAACTGCATACCAATGTGAAAGTACCATTACATGTCGTGCACACAGATTTCTTTTAGTGACCATGGCTGTGTCATACTCTTAAATAAATCACCTACCCACTAAAAAAAGGCCTTGTGATGGCATGCTGCCTCTGGGATATTTACAATCTTCCAATGCTTGTATTGGCAGAGAAATCCTTTAAAAATTGTGAGCTTTGTGTTCTGCATGAAAATGCATGTCAAATTAGTACTGCTGTCAATAAAGATGTCAAAATTTATCATGAGTACTTGACATTTTGTTTGGTATTAACACAATCTAATTAAAATTGATTTTAAAAAAAATATATAGATATACACAAAACACGGACCTAAAAAGGACATTGATTATCAAATGTCTTTTCAAGTTTTGATTTTTAAAAAAAAGGTATTTGGTGTGCAGAACTCAAAAGTTGAGTACTGCTGCTGGCAGTGTGGGAATAATTGCAATGACTTGATGTTTTTCCAAGCTTACTTACAGTACAATACAAGCAATTTGCAAATTGTTGTTCTACTCGGTCTGCTCTATACATCTCCTGACTCACATCCACATGACTGACTTTTAACTGTCCTCTGCTGAAGCCATTCAGTTATATAAAACTGTTCTGATGTCACACAGATGACAGCAGTTCAAGCAGGTTTTCTAACAAGGGATCAGCTATAAATGCTAAGTGAGAAGATAGGGTTTGGATGGGCAAAGCCATTTTAAAGGCGAATCTCTTTGTAAAGTCTTTTTTTGTTTGTAAACTTATTAAAAATAACTGTTCAGAAGAGATAAATACATTTTAAAATAAGTTAAGTTTCTTCCAGCTTTAAAGAGGTAAGTAAAAGTTCTCCAAGATAGCTGTTACTCATTTATCAGTGGATTTCTTAAGCCAGGCTCTTTGCTTTATAACAGCTGACTCATTGCTTTTCAAAACATGTAAATAGAAAGGTTTTCAGTGCTGCTTGAGTGCAGTGTGAACCAGGAATTGGGTAAGAGGCATGAGATCAACAGGGGAACAGTAAATTGATTGAAAAATAATAAATAACCAAATTCATTACCTGTCCTATTGTATTAATGTGTCAGACTGCAACATGTGGACACTTTTGGATGCTACAGCAAGCCATGGTATTGTATTAGTGATAAGTGTCAGCAGCATGAGGAGATACTGATCAGAGAAATTTGAGTTGGAAGCCGTGCTCCAGACATTGTGATGCATCAAGAAGGACGAAATGTATTTAGACTCTTTGTTCCAGATGTTAATTACACACCTTAGGTTAGTGTCCTCTGATTTAGTCAGTGCTCAAGGACAAGGGGGAGCAGGAAATGAGGACTGCAGATACTGCAGATCAGTGTTGAGAGTGTGGTGCTGGAAAAGCACAGCGGGTCAAGCAACATCCGAGGAGCAGGAGAATCGACATTTTGGATATAAGCCCTTCCTGCTCCTCGGATACTGCTTGACCTGCTGTGCTTTTCCAGCACTACACGCTCGACCATAGGTCAAGGGGGTCAAGCATGTAAGGAGCTCAAAACGTTGGAAATGACGGAGCCTCAGCCCATAACTTCAAATCCATTGGATAATTTTATTGTAGCTTGAATGGATGCAGGACAGAGGACTGAGGTGTTGATGAGCACTGTGACAATTGGCACCATGGTACAGGAAGCCATTCAAATATGGGCAGTTGAAGAAATATTATGAATACAGGGGACAGTCTAGTAAGAGAGATAAACAATGTTTTCTGGAACTAGTAGCGTGAATCCAGAAGGCTATGTGCTTTATCTTGAACTCTACCCAGTGCTAGGGTTCAAGATATCTGTTCAGGGCTGGAGAGGAGCTTGGAATGGAATGGCAGGGATCCTGGTGTCATGGTCCGTGTAAGTACCAATGATACAGGTAAGACCATGAAAGAACTTCTTCTGAGGTCGTATGTAGACACTTCAAAAGATAAGTCAAAAGTGTGACCTCAAAGGTTATAAACACAGTCATTATAAACATAGCTATCAGCTGCAGACAGCAGTGGAAACAAAGACCACAGGTCACAATGGTTCAAAGTGAATCAGTTACACACAGCCTGAGGGCTGTATATTGAAGAAGTATTGATCAGACATTTTGGCATCTTGATGGCTTGTGTATGTAAACTTAATAGCTCCCAGCATGGCGAAGGTAAAGGGTGTTAGCATGATCCCATTGGGTGATTTGAACCCAGCTCATAACCCCACTGGTCAAAGATCATAGAGCATTCTAGAATGCCCAGTGTGAGGCAGATAATTATACACAATTGGATGCCATCTTCTCAGCTAAGACTTGGCTGCAGGACCCACCTTTGTGGAAAAGACCCAGCTCTGTATCAGAGTGGAAAGAGATTTCAATGCCCCAGATCAAACATGTGGATAATATTCTTTCTCAGGTGAATACAACTGGATAGACAGTAAATATTGAGGAAATTTGGGAAATGTCACATGGTGTTTTAGGAATGTTTTGTTAATAAAATCAAATAGAATTTGATTTGTGGTTCAATGTCCCTTTGTCCACCTTACTGACAAAAATGCTAGGATAAAGTGCTTTTAACGCACAAACTGGTTGAAGTCTCTAAAGCATGTACAACAACATACAGTCTGGGTAAACTTCCTGAGTACTAATGTTGTAGAACATAGATTATTGAAATGTATGCAGGATGGTTCTATAAAATGGTATGTTAAAGAACCAACTAAAGAATAAGCTATTTTAGCAGACGATGACATATCCCTCACAAATTGTCTCAACGCATTCTATGCTTGCTTTGAGCAGAATTTCGGCGAGAAGTAACACCTATTCCAACAAGTCCTGATGGTTCTACCTCAACAGTCACTGCATCAGAGGTCAGATCAGTTTTCCTTTGTGTCAATTCAAGGAAAATGATGGGACTAGACAGAGTCACGGCCATGCATTCAGAACATACGCAGATCGACTGGCAGAGGTCTTCTCGGACATCTTCAACCTCTCCCTGCAGCAGGCCAGAGTCCCTGTCTGTTTCAAGAGGGCCAACATTACCCCTGTGCCTAAAAAGGCTCATGCACCATGTCTCAATGACTACCGCCCAGTGGCCCTAACTTCGGTGGTCATGAAGTGCTTTGAAAGGTTGGTCATGGTATTAATCAACTCCAGCCTCCCCACTACTCTTGACCCACTCCAATTTGCCTATCGGACCAACAGATCCAAGTCAGATACCGTATCATTTTCCCTTCACTCATCCTGAGAACATCTTGGCACCAAGAACAATTTCGTAAGAATCCTACTCACTGTATACAGTTCAGTCTTCAACACTACTATCACCTGGAGACTGATTTCTAAACTTAGTGATCTCAGACTAAGCCCCACTCTCTGCAACTGGATCCTCAGTTTCCTGATCCACAGGCCACAATCAGTGAAGTTTGGGGACAATATTTCATCTTCAACACTAGAGCACCCCAGGGGTGCGTACTCAGCCCCCTACAGTACTCACTATATACCCATGACTGCGTCACCAAATACAGACTAATGCCATTTACAAGTTCGCTGATGACACCACCATAGTCAGTTGAATCTCAGATAGCAATGAAACAAACTAAGACAGGAGGTGGAAGACCTGGAAAAATGGTGTACTGAAAACAACTTAGTTCTCAATGCCAGCAAAACCAAGGAACCCATTACTGACTTTTGGCAGGATGTTACTCATGCCCCCCCTACACAATAATAGCACAGAGGTGGAACAAGTGGAGAGTGTCAAGCTCCTGGGAGTGGTCATCCACAACAAGCTTTCTTGGACTCTTCATGTGACACACTGGTTACAAAGGCCCAACAACGTCTCTTCTTCCTCAGGCAGCTGCAGAAATTTGGCTTGACGGTGAATATCCTTGCCAATTTTTATAGGTGCGCCATTGAGAGCATTCTGTCTGGATGTATCGCTACTTGGTATAGCAACTGTACTATTCAAGATCGGAGACCGTTACAGGGAGTGGTGAACTCGGCCCGAACAATCACAAAGGCCAACCTACCATCTACAGAATCCATCTACAAAGCCCACTGTCAAGGAAAGGCCATTGGCAAACTTAAAGATCCAACCCACCCTGGCAATGTTTTTCTCCAACCTCCGCCATCAGAGAGAAGGTACAGAAACCTGAACACATGCACCTGCTGGATTCGTAACAGTTTCTACCCTACTGTTGTTAGAATACTGAATGGATTCACAAACTCTTAACATTTCGCCTGTACCTGTGTTTTCATTTCTGCCGTTGTTTACCGACTATTTATTATCTATGCTACTTAAGAATGTAATCTGCCTGTATTGCTCACAAGACAAAGCTTTACATTGTGCCTCAGTACACATGACAATAACTTGAATACAATTCGATTTGCATCCAATATTGTGCAACATTTGCCAATCTTATTGTGAAGGATCCTTTAGTGACCACAATCTGACAATATTTTACACTAAGGTTGGAAGGAATGTAATTCAGTCAGAAATTATGATAAAATTAAACAAAGAAAACAATAGCTGTATGAGAGGCAAGTTGCCTAAGGTAGGTTGAGAAATTGCAATAAAAGGTATGGCAGACCATCAATAGCTGATACTTTAAAAAATCTAATGCATAATATACATTTAAAAATATATTCCTTTAACTCTCAAAAACTCAAAGGTATGTGTTCCAACCATGGTTCACAAGATGAATCAAGAATTACGTTAGATGTAAAGAAAGACCCTATCAAGATGCCTGCAAAGAAAGACCAAGAAAAGATTGAGAAAATATAATGTAAGAGTAAAATTGCAAGAAATATTAAAACAACTGCATGATTTGAAAGGACACGTGTAAATGATGCATCATATTATTGTAGCGCTAGAAAATTTTTGATGTGAGTATTGCTGGATGGGCCAGCATTAATTCATACCTGCCCTTGAGAGGATGATGATGAGTTGATGTCTTGAATGATTAGTGCTTTTGTAGTGTTGATACATTGTGCTGTGAGGTTAAAGCATTGTCCCTATTTGCAGGAGGAAATAGCACTGCAGTTTTAAGACAGGATGGTTTGTGGCTTGAAAGGAGATGCATAAGTTGTGGTATCCCCATGCATCTGGGAAAGGTTGTGGATTTGGAAAGTGCTGTAATGGGAGTTTTAGTAAGTTGAAGTATATCTTGTAGTTGCTATACACTACTTCTGAGTTTTGGGATGTGGTTATGCGAGGATATTGAATGGAGTGCCAGTAAAACAAACTGATTTGTTCTGGAGTCAAAGAGTGTGGTGCTAGAAGAGCACAGCCAGTCAGGCAGCATCCCAGGAGAAGGGGAATTGACTTCCTGCTCCTCATATACTGCCCAACCAGCTGTGCTTTTCCAGCACCACAGTCTTCAACTCTGATCTCAGGCATCTGCAGTCCTCACTTTCTCCTGAGTTGTTCTGGATGCTATAAAGCTTTGAATGTTGTTGGAGTTGCACTCCTCCTGATAAGCAGACAGTGTTCCATCATATTCTTGACCTGCGCACTCTGTATATAGTGAACAACTTGGAGGAATAAGGAGGCTATTTACTCACCAAAGTTCCTAACCTCTGACCATTCCTTGTAACTTCATTAGTTTAATGGGTGATGCAATTCCAATTCTGGTAAAAAAAATCTCATGATATGGTGAATTCAGTGATGTTGACGCATTAGTGCTAGATTACATTAGCCTTGCACATGATGGATAGAGGGTCTTTTGTTCTGGTGAGCTGGTGTCTGAGCGTGGCTGTCGTGGATCTTGCATTAGGACCCTGTTCAAAAAGGGCTACAACACACTGCAGCACTCCTAACCTGCAAAGAGAAGAAAAACACCTCTACAGAATCTTCACCATGAATGGATAACCCCACAACTTCATCTGCAGATGTCTTGCAGACAAATGATATGATGAGGACATGTCATGACCCAACACACAAGCCACTCTACTTTTATATATAAAATGTCTCTGCACTGACAGCCAGACTTCTTTTCAACCACTACACAGACATTCTCCTTGTGTCTGTGTGGGTTTCCTCTGGGTGTTCTGGTTTTCTCACACAATCCAAAGACCAGGATGGGACCATTTGCTGCCGATGATTAGCCTCTGCCCTTTGACCACCAAGGATGCTTAGCCATTGGCCACTGAAGATGATTCGCCACCTCAAAAAAGTTTAAAATGTTAGAGAACAAGCATATCTGAACTGTATAAAATTGTCATTATATTGGTTAAGTAACAGTAACAATTGTTTCAGTAACAACTTATTTTCGTTACAGGAGAGTTTTTTTTAAGCTTGCGTTTTTTTTTTCCATTTACCCTCAAGTCTTCAAAATGGAAACAGAAATTATTAGCAAACATGAAAATAAGATGTTTTACCATGATGTTTTTATATATGTTTTTGATAAACTGTCCAAGAGTGATTCACTATAAAGTTTTGGCGATGTGAACATTCTTATTGTGTTCTTATAGTTTTTTTATTAACGAATGTGTAGCTGATGTCCCTCAGTCAGTCCGAGCATCTTTACTGATGACAAGCAGCATGAAGAAAATGATTCGACGATAAAGGAATGATAGGAGATGCAGACGATAGAATACAAAAAATTGTTCTTGAATTTGGTGAAAGAGATTGTTTGGAATATCTTAGAGGAATAATGCATAACTATCAAATGAACTAAACTTTCATTGTTTAATATTAATGTGAGATTTTACTGCCATTATAAAGATTTTTAAAATATATTTGCTTTTTCTGGTTAAAGTTTGTAACTCATTTTTATATATAAACCAATAAAATGATATTTATTTTACCTTTTTTTTAATCAATGTGTAATATGTAGTTGTATAAATAAAGGGGAATGAGAAGTAGGAAAGAACAGGTGGGAGGGAAAACAATCAGTACATATATATATTTCCTGTGGCGAATAGTGGCGAGGGTCAGTGTGAACTCATTGGGCGGAAGGGCCTGTTTCCACACTGTAGGGATTCTTAAAATGTTGAATGCCCAGTATCTTGGCAACAATCACAGTTCTGTACTGGTCTTCATCAGTTCAAACTAAAGGTTCACTCCTGATCATCAACGTCTGACCCTCTGGACAGCATTGAGGTTTTCAAGTAAAGCTTCTATGAGTTGACCATCCTGGAGTAGCCTGCTCGTCTTCACTTGGGTGCATGTCACTATTTGTCACAATTTGTTGTATGCTACACAACCTCAAAATTGTGGAAGTACAGTGCCATCAATCAAGATCATGGGGAGCATCTGAAGAGGATGTAAATGAGGAAGAAGAAGTGATAAAGCAAAAGGAAATTTTTTCAGCTGCATAGTCCATGATTATCTCATCCAATGCCAGTAAATCCAATCTCAAATCCCCATTCTATAATTCCACACTTTACCTTCCCTTCCCTCTGTAACTAGTCAACACAGTGTATACTAATGAAGGGTTTTTGTCCGAAACGTCGATTTTCCTCTCCTTGGATGCTGTCTGAACTGCTTTTGCAGCACCACTCTAACCTAGAATCCGGTTTCCAGCATTTGCAGTCATTGTTTTTACCTATACTGGCCACAAAAATCTATTGCAAAACAAACCACCATTATCAAATAGAGCATCTAATATCAATGCAGCACCTTGTTTGTCTCATAGGTGCCTTTGTCTGACCTAATGCTGTTGCACAGTGTTACCCTAAGGCTGCAGCATTGATTTTGGAAGAATGTTGACCTTGAAATGGGAAAATTGCAGATGGTGATATGGGGCAACATCATGCTGTTCTGGGCCTGGAAGGCCCAGCTTCAGACTGCATCATCTCAACATAAATAACCACAGTTTTTGTTGTCCATAGCAAAGCCACTGGTGGAGTGTCAGTGATGGGAGCACGACCCTGTCATCCTCAGATAACACTGTAGATTTGTGTTCCATGAAGGGGCTACCACTCCCAAGAGACAACACCTTAGCAATCCTAGTGTAGTGATTGTAATGAGGTCAGACAGATAGACCTCGTAGAATATGAGTACCCTTCTTATGTCTGACAGTTCCCCTGGCTGACAGATATACATGGAAGTAACAGAGGTTATGTTCACTCTGAGAGCTGGTTCTGACGTAGCTGGATCAGAATCGAGAACATTCCTTGAGTGAACAAAGGGACTTTGTGATGGGATACCAGCCTCTGATTAGATAAAGGTGACTAGCAGAGGCATGTGACTGTGGATTAAACCTTAAGATACTGAGAGAATTTGAGTATTTCCTAAAGTTAAATGGTATTCGACATATTAGGACAGCTCCATACCGTCATCCAATGGTCTGGCAGAAAGAGCAATCCAAACTTTGACGGCAGGCTTAAAGAAACAGCCTACAGCTTCACTAGAAACCAAACTGTCTTAGTTTCTAATTGATTTATAGGACCACCCCTCATGCAACTATTGAGAGCTCCAGCAGAATTTCTCATGGGTAGAATATTCTGCACCAAGTTAAATCTGATCTTCCTGGATCTAAGGGGTAGGTTCAGGAAATAGAATGCTAGTGCTGGACACAAGACTCCACAAAATGAGAGACAGGTTACTTCAGAGGACAAAGCTTGGTGTAGGAGCCACAGGAATAGTCCTGAATAGGTAAAAGGCATGGTTGATGCTAGGTCAGGTCCAGTGGCATATAACGTTTGGGTAGATGCAATGGTCCTGAACAAGCATGTGGACTGTGTGGAAGATACAAACTTGGAAATGATGTGTGAGCTAAATGTGCCCAGCTCCTTAACTGCCTTTCCAACTGTTCTAGAACCTGTGGGTTCTCCTATTCCATCAACCACTGGAGATATCTTGGAAACTGAGATGGACGTGGCAGACATCACCTCCTTGATGCCTTTGCCATCTTAAGAGGACAAAGATTTTCCTCCGGGACCCTCCAGGCACAACAGGTGAGTTACTGTGCATTACATGGCACCCATATCACAAGCAGATTTGGAGGAACCTGACCCAGTTCGAAAACACCCCAGGAGGAGATACAAAAATAAACTGGCCGATGTCCTCAGAATCAGAGGGAAAGGGAAACAATGATTGTAACAAGGTCAGCAATGTGGATCTCATAGAATCTGAATTCTCTGATAGGGGTTCTTAATTTGCTTCAATCAGGGAGATATAAACAGGAGTGTCAGAGATCCTGCTCACTCTGAGAGCTGGCTCTGAGGAAGCTGGATCAGTGTCAATGACCCTCCTCGTGTAAATAAAGGATGACTTGGTTATGGGAAACTGACCTCTATGGAGTTATTTTCCCTCCCAACAGGTTGCTGCATTGTCATGAAAGTCTGCCAGCTCCTTTGAATATGACACTGGCGGACATGACGGTGTGTGCACAGCCCCAAGCTGGGATTGCATGACCCAAATTTAAGTTTTTAATGTACTATTGAGACAGTGGGACCTTTCTGTCCATGCTGAAATGAAACCTGAGGCATCAATTACTCGATGCACATCATGACTGGATCCGGATGAATATCAAGCACTGCATAGATGCCTATGCCAAATTGGTGACAGACTCCATGCTCCTTAACATTGAGAAGACCTTTATGCAGGCCTGCCAATGCACCAAGCATATGTTAGTATATATCTCTCAGCCTTTCTCTCAAGGCCACACTATCCCGTTCATCATCTGAGTCTGCTACAATAGAACAAGGGTGTAACCTCAGGGAACAGGCATCTGCCCTGACTGCAGACTGCTAATATCAAATGGCTCAACATGTGCATACTCTATGTTTATGATATCTCAAACATGTCCAAGTATCCGGAGTGATGGCTGCAAGTATGGGAACAAATGGCAGTGTTTTATCAAATCAGTTCCTTTGCTCCTCTTGGGCTTTGCTGTTCTGAACCACTGCCTGTCAGGTGCCTGGTTTTCTGGAAGAAGAAAAGCAGGAGGATAAGGCCAAATTATGTGAGAGCCAATTGAGGGAAATTGTGTGGGTAAGGACACTGGGAGCACGAGCTGCCTCCTTGCACCATATGCATTTCTTAAATCACAGGAGTGTGGGATGCAGGGAAGTGAGATGGAGGATGGTGGATTAGGTTACAACCATCCTCAATTGTCTTGGCTGTATCTCATCGTCATGCGATTGACAGCACTGCCTCCTCAATGAGGTGAGAACATATAGCCATACATATCCCTTTCTGGTTAGGTGTTCCCATCTTGAATTATATGGTATCTTATACTGCCAGAAAAAAAGAAGTGAGTTTGGTATAAAGTGCTTGGGTGATGTCTGTCATATTTAAATAGCTGGCAGCTGGTGAAGATTGAGAGATGTGAGTGTATGGCTTGCAAAAGTGCTAAAATCTGTGAGACTGAGGTATGGCTAAGAGCGTCAGATCTGTGATTTGTACGTATGAAAGCATTGATTTGTGAGCAGACAATTGATGTGTGAATAGTACAATGTGTGAAATTTATTTGGAAGATACGGTTTTTGAAGATACATTCACTGACCTTTGTCCACTCGGTAAGGTAATTAAACTTGCTGTGCTGCAAACAGGTCCACAGAACTATATTACTCACATTTAACAATGGTGGCTATATGCTCCCATTGTCTTCTCAGTCTGTATCAAGGATGACCTTCAGGATGACCTTCAGAACTCCTCTCCTTCTATGAGAATATGCCTTTTACAACATTTTCACTTTCCTACTCTTAGTAAAACTAGAATTTTCAGTCCCTAAGGGGTGGTATAATAAAAACCAAATCACAAATGAAAGATTATCAAATTTAAAGTAGAGCATCATGTCGTGGGTGTGCTGTGGCAGTCCTACCCCTACGATGCAATAGTTGATGGGCTTGCAAGAGCTGCTGGCAATTCAGGTTGCCAAAACCATTTGGTGTCTGCAGCACCTCCGAAACTATATCCAATCCTGCTGGTGAGGGAGCGTGGTGCCAGAGACAATGGTAAATAGTTGTTTCAGCTTTACCAGAAGACCTAGTAAGGAGCAGGGGTGGAGTGGTGTCTGGGTAGGTTGGCCAGGGAAGCAGTGTAACAAATTGCAGAAGGGACTGATGGGCCCAAGGACGACCAATAGGCTGCACAGTGAAATCTGCAGGTTGGATGCTTGGTGAAGGTCTTTCCAATGGCGGGATGGAGCCTTTAGATAGGCTTTGGTTAGCCACTAAATGGCCTTGATTGATTCTCTGGTATGCAGATATCATGACACCCATCTGCCAGGCTGGTGAAAATATGAGGCAAAAGTGAGGACTGCAGTTGCTGGAAATCAGAGTCCAGATTAGATCAGGATATAAGATGAAGGGCTTTTGCACGAAATGCTGATTTTCCTGCTCCTCAGATGCTGCCTGACCTGCTGTGCTTTTCCAGCACCACTCTAATCTAGACTGGTGAAAATATGATAATGACAGGAATACAAATTCTGCCCATATTCTATTTCACAACAAACAAAATCTACACACCACTGAAGTAGTGGGTTCAAATTCAATTGCGGTAACTTTTGAGCTTCAAGGGCTAGAGTTGGCAATATTCTCATGTCTATTCACATAGAGGTGGTTAAGATACAAATGTGGAGTAATCATCTCATCTGAATCATCCAGTACAGGAATTTGGATCCCATTGCTTGTCATTTTCTTGCAATTCTGCTACATACAACAGATGGTCCCAGCAATGATTCTTCCTGATCATGTAGTACAGAAACATTTTTTTTCTTAAAGACAGATCACGTCATGAAACAGGAGAGAAAGACAGCTGCAGTGCAAATTGCTGGAAGATAAACACTGGCACTTTCAGAAGCAGCATTGTTGTTAAGTGAGCAAGGGGTCTGAAGACTCTCAAGAATCATCCTCAGTAGGAAGTGGATGGCCTTTAAGGCCAACTCCTCCAGAATGGACCGAAAGACCTGGAGGCAATACTACAAGAAGTTTTATGACCTTACATTTTCCAGCAACACATTTTCAGCTTACATGGGTCAACCAATGATTACAACTTTACATGGCATATTTATTACCCCAACAGCCTCTCATGTTGTTCATTGGATCATACTCAATTACACTCCCTGATCACCCTAACATCCAGAGATTTCGCCTTACTCTCACACACCCACCAATTCTTCCAACCTCTCACTGACTACTCATTCTACATACCATGCTAATTAGCTGGAACTGAGCTAACTCTCAACCAACGCTGTATTATACCATCACCAACCTACTGTCTCTCCCCTCTCCTGCAGGAAAAAAGAACACACAATATAAAGAAGCAGAAAAGAGTTGGTTATGACGTTTGTGTTGTGGATTGTCCTTGCCTTTTCCAAGACACTTTCATTTACTTTTAATCTAGCTAGTTAAGTATATTTAATGAAATGTAAACAGAAGCTACAGAAGGAAATGTAGCAGGTCAGGCAGCATTCCTGCAGTGAGAATGAAAGTTAATGTTCCAGGTCAGTGATTGTTCATCAGAGCTGAAAAGGAGTTGCGGATGTAATAGATTTAATGGAGAGATGTAATGTAATGCCAAATGTAATGGAGAGATGGGATAAATGAGCAAAAGGGAAAATCTGTAAGAGAGGGTTTGGCAGAGAAGAGATTTAAATAGCAATGGGGATGATCATACAAAATAAATTACATAGTAATTAAACAAATTGAAAGAGCAAAAGGGTAGTTCAGAGACAGTGTAAATGGCAATAGCAGAATAACTACCAAACACAGCTGTCTGAAGAATCAGGGCAATGATCGGAAATGATGAACATAACATGGAGTCCAGAAGAGTGTAAATGTCTAATTGAAAAATATGGTGCTGTTTCTCAGGCTGTTACAGACCTTCATTTGAGAAACCTAGGAGGCCGAAGTCAGACGAGTGAGGAAACAAATTAAAATGACAAATGACTGAATATTCAAGGTAAAACTTGCGATGGAACAGAGGCTTGTGATGGTTAAAGCAGCAGATAATACAAAACAGTACATTTCATGTTATAGCTTAGTAGTTAATACTTTACACATCTTCATTCCAGCAAGCTCAACTTAAAAAAAGTAACTTCACCTATCATCATCACACTCAAAGCAGTGCTCTTAAAAAAAAGTATGTCCACTTATCTGAATGTCAAATGGGATTTAGAAGCGTAGGAGTAAGCCATTCAACCTGTGAAGCCTGTTCCACCTTTCACACGTTTTTTGTCACCACCAGCTCATTTCTGCTCTCTTCTATTGTGTATTACTTTTCTCTGCAGGAGAGAGGAGAGACAGTAGGTTGGTAACTGTAATACTGTAATTGGTTGAGTGTTAACTCATAGTTCCAGCTAATTAGCTATGATATGTGGAATGAGTGGGTAGTGAGAGATTGGAAGAATTGGTGGGTGTGTGAGGGGAAGTTAAAATATCTGGATGTTTGGACAATCAGGGAGTGTAATTGAGTATGATCATCAATGCTCTGCCAGTATTTATTGCCAATAAAGTCAGTGGTTTGCGATGCCTTTTCAGAGGGCAGTTCAAATTCAAACATATTTCTGTGCCCCTGGAGTCACACACAGACCACGGCAGGTAAGAAACACAGGCTTTCTTCACCAAAGGACAT
This sequence comes from Hemiscyllium ocellatum, assembly GCF_020745735.1. Classification (NCBI taxonomy): domain Eukaryota; kingdom Metazoa; phylum Chordata; class Chondrichthyes; order Orectolobiformes; family Hemiscylliidae; genus Hemiscyllium; species Hemiscyllium ocellatum. The sequence goes on along the minus strand of NC_083410.1, from coordinate 77,794,076 downwards.
TTATGAACCAGCTGGTTACTTTTTACAATTGACATGGTCGCATGGCTTATAATTCCAGATTGTTGTTTGTCTTTTTTTAAAAAAGAAATCAAGTTTCACCAACTACTATGATGGGAATCAAACCCACGTCCCTAAAATATGAAAATAAAATATATGAGGGACATTGGATTCCGAGTGCAGTGACATCACCAAACTAACACATGGTTCGCAATCCATTCAATGTCATATCCCTTGATGTCATTAGTAACTAGAACTTGATAGTTATATTGGTATTTAATGTCAGAGCTTCCACAGGCCTCTGGACTATGAATTCTAAAGATCATCACACTAAGTGAAGAAGTTCCTCCTCATTTCAGTCATACATGACTTTTTCTCTGCAATTGGGTTCTTTACTTTGAAAAATTACTGCCAAGAAAAACATATATTTTTTAATTCATTTGTGGGATAGCAGTGTCACTGGCTGGCCAGCATTTATTGCCTGTTCCTGATTGTCCTTGAGAAGGTGATGGTGAGCTGCCTTGTTAAACTGCTGCAGTCCACCTGTGGTAGATTGACCTACAATGTCATTAGGGAGGGAATTCCTGGACTTAGATCTGGCAACAGTGAAGGAACAGCAATATATTTCCAAGTCAGGATGCTGAGTGGCTTGGAGGGGAACTTACACTTGGTGGTGTTCCCATATAACTGCTGACCTTAGATAAAAGCAAATTGCTGTGGATGCTGGAATCTGAAACCAAAAGAGAAAATGCTAGAAAATCTCAGCAGGTCTGGCAGCATCTGTAAGGAGAGAAAAGAGCTGATGTTTCGAGTCTAACTGACCCTTTGTCAAAGCTAAAAAATGGAAGAAATAGGGAGGTATTTATTTGAGGCTGAGAGAAGGTGAAAACAATGACTGCAGATGCTGGAAACCAGATTCTGGATTAGTGGTGCTGGAAGAGCATGGCAGTTCAGGCAGCATCCGAGGAGCAGTAAAGTTGACGTTTCGGGCAAAAGCCCTTCATCAGGAATAAAGGCAGAAAGCCTGAAGGGTGGAGAGATGAGCTAGAGGAGGGTGGGGGTGGGGGGAAAGTAGAATAGAGTACAATGGGTGAGTGGGGGAGGGGTGAAGGTGATAGGTCAGAGAGGAGGATGGAGTGGATAGGTGGAAAATAAGATAGGCAGGGAGGACAAGACATGGGGACAGTGCTGAGCTGGAAGTTTGGAACTAGGGTGAGGTGTGGGAAAGGGAAATGAGGAAACTGTTGAAGTCCACATTGATGCCCTGGGGTTGAAGTGTTCCGAGGCGGAAGATGAGGCGTTCTTCCTCCAGGCGTCTGGTGGTGAGGGAGCAGTGGTGAAGGAGCCCAGCACCTTCATGTCCTTGGTAGAGTGGGAGGGGGAGTTGAAATGTTGGGCCACAGGGCGATGTGGTTAATTGATGCAGGTGTCCCGGAGATGTTCCCTAAAGCACTATGCTAGGAGGCATCCAGTCTCCCCAATGTAAAGGAGGCCGCATCATGAGCAACGGATACAATATATGATATTGGTGGATGTGCAGGTAAAACTTTGATGGATGTGGAAGGCTCCTTTAGGGCCTTGGATGGAGGTGAGGGAAGAGTTGTGAGCGCAGGTTTTGCAATTCCTGCAGTGGCAGGGGAAGGTGCCAGGATGGGAGGGTGGGTTGTAGGGGGACGTGGACCTGACCAGGTAGTCACAGAGGGAACGGTCTTTGCGGAAGGCGGAAAGGGGTGGGGAGGGAAACATATCCCTGCTGGTGGGGTTTTTTTGGAGGTGGTGGAATTGTCGGCGGATGATTTGGTTTATGCGAAGGTTGGTAGGGTGGAAGGTGAGCACCAGGGGCGTTCTGTCCTTGTTACGGTTGGCGGGGTGGGGTCTGTGGGTGGAGATGCAGGATGTGTACAAGATGCGTTGGAGGGCATCTTTAACCAAGTGAAAGGAAGGGAAATTGCGGCCTTTAAAGAAGGAGGCCATCTGGTGTGTTCTGTGGTGGAACTGGTCGTCCTGGGAGCAGATACGGCGGAGGCGGAGGAATTTGGAATATGGGGTGGCATATTTGAAAGAGGTAGGGTGGGAAGAGATGTAATCCAGGTAGCTGTGGGAGTCGGTGGGTTTGTAAAAAATGTCAGTGTCAAGTCGGTCGTCATTAATGGAAATGGGAAGGGGAGGGAGGTGTCAGAGATGGTTAGGGTAAATTTAAGGTCAGGGTGGAATGTGTTGGTGAAGTTGATGAATTGCTCAACCTCCTCGCAGGAGCACGAGGTGGCGCCAATGCAGTCATCAACGTAGCGGAGGAAGAGGTGGGGAGTGGTGCCGGTGTAATTACGGAAGATCGACTGTTCTACGTAGCCAACAAAGAGACGGGCACAGCTGGGGCCCATACATGTGTGCCCATGGCTACCCCTTTGGTCTGGAGGAAGTGGGAGGATTCAAAGGAGAAATTGTTAAGGGTGAGGACCAGTTTGGCCAAACGAAAGAGAGTGTCAGTGGAAGGGTACTGTTGGGGACGTTGGGAGAGGAAAAAACGGAGGGCTTGGAGGTCCTGGTCATGGCGGATGGAGATGTAGAGAGATTGGATATCCATGGTGAAGATGAGGCGTTGGGGGCCAGGGAAACGGAAGTCTTGGAGGAGGTGGAGGGCGTCGGTGGAGTCTCGAACGTATGTGGGGAGTTCCTGGACTAGGGGGGAGAGGACAGTGTTGAGGGAGATAGAAATGAATTCAGTGGGAGGAGCATGCTGAGACAATGGGTTGGCCAGGATGGTCAGGCTTGTGGATCTTGGGAAGGAGGTAGAACCGGGCAGTGCGGGGTTCCCGGAATATGAGGTTGGAAGCTGTGGGTGGGCGATCTCCTGAGGTGATGAGGTTCTGTATGGTCCGGGAGATGGTGATTTGGTGATGGGGGGTGGGGTCATGGTCGAGGGGACGGTAGGAAGAGGTGTCTTTGAGTTGGTGTTTGGCTTCAGCGGTGTAGAGCTGAAAACGTGTTGCTGGGAAAGCGCAGCAGGTCAGGCAGCATCCAAGGAACAGGATAAGCCCTTCTTCAGGAACCTCTTCAGCGGTATAGAGGTCAGTGCGCCAGACTATCACTGTGCCCCCTTTATCTGCTGGCTTGATGGTGAGGTCGGGATTGGAGCAGAGGGATTGGAGGGCTGCGCATTGTGAAGGTGAGAGGTTGGAGTGGGGGAGGGGTGTAGACAGGTTGAGGCGGTTAATGTCCCAGCGGCAGTTGGAAATGAAGAGGTTGAGGACAGATAATAGGCCAGCCCGGGATGTCCAGGTGGATGCAGTCTGTTGGAGGTGGGCAAAGGGGTCCTTGGAAGGTGAAAGTAAGCTCGGAGGCGGAGGCGACGGAAGAAGTGTTCAACATCACAGTGTGTATTAAATGCGTGGACGGAGGGTGATGAAGGTGAGACCTTTGCTGAGGACTGATCGTTCGTCCTCAGTGAGGGGGAGGTCTGAAGTGATGGTGAAAACTCGACAGGGCTGGGAGCTGGGATCTGGTGTGGGTGTGGAGCTGGGAGTGGGGGCGGAGCCGGTAACTCGAGTGGGTGTGATGGTGGGGGGAAGGGGTGGAGTCATGAGCAAGGAAGGTGTTCTCCTCAGGGTTCTGGGGGCAGGGAATGGTGACAGTGGGATCTGTGGGAGGCGTGTCAGCAGAATGCAGGTGAGTAGCGTTGGTGGGGGCAGAAGTTGTGGTAGACATGGCAGTAGCGGTGGCAGAAGTCACTGAGAGTGTGACATCAGCGATGATGTGAGGGGCGGAAGTGATGTCACATGTGAGGCATGAGGAATTGTGAGGGGTGGAAGTGGCTGTGGGAGTGGTCATGATGGGGGCGGAAGTGACATCATCAATCAGCATGGGGGTGGCAGCCGCACCAGCCACATGGCTAATGGCGTCCGAGCAGTTCCAGAGGCTGGGGGAATCTTCTGGAATGTTTGAGGAGCATTGGTTATGGAGGTAGGTAAATAAAAGTTTGTTGTACTTACAGTTTTTGATGTTTGAGATGAAGTTGAAATACTGTTTTTTGAGAGTACGAATTCTCCTGAGGATGTAGTACAGAGTGGGTCCTTTGCAATTCTGAGAGACTGTGGCCCTTAGTTGAGGCAGGGCTGACTGTAGAGAGGTTAGGTGCCGGCGCATTGCTGCGAGCGTGGAGCGGAAGATCTTGAAGGAGAACCGTTGCTGGTGTTTTTGAATCTGTAGAGTGTACTGTTTGTCCTGTTCGGGTCCGAACTCTGCTGGTTTAAAGGTGGTCCGGAGTCTGTGTGGGATGAGTTGGTTGCAGAGGCAGGCACTGAGGAAGCAAATGTGGCTGTGGTAGCAAGCTTGTTTTAGGACATGGTTGAAGAGCTTCAGGGCAGAGGAAATGACCTGGGAGTTGCAGTGGGAGATGGACTCCCTGACATTCTTGTAGAGAGAGGAGGAAAACTTCTTTAAGGCAGGCATCTTTGCAAGAGGATTCGCAGTAGGGTTAAAATCAACCAGGTAAAAACAATGACTCCAGAAGCAAAGGTAGCAATAAAGAGGTGATAATGCCAGTGCATAGAGAGATTATAGGAAGATTAGGAGCTGTGAATGACCAAGGTTTACAAGGACGCACTCTGGGTGGTCCGAAACCTGTTGATCTTCCAGCTGAAGGAGTTGACCCCGACTGAGTGTTGCAGACTGGCACATTCCAAGGTCCAGGACTACATGTTGAGGAATGCGCTGAAGCATGGGGCAGCTGCCGCCAAGGGACGGTGGAAAAAGAGCACCGTGTAACATCTGCCTAAGAAGAACAGGGGACCCACGGAGTCATTTGGGCTCTGCTGACGCCTCAGCAAAATATGTAATTGTACAGACCTGTGTAGATGAATGATTACTCTGTCTCTGTATACCAAGAAATGAAATGTTTACAGATGTATGGCATGACCAATTGTACAGATCGTCAAAATATTTTATGAATAAAGTATACTTTTGAAATAAAAAAACCTTTTCTCTCCTTACAGATGCTGCCAGACCTGCTGCGATTTTCCAGCATTTTCTATTTTGGTAGCTGCTGACCTTGTCCTTCTGGATGGAAGTGTTCATGGTTTAGAAGGTTTTTTAGATTAGACTTACAGTGTGGAAACAGGCCCTTCGGCCCAACAAGTCCACACCGACCCGCCGAAGCGCAACCCACCCATACCCCTAACCTAACACTACGGGCAATTTAGCTTGGCCAATTCACCTGACCCGCACATCTTTGGACTGTGGGAGGAAACCGGAGCACCCGGAGGAAACCCACGCAGACACGGGGAGAACGTGCAAACTCCACGCAGTCAGTCGCCTGAGTCGGGAATTGAACCCGGGTCTACAGGCGCTGTGAGGCAGCAGTGCTAACCACTGTGCCACCGTGCCGCCCAGAGATCTGTCTGAAGATCTCTGAATTTCTGCAGTGCATCTTGTAGATAGTACAATATTGTCCATGTGCTTCGGAAGCTCTATAAGGCTCTGGTCAGATCACATTTTTGAAGTATTGTGCACAGGTTTGGGTCCCATATCTCAGGCCTTGGAGTGTGTTCAGAGGAAGTTCACAAGAATTGTCCCAGGAATGAAAAGCTTAACATATGAGGAACATTTTGAGGACTCTGAATCTATACTCATTGGAGTTCAGAAGGGGGGAGGGGTGTATTTGAAACATGCAGAAAACTGAATGGCCTGAATGAGTAGATGTTGAGAAGATGTAGGAGAGACAAGGAGCGAAAGGCACAGCCTTTGAGTACATAGAACATAGAAAAGTACGTCACAGAACAGGCCCTTCGGCCCATGATGTTGTGCCAAGGATTAGTCCTAATATAAAATGAAACAACCTAACCTGTGCACCCCTCAATTCACTGCTGTCTATGTGCATGTCCAGCAGTCGCTTAAATGTCCCTAAGGACTCTGCTTCCACCACCACATCTGGCAACACATTCTATGCATTCACAACTCTCTGCATACAGAACCTGCCTCCAACGTCTCCTTGATACCTTCCTCCTAACACCTTAAAACTATGATCGCTCGTAGCAGTCAATCCTGCCCTGGCGAAAAGTCTCTGGCTATCGACTTTATCCATGCTTCTCATTACCTTGTACACCTCGATCAGGTCACCTCTCTTCCTCCTTCTCTCCAGAGATAAAAGTCCGAGCTTAGTCAACCTCATTTCATAAGACAAGCTCTCCAGTCCAGGCAGCATCCTAGTAAACCTTCTTTACACACTCTCCATAAGCCTCTGCATCTTCCCTATAATAGGCAACCAGAACTGGACATAATATTCCAAGTGTGGTCTCACTAGGAGTTTGTAGAGCTGCAGCAAAACCTCGCAGCTCTTAAACTTGATCTCCCTGTTAATGAAAGCCAAAACACTGTATGATTTCTTAACAACCCTATCCACTTTGGTGGCAACTTTGAGGGATCTATGCACATAAGCACCAAGATCCCTCTGTTTCTCCACACTGCCAAGAATCCTGTCTTTAATCCTATATTCAGCATTCAATTTTGACCTTCCAAAATACATCACTTCGTATTTATCCAGGTTGAACTCCATCTGCCATTTCTCAGCCCAGCTCTGCATCTTGTCTATGTCACGCTGCAGCCTGCAATAGCCCTCAATACAACCAACGGCACCTCCAACCTTTGTGTCATCGGCAAATTTACTAACCCACACCTCAACCTCCTCATTCAAGTCATTTATTAAAACTACAAAGAGCAGAGGCCAAGAACAGAGCCCTGTGGGAAATCACTCACCACTGACCTCCAGGCAGAATATTTTCTATCTACAATCACTCCCTGCCTTCTGTCAGCCAACCAGTTCTGAATCCAGAGAGCCAGATCTCCCTGTATCCCATACCTCCTGACTTTATGAATTAGCTTATCATGGGGAACCTTATCAAAAGCCTTGCTAAAGTCAATATACGTCACATCCATTGCCTGACCTTCATCAACTTACCTCGTCACCTCCTCAAAGAACACAATAAGATTTATGAGGCATGACCTGCCCCCCAAAAAGCCATGTTGACTGCCTTTAATCATGCTATGCTTTTCCAAATAGTCATAAATCCTCTCAATCAAAATTCTTTCCAAAATCTTATTGACCACAGACGTAAGACTGACTGGTCTGTAATTACCAGGGATTTCTCTATCACCCTTCATGAAAAGAGGAACAACATTCACCTCCCTCCGATCCTCTGGTATGACTCCAGTGGAGAGTGAGGAAGCAAATATGTTCGCCAATGGCTTAGTAACCGCCTTTCTCACTTCTCAGAGCAACCTTGGATAAATCTAGTCTGGGCCTGGGGATTACCAATCTTAATGTTTGCCAACATTTCCAGCACATCAACCTCCTCAATCTTAATCTGTTCAAGCCTTTTTCCCGGTTCCTCAAAGTTCTCAATCACAACAAGGTCCTTTTCCATAGTGAAAACTGAAGCAAAAAACTCAGTTAGGGCTTCCCCCTATCTGCTCAGATTCCACGTACAAGTTCCCTACACTATCCCTGACCCGCCCTACCTTCTCCCTGATCATTCTCTTCTTCCTCACATGTGAGTAAAATGCCTTTGGGTTCTCCCTAATCCTTCCTGCTAACCCTTTTTCATGCCCCTCATGGATCTCCTCAGTCCATTTTTGAATTCCTTTCTAGTAAGCCTGTAATCCTCTAAAGCTGTGCTAGATCCTTGCTTCCTCCTTACATAAGCTGCTTTCTTCCTGTTGACAAGAAGCTCCTCTGTTCTCATTATCCAAGACTCCTTAACCTTACCCCTTCTTACCTGTCTCAGAGGAACAAATTTATGCATCATTCGCAACAACTGTTCCTTAAACATTTCCACATGTCTGTTGTGTCCTTTCTGTGGAACAATTGCACCCAGTCTATATTTCCCAACCCCTGTCAGAGCGTCATAATTTCCTTTTCCCCAATTAAATATCTTGCCATGGTAATTGCTCCTTTCCCTCTCCATGACTATGGTAAATGTAAGGCAGTTGTGGTCATTGTCACCAAAATGTTCTCCAACCGCGAAATCTGACACCTGTCCTGGCTCATTGCCGAGCACCAATTCCAAAATGGCCTCTCCCCTCGTCGGTATGTCTACATACTGAGTAAGGAAACCCTCCTGAACATACCTGACAAAAACAGCTCCATCCAAACCATCTGCACTAAGGAGGTTCCAGTCAATATTGGGAAAGTTGAAGTCACCCCTAACATCAACCCTGCTACATCTGCATTTTTCCAAAATCTGCTGGCCAATGAAATCTTCAATCTCCATACTGCTATTAGGGGTCTGTAGAAAACCCCCAATGAGGTGGCTGCTGCCTTGCTGTTCCTAACTTCCACCCATACTGACTCAGTAGACAAATCTTCCTCAACAAACTTTGTTTCTGTAACAGTGATGCACTCTCTGATTAGCAATGCTATACCCCCACCTCTTTCCCACCCCTCCCTGTTATTTTAAACCCTAGAACATTGAGCAACCATTCTTGCCCCTGTGAATCCTACTTCTCTGTTCTGGCCACAATATCATAGTCCCAAGTATTGATCCATCCTCTAAGTTCATCACACTTATTTCTGACACACCTCACGTTAAAGCAGACACACCTTATCCCTTTGTTTCATCACATGAAAAGCCTTCCCGATAAATTCATTACATCCTGTTACTTCCCCATATCTAACTACCCCCCTCTCAGATATGTGGCTCTGATTCCCACCCCTCTGCCAAACTAATTTAAACCCTCCTGAACCACACGAGCACATCTCTCACCTAGGACATTTGTGCCCCTCCAGTTCAGGTGCAATCTGTCCTTTATGTACAGATCCCACCTTCCCCAGAAGGTAACCCAAGGGTCTAGGTATCTGAAGCTCTCCCTCCTACATTAGCCCCGCAGCCATGTGTTAACCTGCACATGCTGACTGTTCCTCACCCTGTGGCACCGATATCAAACTTGAGAACATTACTCATCTTGCTCTTCAGCTTCCAACCTAGCTGTCTGTAGTCACTTTTCAGATCCTCAATTCTTTTCCTGGCTATATCATTGGTACCAATATATACCACAATTTCTGGCTGTTCACCCTCCCCCTTCAGAATCCTGTAAACCCAATCAGCGACATCCCAGACCCTGGCACCAGGGAGGCAACATACCTTCCAGGAGTCCCATTCCTGACCACGAAATCTCCTGTCAATCCATCTAACTATTGAGTCCCCTACCACCAATGCTTTTCTATCCTCCCCCCTTCCCTTCTGAGCCTCGGTGCCAGAGATCTGACAACTATGGTTTTCGCTGGTAGGCTGTCCCCACCAACAGTATCCAAAATAGTATACTTATTGCTGAGGGGAACAGAAACAGGGGATCACTGCTCTGTCTATCGGCTCCCTTTCCTCCCCTTGACTGTAACTTAGCCGTCCTTATCCTATGTCTGAGGAGTGACTACCTCCTTGTACATCCTCTCAATTTTCCTCACAGCCTCCCGGATGATACTCAGTTCATCCAGCTCCAGATCCCTAACTCAGTTTTTGAGGAGCTGGAGTTGGGAGCACTTCCTGCAAATGTAGGCAGTGGAGACATGTGTCATGTCTCTCACCTGCCACATTCTGCAGGAGAAACATGCAACTGCCCTATCAGTCATATCCCACTAATGTGAAAGCCCACACAGGACTAAACAAGGAAGACTAAAAAAAACTGAAGGACTTATTGGCTTTACAGACTCTTATTAAGGTTAGAGGAAGGGGTGGGAGGGAAAGCCTATGGCGTAAGGTCTCAGGTTTAGATCTCACCCACTTAAAAAACAATAACTTACCCTTCAATGCAGCCCTGTCCTCACCACTCTGTAACAACTGGAGGGAAGGGAAGACTTTTTAGAATGGAGATAAGGAGAAACTTCTTCACCCAGAGAGTGGTGAATCTATGGAATTCATTGCCACAGAAGGCTGTGGAGGCCAGGTCATTTACTACATTTAAGACTGAGATAGATAGGATTTTGAGTATTAAGATGATCAAGGGTCACAGGGAGGAAGTTGGAGAAACATATCAGCCATGACTAACTGGTAGAGCAGACTTGATGGGCTGAATGGCGCAATGTCTGTTCCTGTATCTTATGTTTGAACCAAAGCTGTAGCGGCATCAAGAGCTGAGTAGCCCTGGTGTCACTGAGCAGATTACTGCTGTACACAGGTGCTGCTTGATAGCACCTTCTATTGCTTTAGATTAGATTAGATTCCCTACAGTGTGGAAACAGGCCCTTCAGCCCAACCAGTCCACACCAACCCTCCGAAGAGTAACCCACCTCTGACTAATGCATCTAACACTATGGGCAAGTTAGCATGGCCAATTCACCAGAACTGCACATCTTTGGATTGTGGAAGGAAACCGGAGTACTCGAAGGAAACCCAAGCAGACATGGGGAGAATGTGCAAACTCCACACAGATAGTTACCCGAGACTGGAATCGAACTTGGGACCCTGGTGTTGTGAAGCTGCAGTGCTAACCACTGAACCACTGTGCCGCCCCACTGATGATCAAGAGTAGACTAATGGGGCTGTAATTGGCTGGGTTGGATTTGTCCTACTTTGCACATACCTGGGCAGTCTTCCTCATAGTTGCCAGTATTGCAACTGTACTGGAACAGCCTTGCTCGGGGAGCTGCATATTCTGCATCATGAGTCCAGTATTACCAGAATGTTGTCAAGGCCTGTAGCCTTTGCAGTATCCAATGTCTTCAACTGTTTGTTGATATCACATGGTGTGAATCAAATTGGCTGAAGACTAGTATCTGTGATGCTGGGGAGGCCGAGCTGGATCATCCACTCAGCACTTCTGGCTGAAGATTGCTGTGAAAGCTTCAGCCTTAACATTTGCACTGATGTGCTGGACTCTTCCATCATTGAGAATGGGGATCTTTGTGGACCCTCCTCCTCCAATGAGTTGTTTAATTGACCACTACCATTCACAACTGGATGTGGTAGCACTGCAGAGCTTACATCTGATCCGTTGGTTGTGGGATCGTTTAACTTTGTCTATCACTTGCTGCTTATGCTGCTTGACATGCAAGTAAGTCCTGTTGGTAGCTTCACTAAGCTGACACCTCACTTCATAGGCACAGATAGGTGGTTTTGTGGGGGCGGGGTACAGATAGGTGGTTTTGTGGGGGCGAGAGAGACTCACGTTTGGTATGTTGCCTCCCAGGTGCAAGGGTACGTGATGTCTCTGATCGTGTTTTCCGGGTCCTTAAAGGGGAGGTGGAGCAGCCCGAAGTTGTGGTCCACATTGGCACCAACGACATAGATAGGAAGAGGGATGAGGATGTTAGGCAGGCTTTCAGGGAGCTAGGTTGGAAGCTCAGAGTTGGAACAAACAGAGTTGTTGTCTCTGGTTTGTTACCCGTGCCACGTGATAGAGAGTCGAGGAATAGGGAAAGAGCAGTTAAATGCGTGGCTACAGGAATGGTGCAGGAGGGAGGGATTCCGGTTTCTGGATAACTGGGGTTCTTTCTGGGGAAGGTGGGACCTCTATAAACAGGATGGTCTACACCTGAACCTGAGGGGCACCAGTATCCTTGGGGGGAGGTTTGCTAGTGCTCTTTCGGGGGGTTTAAACTAACTCTGCAGGGGCATGGGAACCTAGACTGTAGCTTTAGAGTGCAGGACCTGGAGTGTAGGGAGGTTAGGAACATGGCATCAATCTCGAAGGAGGGTGCCTGTAAACAGGAAGGTGGCTTGAAGTGTGTATACTTCAATGCGAGAAGTATACGAAATAAGGTAGGTGAACTTGCAGCGTGGGTTGGTACCTGGGATTTCGATGTTGTGGCTATTACGGAGACATGGGTAGAACAGGGACAGGATTGGCTGTTGCAGGTTCCAGGTTTAGTAGGGTCAGAGGTTGGGGTAAAAGAGGGTGAGGTATGGCATTGCTTGTCAAAGATAGTATTACAGCATGGAAAGGACGATGGATGAAGACTTGTCATCTGAGGTAGTTTGAGCTGAGCTTAGAAATAGGAAAGGTGAGGTCACCCTGTTAGGAGTTTTCTACAGGCCTCCTAATAGTCCTAGAGACGTAGAAGAAAGGATTGTGAGGATGATTCAGGAGAAGGGTGAAAGTAATAGAGTGGTTGTTATGACTTTAACTTTCCAGATATTGACTGGGAAAGCTATAGCTCGAGTACGTTAGATGGGTCAGTGTTTGCCCAATGTGTGCAGCAGGGTTTCCTGACACAATATGTAGACAGGCCAACAAGAGGTGAGGCCATACTGGATTTGGTTCTGGGTAATGAACCAGGCCAGGTGTTAGACTTGGCGGTAGGTGAGCACTTTGGAGACAGTGACCACAATTCGGTGACTTTTACTCTAGTGATGGAGAGGGATAAGTGTGCACTACAGGGCAAGAGTTATAGGTGGGGGCAGGGAAATTATGATGTGGTAAGACAGGACTTAGGATGAGTGGCTTGGAAAAGTAGGCTTCAAGGGAAGGGTACAATCGATATGTGGAGCTTGATCAAGGAGCAACTATTGAGTGTCCTTGATAAGTATGTACCTGACAGGCAGGGAGGAAAGGGTCGTGTGAAGGAGCCGTGGTTTAATAAGGAATTGGAATCCCTTGTTAAAGGGACGAGGGCGTCCTATGTAAAGAGGAGGTGTGAAGGTTCAATTGGGGCGATTGAGAGTTATAAGGTAGCCAGGAAGGATCTGAAGAGAGAGCTAAGAGCAGCAAGGAGGGGACATGAAAAGTCCTTGGTTGGTAAGATTAGGGAAAACACAAAGGCTTTCTATAGGTATGTCAGGAATAAAAGAATGACTAGGGTACGAATAAGTCCAGTCAAGGATAGTAGTGAGAAATTCAGTGTGGAGGCTGAAGAAATTGGGGAGACACTGAATGAATACTTTTCATCAGTATTCACTCAGGAACAGGACATTGTTGCCGATATGAATATTGAGTCACAATTAATTAGAATGGATGGCTTTGAGGTATGTAGGGAAGAGTTGTTGGAAATTCTGGAAAGGGTGAATGTAGATAAGTCCCCTGGGCCTGATGGCATTTATCCTAGGATTCTCTGGGAAGCAAGGGAGGAGATTGTAGAACCATTGGCCTTGATTTTTATGTCCTCGTTGTCTACAGGAATAGTGTCAGAAGATGGGAGGATTGCAAATGTGGTTCCCCTGTTCAAGAAGGGGAGTAGGGATAACTCGAGTAACTATAGGCCGGTGAGTCTTACCTCTGTTGTGGGCAAAGTCTTAGAGAGAATTGTAAGGGATAGGATTTATGAACATCTGGATAGGAATAATGTGATCAAGGATAGTCAGCATGGTTTTGTGAAGGGCAGGTCGTGCCTCACAAACCTTATTGAATTCTTTGAGAAGGTGACTAAGGAGGTGGATGAGGGTAAAGCAGTATATATGGTGTAAATGGATTTTAGTAAGGCATTTGATAAGGTTCCCCATGGTAGGCTACTGCAAAAAATAGAGAGATATGGCATTGAGGGTGAGTTGGAGGTTTGGATTAGGAATTGGCTGGCTGGAAGAAGACAGAGGGTAGTAGTTGATGGTAAAGGTTCATCTTGGAGTGCAGTTACCAGCGGTGTTCCGCAAGGATCTATTTTGGGACCATTTTTATAAATGACCTGGAGGAGGGGCTAGAAGGTTGGGTGAGCAAGTTTGCGGATGATACAAAAGTTTGTGGAGTTGTTGACAGTGAGGAAGGATGTGGCAGGTTACAGCAGAATATAGATAAGCTGGGCAGAAAGATGGCAAATGGAGTTCAATGTAGCTAAGTGTGAAGTGATTCACTTTGGTAAGAGTAACAAGAAGATGGAGTACTGGGCTAATGGTCGGATACTTGGTAGTGTGGATGAGCAGAGGGATCTTGGTGTCCATGTGCACAGATCTCTGAAAGTTGCCACCCAGGTAAATAGTGCTGTGAAGAAGGCATATGGCGTACTGGCTTTTATTGGTAGAGGAATTGAGTTCCGGAATCCTGAGGTCATGTTGCAGTTGTATAAGACTCTGGTGCGGCTGCATCTGGAGTATTGTGTGCAGTTTTGGTTGCCATACTATAGGAAGGATGTGGAGGCACTGGAACGGGTGCAGAGGAGGTTTACCAGGATGTTGCCTGGTATGGTAGGAAGATCATATGAGGAAAGGCTGAGGCACTTGGGGCTGTTTTCATTGGAGAAAAGAAGGTTTAGGGGTGACTTGATAGAGGTGTACAAGATGATTAGGGGTTTAGATAGGGTTGACCATGAGAACCTTTTTCCAAGTATGGAGTCAGATATTACGAGGGGGCATAGCTTTAAATTAAGGGGTGGTAGGTATAGGACAGATGTTAGGGGTAGATTCTTTACTCAGCGAGTCGTGAGTTCATGGAATGCCCTACCAGTAACAGTGGTGGACTCTCCCTCTTTATGGGCATTTAAACAGGCATTGGATAGGCATATGGAGGATAGTGGGCTAGTGTAGGTTAGGTAGGCTTGGATCGGCGCAACATCGAGGGCCGAAGGGCCTGTACTGCGCTGTATTTTTCTATGTTCTATGTTCTATATTCATATTGCCTGGTGCATTTCCTGGCATAGGGTTATACCAGGCCATGAGGTTACAGACTGTGCTGGAGTACTGTTGATGGTCTACAGTGCCTCATGGATGCCCGTCTTGAGTTGCTAGATCTGTTCAATGTCTGTCCTGTTTAGCATAGTGATAATGCCACACAACACAATGGAGGTTATTCGCAATATGAAGGCAAGACTTCATCTCCACAAAGAGGTGGTCACTCTTACCAGATACTATTATGGACAAATGCATCTGCAGCCAAGAGATTGGTGAGGATGAGGTTAACTATGTTCTTCCCTCTTGTTAGTTCCCTTACTACTTGTTGCAGATCCAATCTAGCAACTATGGCAATTAAAACCCGACCAGTGGTACTGCTGGTCAGCCACTCTTGGTGATGGACATTAAAATCCCTTACCCAGAATACATTTTGTGCCCTTCTCATCCTCAGAGCTTCCCCTAAGTGGTTTTCAACATGGAGGAGTACTGATTCATCAGCCAAGGGAGAATACTATGTGGTAATCAGCAAGAGGTTTCCTTGCCCATGTTTAACCTGAAGCCACAAGACTTCATGAGGTCCAGAGTCAATGTTGAAGACTCCCAGGACAACTCCCTCCTCACTGTATTTCACTGCGCTGCTACCTCTGAGTCTGAACTTCCTGAGGGACACACATCAAGGGATGGTGAGGTTGGTGTCTCGGACATTGTCTAGTTAGGTTTGATTTTGTGAGTATGAATACAGGTGCAGTCTCTTCAAACTGTCCTGCATAGGGCATTCCCATTGAAATAACTCCACAGCAGACACTATCCCGTCTTATTTACAAATGAACAGTCCTTGACTTTTAGTACTGCCTCAGTCCTGTCAGAGTGGCAGTGTCTTTGACAGTCCATTTTTTTTCTTCCTTTCTTTTATCTTTTTTCCTTCTTAGCACCCATTTTGTGTCTGTGCAGGTGTGAAACACAATGAAAGACACAAGGTGTACTAATCTTTATTCAATTTCCACCAACAAGAAGAAAGGAACACCCAAGTAGCCACTGACCAGCAGTGCCATTCTAAGGGGGCAATGCTGCATGATCAAAAAGTGAAGGGGGGGGGCACAGGGATTAAATCAAATGGATTTGGAGGGAGAAATCATTCGTCCACTCTCTGCAGTGTCCACATGTCCCTGAACAGCTCAAGAGTGTTGGTGGACACTGCATGCTCTTTCTGCAGACACTCCATTTTATTTTGTTTTCCTTTGTTTTACAAGCAGTGCCCTTACACTCCTGTTTTTTTTTAATTAACCCCCCACACTACCGCCTAACTGCAGTATTGCTTGTTTTTCCCCAGCACCCATGGTGTGTGTGTGTGCAGGTGTGAGATACAGTGAGAGACACAAATCTTTATTCAATTTCCACCACCAGAAGATAGGATAACACCCGGGTGGCCTGTGACAAGCAGTGCCCTTCACATCAAAGGGCAATGCTGTGTGATCAAACCATGAAGGGGAGCGCAGGGACTAAATCAAAATAGAGTTGGAGGGGGAAATAATGCACTCCACTCCCTGCGGCGCCCACCTCTCCCTGAACAACTCCAGGGTGTTGGTGGACACCACGTGCTCCTTCTCCAAGGACACCCGGGCCCTAACGTAATCGCGGAAAAGGGGCAGGCAGTCGGCCCTAACGACCCCCTCCACGGCCCGCTGCCTGGACCTGTTTATGGCCAGTTTGGCCAGGCCCAGGAGCAGACCCACGAGAAGGTCTTCAGACCTGCCCTCCCTCCTCCGTACCAGGTGCCCAAAGATCAGGAGCGTGGGACTGAAATGCAACCAAAAACAGAGAAGTAGGTTTTTGAGGAAATCAAAAAGGGAGTGCAAACGCCCACACCCAATATACACGTGATCCACGGACTCCACAGCACCACAGAACAAGCAGTTGGGCTGGGAGTCCGTGAACCACCGCAATCTGTGGCTGCAGGGGACTGCTGCATGCATCACCCTCCACCCCAGATCCCCGAGAGAAAGGGGGAGGACTCCCACGTAGAGAGCCCTCCACTGGGGATCCCCACCGCTCGGTGGTAAATGGGCACGCCGAGGCGTGTCCGGACGGTGGATGGTGGAGAAGAGGTGGACAGAGTGTAGCAGCAGTCAATTCAGGGCCCGCCTTTTTATGTCCTTAAAAGGGACAAAACTAAAACTCTGGAGGGGGCTCAGGTTGTGGGGCACAGGTTCCCGGGGGAAGTACGGGAGCTTGGGGCCAATGTGAAATTCCTTCCAGGCTGAGGTGAGCGGGGATGGCATTCCACCGCACTCCTGAGCATCCTCCAACCGATGCACTACGTTGGGTCTGAGCACCGCTGTTTTAAGGCATCGGATGGCAGTGGCCACATACTGGACGTCTACCGCTGCCCTGCTCACTATGTCCTGCCGCAGCGTCCAGCCCATGCCCCCGGCACCCAGCACGTCCCCGACACTGGTCACCCTCGCCGCCACGGCCCTCCCCTCCGACAGCCACTCGAACCCGCGAGCACGGAGGTGCGGATTCCTGAGCAACGGCTCCCTGACGACAGCCGCTACTCCTGCCGGAGGGTAGGCACGACGCGATTCGACCATGTTCCAGACAGTGATCAGGTCCTGGTAAAAGACAGGCAGTGTCGTGAGGGCAACCTCCGAACTGTCACGGTCAATGAACGGGGGCTGCGTGTCATAGTTGAGGTTACGCACCTGGCGGAAAAAATTCGTCGCCAGGGCGCACCACCTAGGAGGAGGCTCGACATAAAGGTATCGCTGCAAGGTCTGAAGGCGGAACGTCGCAACCTGGGTGCGGACGCACACCAGCGACTGACCGCCCTCCTCAATAGGGAGACTCAGAACCTGCGCAGCGACCCAGTGCATCTTTTTGTCCCAGAAGAAGTCGACCAACATTCTTTGGATGTCAGCGACAAAGCCAGGATGAGGGATCAAAGTGACCAGCCGGTACCACAGCATGACAGCCACCAGCTGGTTTATGACCAGCACTCGACTCCTGTAAGATAGCACTTGGAGCAGTCCTGTCCAGCGGCCCAAGCGAGCCGAGACTTTGTCCTCCAGCTCCTGCCAGTTCGCCGGCCAGGATTCCTCGGCTGGGCTGAGGTAGACTCCCAGGTAGAGGAGATGGGTGGTACTCCAGCTGAACCCCCGTGTCTCCTCCAGCAGAGGGTCCATTTGCCACGGACCAACCAATAGTCCGGAACACTTGGCCGAGTTGATTCTGGCAGAAGACGCTGCCGAGTACATGGCCTGGCACTCGCACATCCTCCAACGTGGTCAGCCAGGTCGGTGAAAGTGAGGAGCACGTCATTGGCATAGGCCGAGAGGACCACCCCCATGCCCACGCTGTGCAGAACCAGCCCCGACATCCTCCTCCGCAAGAGGTGCAGGAAAGGCTCCACGCACAGGGAATACAGCTGGCCGGACAGGGGGCAGCCTTGATGCACTCCTCTCCCGAAGCGAAGGGGCACCATCAAGAATCAGACACTCTGCGCCGGCGTACAAAAGTCGGATCCGGACGATGAACTGCGTCCCGAACCCGAATGCCCGCAGAGTCCCAAGCAGGTACTCGTGATCGACCCTGTCAAACGCCTTCTCCTGGTTGAGAGACAGGAAGGTGCTCGGCAGACCAGCCCGTCGACAGAAATGGATCAGCTCCCGGACCAGGTGGATGTTGTCGTGTATCCTCCGGCCGGGACCGTGTAGGACTGGTCTGAGGTGAATCATGTGGGCCAGCATGGAGGCCAGGCGAGAAGACAACACCCTGGTGAAGATTTTGTAGTCCGTGCTGAGGAGGGAGACCGGATGCCAGTTCTTAAATACGAAGGTCCCCCTTCTCTGGCAGCAGGACAATGACTGCCCTGCGCCAAGAAAGCCGCAGCTGTCTGGCATTTAGACACTCCCCCAGGACCTGTGCATTGTCGCTCCCCAGGACGTCCCAAAACATCCTGAAGAACTCCACAGTCAGCCCGTCCAGCCCCAGGGATTTGTCCCTCAAGAGCCAGTCAAGGGCGCGGTCAGCTCCTCTAAAGTGACGGGAGCATCGAGACTTCTGGCATCCTCTGGGCTCACGTACGCGCCCCGAGCCCCGACGAGCTGCAGGTCCCGGAGCGCGGCCTTCTTCTCTTCATACACCCTACGCAGGGCTGGGTCCACGTCTGAGTGACCGAGATGTGACTCCAGGTCGAGCATTTCCTTCTCCAACTCCTCGATCCTGGATTTCTGCCTCTTTGTCGACCCGCTCACATACTCCTGACAGAAGACGCGGACGTGAACCTTGCCCATGTCCTACCATAGCCTCAGGGAGGGGAAGCTTCCCGATTTCCTTCCCCAGCTGGCCCAGAAACAATGAAATGAGTCCCAGAACCGCTCGTCCTCCAGCAGCAGGTTGTTAAAGTGCCAGTACGCGGAGCCGAGCCTGGCGCTGAATGAAAGGAGTTCCGCCCACACCAGGTGATGGTCCATACATGACACCTGCCACTTTGGAGGCCGTTGGAAAACAGGAGGCATATGCCCGGGAAACATACAGGCAGTCAATTCTGGATGCTCTGACTCCAGGCGATGGAGTCAGGATGGAGATTCCACCAGGTGTCCACCAGGTCGAAGGTCTTGACCAAGTCCCCAACCTCCTCCCTGACACCCAATCAGTCCAGGCACCACTGTCCCCCAAGGATGATGCTCTGGCTCTCATCAACGGAGGTGAGATGAGCTCACTTGCCTCGGCCCAGCCAGGGGAGCATAGACGTTCACCAAGTGAAGCACTGCGCCCCCCAGCTGAACTGGCAAGTGAAGCAAACGGCCTGGCATAGGCTCCCTGACCCCCAAGATCTCCGGCTGAAAATGCGGGGCCAACAAGATAGCCATCCCACCAGATCTTTGGGTGAGGTGACTCATGTAGATCCCCCCTTGCCACTCCAGGCGCCAGGTGGTTTCATCTCCCAGGGTAGTGTGGGTTCCTTGCAGGAAGCAAACCGCATACTTCCCGTCCCGAAGGACCAAGAAGGTCTGGAATTTGCGCTGTGACTCCCTGCTGCCTTTGATGTTGAGGCTGGCTATAGTTGTCTTCATGTCAGCAGAACTGTGCAACCACCACCAGTACAGTTACAAACTCTATACATTTACTGGGAGGACAAGGGAGGGACACAGAAGTCCCTCACCCTCACTAGGAGTGCCCCCAGGAAGGTCCTGACTCACTTTCGCTTGTTCACGTCGAGCCCAGGCACCTTGCGAGCAACGTGGGCCGACCAGTGTCTATCTCAAAGGAGCTCCAGTGGTCTAGCGCCAGTTGGGCTCTGTCCCTTGACAAATTCCTGGAGTTCCTCGAGAGGGATGAGGGGAGATCGGTGGGACTCAAAAACCTCACTGGAGACAGAGTCTGCGTTGTCCCCGATGTCCGCCACCAATCCCATACCCTCCTCCGGAAAGTCGCCCTCAGTTACCGACCCCTCCCGCACCACGAGAGTGGGGGCTGGTCCGGCACCGCCAACGGGCCTAAAACCCCCGGTGACCCCACCCCCAGGGTCACCAGCGGTTACTTCTTTAGTACACCCCTTCCCGGAATGCCCCGAGTTCGGGTCGTCAGGGTCCCGCACCTCTCCCGACACCGGGACGCCCAGCTCCTCAGGGAAAAGGTCCTCCCCCAGAGCCAAGGCCCCCAGAATAACAGTCTGGGAGGGAGGAGTGAGGATAACACCTTCCTCTCCTCCACCGTTCGATGACCCAGCGGTATTAAATTTATCAAACTTGTGGCCCACACTGTGGACCACACGGTGCTCAGGCTCGTCCCAGGGGCCGGTGGTACAGAGGCACCAGGCAATTCTGCTGTGACCCCTGGGGCTCCAGTTGAATCAGGCGAGAGGTGCCACGGGTGCACCATCTTGTGAGGGGTACCGGAGACGGCGCCTTTTCCCCGAGGTGGCAGTGCCCGTGGGGAATGCTCTCCTCTCCCCACCTGCCCTGATGGTCATGGGACCTGAGGCTCCTCCCCCCAGCTTTTCACAGAAAACGATTGGCTGGGGGAAGGCAGGGGACGTGGCCAGGGTCGGGAGAGCCAGCTGTGGCACTTCCTACCTTGCCCCGGTTTATCAGGTGATGGTAAGCGGGGTAGGGGTCCAGTTTCCTGTCCAGGGCCTAGAGACACAGCCGCTGCTGGATGGAGCTCAGCGGCAGGTTCCCTAAGGTCAGTGCACGGGTCTGGCTGGGTGGGGCAGGGCATGGACTCAGGGACCCATGAGCCAGGTGTTGAAGGGCCAGGATCAGGCAGCGGTGCCCCAGGGGTTTCTGTAAGGGGCGTTGGTTGGGCATGGGGTCAGTAGGTGCAGCAGGGCAGGGATCAGGCATGGATATGGGGGGGTTGGGGGTCAGGGTTCCTGCACCGGGGCGACGCTGGCATGGCTGCAGGGGCATTGTCATGCTAGGGTAGGGCAGGTCGAGGGTCCATTTTTGGGGAAGGTGATGTGGTTGTCTCCACGGGGGCAGACTTGGCATGATGTGTCTTCTCTTGGGCCGGCCAGATGCTCACCCCCCTCCCTGCCAGAGGCCAAGGCACTGGAAGCCTCTGGCTTAGCCCCCATTGCCAGGTCTTGTGGTGTTGACTTTGGGGGAGGGGGAGGGGGAGTGGGTGTGGCAGTGCCACCCACAGCTGTTGACGTGGGTTCGGCAGCCTTTTGGGTGGGGCAGTTCTTTCTTATGTACCCCACCTCTTGGCACAGGTGGCACCGCATGCTGTCCGCCATCCAGAAGACATGGTAGGCCACGCCCTAGTGGAGGAGGGTAAATGAGCCCTGGATGACCTCCTCCCGGGCCACGCAAATAAACACCTGGTGTCGGAAGGAGTAAATGTGCCGGAGGGCAGGGTCCTTGAGACCGAACAGGAGTGGTTGGACACCCGATCGGAATTCTCCCAAGATGTTGAGGTGGGGGTGAGGAGCTCACTGGCAATGAAAGGCGGGACATTGGAGATCTCAACCCTCTGGGCCGTGACCTCCAAAGGGTCGATGGGTATGTGTGTCCTGCCCACAGTGAGTCTCCTCTCCACGGCCAGGTGGACTGCCTGCTTGGTCTTGAGGGAAAATACGGCCTACCCGTACATTCTGACCGCAGTGACGATGACCAGTGGGCCGACCACACTGGATACTGGTGAAGGTAGGACCCAGGAAACAGCTGTAGTCTACATCCAGGTTGGGCCCCACAGCAGCAGTAGAGGTCTGGAGAGGGGCCCAAGGCAAGTCCCAGGCAGCAGTAGTGAGGCAGGTCCCAAGCAGCAATAGCAGAGGCAGGTTCAGGTGAGGTCTCAGGGACCAGCAGTGGGAGTGAGCTCCAGGCAGCAGCAACACTCCCTTGACCTGGGTGAGGCTTTTGCAGCAGCAGTGGAGGTAGGCCTCAGGCAGCAGCAGCAGTTGGGACAGCTGTGGGCAAGGCCCAGTCTGCAGCACAAGAAGCAGGCCCAGGACTCCCTCCTCCCTCCTCCCTTCCAATACACTGTCTGTGGGCCAGCTAGTTCAGAATCAGTCCCCTCCTCTTGATTCAAACAAGGAGAGTCCTTGACACTGATCCAGCTCCCTCAAGAGCCAGCTCTGAGTGTGAGGATGTCTGACAATCCTATTTTCTTTTCTTTCCCCACACTACTGCCTAACTGTGGTAGTGCTTATTTATTCCCCTGCACCCATGTTGTGTGTGTATGTGTAGGTGTGAGACACAGTGAAAGGCACAAGGTGCACGAAACTTATTCAAATTTCCACCACCAGGAAGAAAAGAAACACCCAAGTGGCCAGTGATAAGTAGTGCCCTTCGTATCAAAGGGCAATGCTGTGTGATCAAACAGTGAAGGGGAGGGCAGGGATTAAATCAAAATAGAGTTGGAGGGGGAAATAATGCACTCCACTCCCTGCAGTGCCCACCTGTCCCTGCAAAGCTCAAGGGTGTTGGTGGACACTTCAGAATCTGATGCTCCATGGAAAATAGCCCCAGCCTGTTCAGCCTCACCCTATAGCTCAAATCCTCCAACCCTGGCAACATCCTTGTAAATATTTTCTAAACCCTTTCAAGTTTCACACCATCCTTTTGATAGTAAGGAGACCAGATTTGCTTGCAATATTCCAAAATTGACCTAACCAATATCCTGTACAGCTGCAACATGACTTCCCAATATCTATACTCAATAATGTGACCAATAAAGAAAAACATACCAAACGCCTTCTTCACTATCCTATCTACCTGCAACTCCACTTTCAATGAGCTATGAACCTGCATTCCAAGGTCTCTTTGTTCAGCAACACTTCCCATTGAAAGCATCATTCTAGGGTACAAAGGGGGCAATAATCGCAAATGGAGGGAAATAGATTCTTGCAAAGAAGATCAGGTCTTGGGGCTAATGCTGAGAGATTAAGTCATAAATCAAAGAGATGTGTGGAATTGTGTAAAAGCTCAATACTAATGATCTTGATAGGGTGTGCAGGGAAGAAAGTTTGGGGAGCCCATTAATTTACAGGCTGAGCATATGGCTCACTCTGCCAAGCATGGTTTGTGTTGTCTTCTGTACTTGTGCAAACTGTAAGTACTCAATATAAATGGAAAATGGCGTGACCACACCTGGTGTGAGTGCTGCAAGCTTTTTATCCTGCCTGTGAATAATGTGAGATACTTCAATTGCATTAATCAAGCACGTAGTACAGGTTGAGGACATCAGAGTGTCATGCTTGTGAAGCACACGCAGTGTCCAGCTACAAATCTTGCTCTCACAATTTCAAAGTTAAAAATACACAATATCAGGTTATAGTCCAACGGGTTTAATTTAAGCACACCAGCTTTTGGAGCATTGCTCCCTCATCAGGTGGTAGTGGAGGGCTCAATCCTAACACACAGAATTTATCTGTGTCGATATGTGTGATCTTCTTGGAGATCCTCTCCACTTTAAGCCTGCGGTTAGTGGCGTCGATAGTAATCATGATTTGGAGTTTCCGGTGTTAGACTGGGGTGCACAAAGTTAAAAATCACACAACACCAGGTTATAGTCCAACAGGTTTAATTGGAAGCACAGGTAAATTATGTGTGCTAGAATCGAGCCCTCCACTACCATCTGATGAAGGAGCGACACTCCGAAAGCTAGTGTGCTTCCAATTAAAGCTGTTGGACTCACCAGGTGTTGTGTGATTTTTAACTTTGTACACTCCAGTCCAACACTGGCATCTCCAAATCATGACTACTATCTCGCAATCTCAACTCTGTCATTGATCTTTGTAGATTGTTCAAGTGCATCTCTGTGAAGCAGAGGTATTTACAGGCATCTTTAAAAGTGCCAACTGCAGTAGACAATTGCCAAAATCAATCCAAGATCCTATTGTCTACATGGGGATTGGGAGCTGATTTCTTCGCACCTTCAACTGTAAGTATCATGTTCTAATATGCAATGCTGCCTTTCATGGGTAATGTGGAGAGACAAGGTATCATTAATCATACAGCACTAACAAACTCCTTCTTTATTTATGCGACATTGTTTCATCAGAATAAGGTCGCTATGTTAAAAATCCATGTAAAGACATTCCATAGGCCTCCTTGTCAAAATCATCCACGTTCCACTGTATTAAGAACTATGCTGGACTGTTATTTAAAAGTAAGTAGTATTTCTTGCCACTGCAAGATGTCCTCCATTTTCTGGGTTTGAGTTTGAATCCAGTAAATCAAGGATGATTTTTTTAATCCAATGCTCCCTTTTTGATATATTAAACCAGCCCTTGCAGGGACTTTCAAGTGAATGTAAACAATTCCTGGACGGAACTTCTTACACTCCCTCACAGTAGGTTTAAAGGTAGAGAAAAGGGTCCAGCTCCTGGTCTTCCAGCTGCTTTCTGACCATCCTCACCTGTCACCCATTTCACAGACTGGGGTTTTCAGGTTCTTCTACTATAATGCGCATTTTGTTATGTTAATTTGCTATAACACAATTAACGAATTGGACATCAACTTTTAAATGTGTGTTGGCGGCAACTTGATTACATCGCCAACACTTTAAGCGCTGTTTTTAAAGCACAATTTATTATATAATGCAGGGCTGCATAGGAACACAACCATCGCATTATCGAAGAATTATCTGTATAAGGTATCAGCAGCTCTGCCTCCCTCGGGCCTATAAGTGGTCAGATGCCTCAATCCACCGTGTGCTATATTTTACATGTTGTAGGGGCAGCCATGATTAGCATGGAGACTGGAGGTTTTAATTGGGTGAGCTGGTATTGGACAATGGAGTGACTCTTCTTGAGGATCCCTAGAGCTCATTTCAGGCATCTATTCCCTCAAGAGCATAAGCAATGTTAACCCTCCGCCCAGCTGTCTAATCTGATACTCTGCCATGCTGAGCAATTCTCAGTGTATAAAACTCCTTGTCTTCAAGTTCTGTCTCTAGTTCCAGCATCACTAGGGTCATGTAGCAGCTACAATGAGGCCAGTTAGATTGGCTGTCAATTCTGTGAAAAGGGGCCTTCCTCCCCAAATGGTAGCCATGATATGGAGATGCTGGTGTTGGACTGGGGTGGACAAAGTTTAAAAAACACATGACACTGGGTTATAGTCCAAATGATTTATTTGAAAATACAAGTTTTCAGAGCACTGCACCTTCATCAGGTAGCTAGTGGGGCAGAATATATAGAACACAGAATTTATAAGTAAAGGATCAAAGTGTAATACGGTATATTAGACAAACCTAATGGCTGTTAAGTCTCTAATAACTTGGAATGGAGATGCAGGTTTTGATTGATTAATGTGTAAATTTCAGAATTTCTTTTGGTTAGAGTCTGCTTGTATCCCAACCTGGAGTCAGACTATTTTATTTCCAAGGTAGGAATTTATAAAATGTAACATTGACTACCTATAGCTTTTTGAACAAAATAGAATGTACCTTCAAATACAAATTGCAAATGCAAATTCACCCCACTAACTTGTGTTGTGCAAGACAGAGGGAGAGGCAAAATATGTGTGGCAGAGAATGTGTGTGTGCATCTGACTGTGAGTGCACAAGTGTGACAGAGTACATGTCTGTGAGAAGGTATGCGCATGAGTTTGTGTGAAAGAGAGAGCATGTGTATGAGGGAGGGTCTGTGTGGGTGAGAGAGTGTATAGTATGATGGATGGGGTCACCTGTAGAGTGACATGAACCCAAAATCCCGGTTAAGGTTGTCCTTATGGGTATCTAACCTGGCTATCAGCTTCTGCTTGGTGGGATAGTCTGCCTTGGAGGACATTAAACCAAAGATCTGAGGCTGAATGTTCCTGACTGGTGATTGTTGTGCCGTGTTCATTCATTCATTATCATAGCACCTGCATGGTTTCTCCAATGTCCCACAACTCAGGGCATCCTTGCCTGCAGAGTCAGAGATAGACAACATTGGCCCGGTCATGTGTGTCCCTGCCACGCATGTGGTGTGCTGTTGTCTTCCCATGTGTTATGGGAGTATCCTTTTGATGCTCTGACATGTCTTGCCATGGTTGCCATGACAGGATTGTATGGTGTTACGGTCGATGTTGTCCTGAAGGCTAGTTTGCTGCCAACAATGGTCTGTTTAAGAATTGGCAGTTGTTTAAAAACAAGAGGTGGAGGCGTAGGGAAGACCTTGGTGAGGTATTCATCCTCACCAACAATGTGTTGCAAGTTGCAAAGAACATGGCATAGTTTCTTCCCTCCCAGAAAGTACGGGATGATGAAAGATACCCTATCAGTTGTATCCCGTGTCTGTCTTCTAAGGAGGTAATTACAGTTTCTTGCTGGGGCACATTGAAACTGGAAACCGAGGAGTTGAGCATCATATCCCATTCTTATAAGGGTGCTCTTCAGCACCTTCGGGTGTCCATCATTTCCTCCTCATCTGAACGGATCTTGTGTCTGCATAGCGATTGTGAATAGGGGATGGCTGTTTTAACATGTTTAGGGTGGAAGATAGCAAAGTGCAGCATCATGAGTTTATCCATGGGCTTGCAGTAGAGTGAGATACAGAGGTGTCCATGAATGAGATTGATTCTAAAGAACAAGGATTTGTCAGATTTGGAGGATTTGTGCTATAGGGCAAGGCTGAACAGGCTGGGGCTGTTTTCCCTGGAGCGTCGGAGGCTGAGGTGTGACCTTATAGAGGTTTACAAAATTATGAGGGGCATGGATAAGGTAACTAGGCAAAGTCTTTTCCCTGGGGTGGGAGAGTCCAGAACTAGAGGGGCATAGATTTAGGGTGAGAGGGGAAAGATATAAAAGAGACCTAAGGGGCAATTGTTTCACGCAGAGGATGGTATGTGTATGGAATGAGCTGCCAGAGGATGTGGTGGAGGCTGATACAAATGCAACATTTAAGAGGCATTTGGATGGGTATATGAATAGGAAGAGTTTGGAAGGACATGGGCCGAGTGCTGGCAGGTGGGACTAGATTGGGTTGGGATATCTGGTCAGCATGGATGGGTTGGACTGAAGGGTCTGTTTCCATGCTATACATCTCTATGACTCTATGACTCTAATATTCCATGGTAAGTCTGATGGTGGGATGAAACTTGTTGATATTGTTTCAGTGATTCCTCACTGTGGGTCCAGAGGAAGACAATGTCATCAATGTATCTAGTGTATAGCATTGGTTGGAGATCCTGTGCAGCAAAGAAGTCTTGTTCAAACTTGTTCATGAAAATGTTGTCACATTCGGGTGCAAATTCCATCCTCATGGCTGTTCTGTGTCTCTAGATGAAGAATTGGTTGTCAAAGGTGAAGATGTTGTGGTCAAGGATGAAGCAGATGAGTGGTAGGATGTTGCCTGGAGAGTGGCAGTTGTTGGCATTGAGTACTGAGACTGTTGCAGTGATGCAATCATTGTGGCAGACTTCAAGTTTGGCAACTGCGCAGAGTTGCCAAATAGAGGCTGATAGCAAGTTCAGTACCAATGAGGTCGGTCTCAACTGGGATCTTGGGTTTATGTCACAGTACAGGTGACCCCACCGTACTATACACTCTGTCACACACACTGACAAATACATGCACACACTCTCACACAGACCCTCTCTCATACACACTCTCTTGTGCACACGCACACACACACACCCTCACACACCCTCTCACAGAATATACTCTGTCACATGTGCACACACTCAAGCATGCATACACACTCTCACACTTACTCCCTCTCTCTGTTGATCCTCTTTCTGTCTCACACACACACATACACATACATTCGCTCTCCATCTTTCACACACAAACACACACACATATATAAGTCTACGGGGTGAATTTGTATTTGCGGATACATTGTTTTGTTCAAAAAACACATAATCTATAGGCAATCAGTCAATGTGACATTTTATAAATTCCAACCTTGGAAATAAAACCAGTCTGAAACCAGATCGGGAGACAAACAGACTCTAACTTTTCGCTTTTAATGCTTTGTCTAAACTGAGATTATTTTTATATATTGATAAAACCTTAAGTTATTGTGGGCAGTGACTTAAAGGAAATTCTGAAATTTACGTGTCAATCACTCAAAACCTTCATCTCCATTCTAAGTGATTCAGGACTTAACAGCCATCTAGGTTTGTCTAATACATCACATCACTTGTATGACGCTTTGATCTTTTACTTATAAGTTCTGTGTCCTACGTATCCTGCCCCACTAGCTACCTGACAAAGGAACAGCGCTTCAAAAGCTTGTACTTTCAAATGAAGCTGTTGGACTATAGCCTGTTATGTGATTTTTAACTTTCCGCAAATGGTGACAGAAATCTTGCCTTTCACCAATTTATCATTGAATCCCTACAATGTGGAAAGTGGCCATTCTGCATCAACCCAGCATCCTACCCAGACCCAGTCACCATCCTATCCCCATAACTACCCAATTACCATGACTTACCCATCTGCTTTTGGTCTATGTTGACCAAAATGTCCATCTACACTAACCCCATTTCCCTGCACTTGACCCATATTCTTCTAGATGTTTCCTTTTCATGTATTTGTCCAAATGTCTTTTAAATGTTGTTAATGTACCTGCCTCAACCACTTCTGGTAGTTTCATTCCATATGAATACCACCTTCTGTGTAAAATAAACATTGCCCCTTAGGTTCCCTTTTATTCTTTCCCCTCTAACCTTAAACTGATGCCCTCTAGTCCTCAATTCCTCAACCCTGAGAAAAAGACTGAGTGTATTCACTCTATCCATGCCTCTCATGATCTTATACACTTCTATAAGATACCCCCCTCAGTCTCCTACGGTTGAAAGAAAAATGTCCTAGCTTGTCTAACCTCTCCCTTAAGTCCTGACAACATCCTTGTAAATTTCTTCTGCGCTCTTTCCAGTTTAATAGCATCCTTCCTATAGCAAGGTGACCAAAACTGAATACAATACTCCAAGTCTGGCCTCACCAAAATCCCGTACAACTGCATCATAACTTCCCAACTTCTATACTCAGTGCCCTGACTGATGCAGGCCTGTGTGCCAAAAACCTTCTTCACTGCCCTGTCTACCTGTAACTCCATTTCCAGAGAACTGCGCACCTGAACTCCAAGGTCCCTCTGTTTACTACACTCTTTAAGGCCCTACCATTCACCATGAAGCTGCTATCTTGATTAATTTTCCAAAATGCAAAACCTCACATTTTTATCAAACTCCATTTGCCATTTCTTGGCCCACTTCCCCAAATAATCAAGGACCTGCTGCAATTTCTGATAGCTTTCCTCACCATCGGTGATACCACCTACTTTAGTGTCATCTGCAAACTTACTAATCGTGCCTTGTACATTCTCATCCAAATCTTTGATACAAATAACAAACAGCAATGGGCCAAACACTGATCTCTGATGCACATCCCTAGTCACAGGCCTCCAGGCCAACAAGCATCCTTCCTCTATTACCCTCTGCTTCCTACCATCAAGCCAATTGTGTATCCAATTTGCCAGCTCTCCCTGGATTCCAAGCAATCCTCCCTGTTCTTAAATTCTGTACCTCAGCAATGAAAGCGAGACTACATTTTAAAAGTACTAGGCTATCTTTAAAGTGGTTAGTGAGGTCTGGTTATCATTGAAAATGTGACTTGAATGTAAGTTTGTCATTTTTTTTCCCCTTTTCATGCACTTACCTAGAATCCCTCTTAAACACATCTATGGTACTTGCCTTAACTACATGATGAGTAAAGAAAGTTGCACACATACGATTGGTGGTTAAAGTAGCATTTGACTTGCAAAAGAAAAAATTTAGTAGCTGTACTATGGGCACATCCTTTCCAAAATACCAATAGAAAAATCACAGCCACAAGCTCTCAATTCTCTATATCCTAATCAACTGAAAGAAAGATCTGCAGTTATATTACACCTTTAATGATCGCAGGACATCCAACAGTATTTTATAGCCAGTGAAGTACTTTTGAGCTGTAATCATTATTGCAATGTAGGAAATACTTGATATAAAACACTGTCTAAACATCCTGCAAGACTCATTAAACGTTTTTGCTCTTGAGAGGATTCACAACATGCAAAGATAATTCTGGATTTAAGCATTTTAAAATGTTTGAAGAAACAAATGAAGTTCGTTAGCCTTGTTTTGAAACTAAACTTGAAGGCATATTTGAAGTGTTAAAAATAGCTAGTGGATTTGTAGAAAAAAATCAAAGTGTCTCACTAGCAAAAACCATGAAAGCTGCAGAATTTGAACAAACACACATTTTATCACACAACAAATAACAGTAAGTTAAAAATCACACAACACCAGGTTATAGTCCAACAGGTTTAATTGGAAGCACACTAGCTTTCGGAGCAACGCTCCTTCATCAGGTGATAGTGGAGGGCTCAATCCTAACAGAATTTGTAGCAAACATTTGCATTGTGATGTAACTGAAATTATACATTGAAAAATTGATTGTCTGTTAAGCCTTTCATCTGTGTTCTCTGTCTATGACCTGATGTTTAGATTGTTATCTCACTTTTTAGATTAGAATCAGAGTTTTACATAAATTCATGCAGTTTTTGAGCTCAGAGTTCTACATGAATGTATGCAGCTTTTGAGCAAAGTGCAATGTAACCCTGCAAGTACAAATTCACCCAACAAAATATATGTGTGCATGTGGGTCTTTGTCTGTGTGTGTGTGTGTGTCTATCTGGGGTGGGGGTTGTGAGTTTGAGAAAGTGTGTGTGTGTATGTGTAGTGAGTGCAGAGTGTCTTAAGTCTGTGAGGGGGTGCATGTGTGAGTGTGGGAGTGTGCGTGTGTCTATAAGGGTATGTGTGGGAGTCTGTGTGCACGCCTGTGTGTATCTGTGTCCATGTGTATGTGAGAGTGTGTGTGTATAGGAATATCTGTGTGTGTGTGTAGTGCAATGGTGAGTTCTGAGGCTGTTGCCACGATGCCGTCCTTGTGGAGGATCATGGTGTAGAGTGCGGAAACATCCATTGTGACAAGGAATGTTCCCGGTTCGACTGTTCCGTGGGTGCTGAGTTTCTGTAAGAAATCCATAGTGTCGCGACAGAAGCTGGAGATCCCCTGTACAATAGGTTACATAGCCAGAGAGATTCTCACATAGGGTCCCATTGCCCGACACGATGGCATCGAACAAAGCTGATCCGAACAAAGAACACACTCAAGAATTAAACACACTGATCAGAACTTTGGATCCAGTCCTTCAGAGTTCCCTACGCGTCCTCATTCCACGTGTAGGCGACTTCTACTGCCTTCCAAAGGTACACAAAGCCAACACACCGGGACATCCCATCGTGTCGGGCAATGGGACCCTATGTGAGAATCTCTCTGGCTATGTAACCTATTGTACAGGGGATCTCCAGCTTCTGTCGCGACACTACAGATTTCTTACAGAAACTCAGCACCCACGGACCAGTCAAACCGGGAACATTCCTTGTCACAATGGACATTTCCGCACTCTACACCAGCATCCCCCACAAGGATGGCATCGCGGCAACAGCCTCAGTGCTCACCATTGCACTACACACACACACACACATACACATGGACACAGGTACACATAGACACCCAAACACACCCTTATAGACACACACACTCCCGCACTCTCACATGCACCCCCTCACAGACGTAAGACACTCTGCACCCACTACACACACACACACACACACACACACACACACACACACACACTTTCTCACACTCACAACCCCCACCCCAGACAGACAAAGACCCACATGCACACACATATTTTGTGGGGTGAATTTGTACTTTCAGGGTTACATTGCACTTTGCTCAAAAACTGCATACATTCATGTAGAACTTTGAGCTCAAAAACTGCATGAATTTATGTAAAACTCTGTTATCTCACTTTTTAGATTAGAATCAATCTAAACATCAGGTCATAGACAGAGAACACAGCGGGATAGCACCTTCAACATATAGTCTAGTTATCACAATTGTTAACAGCTAACCTGAGAATGCAACATTTCAAAAAAGGTTTTGCGATTTACACATGAAAGAAGTGAAACTATCACTGTATTCTAACAGATGAAAGGCTTAACACACAATCAATTTTTCAATGTATAATTTCAGTTATATCACACTGTAAATTTTTGCTATAAATTCTGTGTTACGATCGAGCCCTCCACTATCACCTGATGAAGGAGCATTGCTCCGAAAGGTGGTGTGCTAACAACTAAACCTGTTGGGCTATAACCTGGTGTTGTGTGATTTTTAACTTTGCACATCCCAGTCCAACACCGGTATCTCCAAATCAGATAATAGAATTGAGGGACAATTTACCGGAAGAGGCTATTGGATTCATGTGGACCCAATTTTACTGGAAAGGGATTTATGGGATGAGGAAGAGGTGGCTTATTCAGACTAATCTATTACAAGAAGTTTAAGTAGAAACGTGTTCTTCTTCATCAACAGTACAACAACAACAGTTTGAGTGCAAGTCGTTACAAAATACAAGCCTGCGACTTTGGTGATCAAGCTTATGTTAAATATTAATCTTTTTCATAAAACCTATATTAAGGAGTATGCAATCACAGTTTTCTAACATAGACTGTAAACGATTTGTAGCAAATTTCTGCGGAAGTAAAATTTGACACACTTTGTCTGGCAACCATTTTGTCACAAATCTGGGCTCTCAAGTTAAAGCAAAAAGATTGCTGACATGTCATTTTGGAGAATTGCTGCTCTATCTGTTTTGCTAAAATAACCTTGCAGTTGCCTGAGAATCCTCAGTCCCCTGCACAGCCCCCGACCCAGACGCTAGTCTAGTTCTGCATTCATAATGATCTATGTATGGCTCATTGTGTCGCTTATCTGTTCTGATGCCTGCAAAACCTTGAATAAACAACCCGTATGTGCTAATATTGGGAAACATCTATGGCAATAACGGGGATTGAACGTTGACTTTACCTGACCCCATGACTTCCGTGACTAATGGGTCAGCCCCTGCCTATAATGCTATATAACCTGGAACATTTTGTATTGCTTTGGACTACGTTTGCCTCTCTCTGTGAAGCATGGCCATGGTCATGTAATAAAGAGTGTTGATACTGAAGGTCCGACTCCTGACAATTTCTGTTTTGTTCAGAAGCAGCAGTGTGTTGCAAAGTTGAGTAGAGTAACTGTAGACTGGAAGGCAGGAAGTTATAATTTGTTTGTAAAATTGTAAAATGCAGAATAGAATGTGTGGCCCCTTTTAAACAGTGGTGCTTTTTTCTGTGCTTAGAAATTTAAAATGGATGTCTATGTACTGCAGCTTGAAAGTTTGCAAGTACACAGACAGCACTGACATTGAAACATTTGTATTGATAGGCCATACAGTTGGCAGGCCAAGCAGCAATTTTTACTAAGACAGCAGGCTTTTGTATTTAGCCAATTAATTTGAAGCAGGTACTTAAATCCCAAAAACT
The DNA here is from genome assembly GCF_020745735.1 of Hemiscyllium ocellatum. Taxonomy (NCBI): domain Eukaryota; kingdom Metazoa; phylum Chordata; class Chondrichthyes; order Orectolobiformes; family Hemiscylliidae; genus Hemiscyllium; species Hemiscyllium ocellatum. Next base: position 77,760,700 of record NC_083410.1, on the reverse strand, counting down.
TATTAGATTTAAATCTGATGGTTTTAACAACATAGGATGAATCCTGTTGTAAAGCATATTGATATATCATCAAAGGTAAAAAAAGAAGGGGATAATTCGACAAAGACGGCAGAGCAAGCTACCATCCACCAGAGCTATTGGCCCTCAGCTGTCTCTTTCAAGAATCTCTAGCTCTCACAGCCTCATCTATGTATTAGAGAAAGCACCATATATAATCTATGGTACAAATGATAGAAAAGGCATTCCTGACAGAGGAATTGACAGAGAAGGCATTCCTGACAGAGGAATTGACAGAGAAGGCATTCCTGGCAGAAGAATTGATGGAGATGGTACAGAATATTCCAGAAGAATGGCTGTAATTTTGAGAGACAAATTCTTTTTTTAATGGGCGGAACATGTGTTTATCAGAACAGCATACCATTAGATTCTTGCTTTATTCAGTTTGTTAGTAGTTCAGTTAATTTATTCACTGTTAGAGTTAGATAAATAAATTGTTATTTGTTGATTTTAAAGTGAGTGTTTGGAATTTATTTTATCTAACCACTACAAGGTGTGAAAAAGCAGGTTACAACATCTTTCACACTCCTTTTACAGATTGTAGGGTGAGGTGGTCCTCTTTGGGTGTTTCAGTTTTATTTCTCAGAGGGCAGTCAACCTCTGCTTTTTAACAAGTGTATTATATATTAGTTAATTGGATAAAGAATGTATACAACTGTGACAATTTGGGACCCCCATTGTACCAGAGGGCAAACAGGCTATTGGTGTGGAGAGTGTTGGTCTTGTGGAAGTTGTGAAGGCAATATCATCTTCTCCAGCTGGAGTATCAAGCAAATCTTCCTTAGGTTTTCCTCTTCTTCTTTTGGTCTTCCATATGGAGAAGACAGCTCCGTAAGAACTTCCTGTTGAGAACATCCCCATCTGCTCTTGTTTTATCATATTTCTTGGGTCAGTTAGCTTATGCCTGAACCTTTTTGGTTAATAAAATTCCAATGAATTTTGCCCTCTCCCCACCTGTATTTACAGGTTAGTTATTATTTTCTGAAACAACACGTTTGGCACCAGGTAATATGTTGACACAAGTTCATGATCTCAGTGTTTCTTGTAACTTTTCCCTTTTGTTTTCCAATACCAGCAATTTGGAACGTTTATCACTGCTGAGATAACCGTTCAATGAAATCTCATGCTAAACAATAAATACAAGGAAAAATCCGTTTTAAGGGATTCCGATTTCCAACAGTTAGTCTGGTTCTCATTTAACTACAATTTACTGTTTTAAAATTTAGTTTTCTCAGTTCTCTAAACAATCAGGTACCCTACTTGACAGTTAGTTTATTGAGTAACTTGTTCAAATGGTTCTCTAGACAGCAGTACTGATTCACTTCTTGTAGAACATCAGTAAACAAAATACAAGTGATTTTTCTAAGTATATAAAGTCAGCAGAACAGAAACAGCATCTTGTCAATGTGTGCAGCTAGACATAGTGTGAAATGGCAATTTGAAGAGTAAAGGGATTTAATGCTGTGATAAGGAGGTCCAGTCCGAATATCTGGCAGAGAAATAAAAAGATGAGAAGTGAGCAACCTCTAAGAGTATGGAATCATAGAATCCCTCAGGTTGAAGCAGGCAATTTGTCTCATTGAGACCACACCGCTCCCAGACCAACCCCTAGCCTATCCTTGTAACCCTGTATGGCTAACCCACCTAACCTGCACATCCCAAGACACTATGAACAATTTAGCATTGTCAATCCATCTAACCTGCACATCTTTGAACTGTGGGAGGAAACCCACACAGGCACGGAGAGTGTGCAAACTCCACAAACAGCCATCCAAGGCTGGAATCAAACCGAGGTCCCTGCCGCTGTGAAACAGCCGTGCTAACCGCTAAACTGCCATGCCATGGATATTCAGAGGTATCCTCAAGCGAGGGAAGAAAGCAATCCACTTTTCTGCCTGATTCACCATTTGAAAGAAGTATGGAATCACAGGATAATGGATAAGTGACTTGTCAATGAGTATTTTGCTTGTTTCATGTCTTTAATTCATTAATAATTAGGAAAGAAGATTGAAAAACAAACAAGTGGTAACATAGCAAAGGTGTATGTTGATTGGTTGGTCAGTATGCACTGTAAGAATATGTGTACAAAGAGATAGATAATTCTTTATTTTAAACATCAATATGTAAATACGTGGATTGCAGAAAAAAAATCAGTGTTTCACACAATCCTTAAATACCTATCTTTATAGGCACAAGAGAGGACATTTAGTGAGTAATCCTACTTTCTCATCTCCTTTATCGTGAATTGTTCACATGTCAACTCAGTGCAGCTCAGCCCAAGTGAAATGTCCATCCTGTGACATCTGAGGAGTCATCAACACTTCTCTTGGCCCAAACAAACAGATGAAGTGAATATCACCATCTGGAAATTTAGAGCGCTGGATTTTAAACCCTACAACCACTGGTGTGACTACAGTAAAGCTGAGAGCTATATGGAATGTTCATTAAAGTATTCGGAGTATGCAAGCAAAAGGGAATAGGCAGTTGCCCAGTTGGACTAGGTAGGTAGTGCAAGAGTCTCCTGAGCCAATCTCATAGTGGCCTTAAAATTGACTCCAGGATGGTATGACGGTATCCTGATGCCATGGGTGTGACTGAGTAGTTTCTACATGACATACTTAAGGCGGGGGGGGTGCGAATCCACAAGTCATGGTCCATCTTGTTATAAATAACCAGGTAGAATGAGGGATGATATCCTTTAAAGAGAGATTCAGGAAGTGCAAAAGACATTGAAAAGCAGAACCTCTAAAACAGTAATCTCAGAATTACCTCCATATTCTATGTGCTAGCAAGTATATAAATAATATTAGTGGATAGCTGGGAAAATAGTATTAGAAAGAAGGCTGTAGACTTTTTTTTTAGATTAGATTACTTACAGTGTGGAAACAGGCCCTTCGGCCCAACAAGTCCACACCGACCCACCGAAGCGCAACCCACCCATACCCCTACATATACCCCTTACCTAACACTAGGGGCAATTTAGCATGGCCAATTCACCTGACCCGCACATCTTTGTGACTGTGGGAGGAAACCGGAGCACCCGGAGGAAACCCACGCAGACACGGGGAGAACGTGCAAACTCCACACAGTCAGTCGCCTGAGGCGGGAATTGAACCCAGGTCCCTGGCGCTGTGAGGCAGCAGTGCTAACCACTGTGCCACCGTGCTGCCCTGGGACATTGAGACAGGGATCTGGAGATGGAGGACCTGTACAAGGGAGGGCTGGTTATACCTCAGCAGCATCTAGACTGCTGTCTTTCCAGGGAGATTTGCTGGTGCTTTTAGAAGTGTTAGACTGAGCTTCTCAAGAGATAGGAAGCAGAAAAAGAATTTAAAAAGGAACAGAAAAGCAAAGCTGATAATGGGAAGAAGAAGAGCAATCAAGGACAGTAGGATGCAGCAGAAACAAATCCTACCATTAAATAAATTCATTAACAGAATTATTGTAAAAAGGTAGAAATGAAAGAATGCATGTAGCATTTGCTATGGGGCAGATGAATTGGTGACACAACAAAAAGTATACATATGAACTAGTTGCCAAAGTAGAGGCATGGTTGAAAAAGTGACTGGGATCTGGATATTCAAAGATATTCAATATTTGGAAGATCAAACAAAAAGGAAAAGAAAGTAAGGTTGTTCTGTTAATAAGAGATGAGATCAGCACATTCGTATGAAAGGAAGTTAGATTGGAAGAAGAAGATGAGGAATCTGTTTGAGTGTAACTAAGAAACAGCAAGAAGCAGCAAGAATTGTTTATAAGCACCAAACAGAAGGTAGCACAAAGCTCAGAGTAAGTCAGGAAATCAGACATACGTGTATTAATGGTAATGTTGCAATCATGAGTAACTTCAATCTATACATTTAATCTGCACATTAAATGGGAAATCCAATAAACACCAATTATATAGAGGATGAAGTTTTGGAAAATGCAGGATTGTTTTTCAGAGCTGTTGTATTGCAGATGCATCAAATGAACAGGCTGTTTTAGATTTATCATCATGTAATAACAATTGCCAATCAGTAAGTTTGTTGTAAAATAACATTTAGAGAAGATTATCATAACGTGATATGAGTTTCCATTAAGCTTGAAAATGATATAGATCAATCAAAAACTGTTGTCTTCAATCTTAGCAAAGGAAAATCTGAAGGTATAAAGGACAAGTTGGCTGCAGTAGATATGGAAAATACAGAAACATTTACGATTATGGATGGGTAATAGCTAATATTTAAATAATTATTATGTGGATTACAGCAAACATTCATTCATTAAGGCACAAAAACTCAACAAGAAAAGTGAGTCAACTACAGCTAACAAAGTAATTTAAAGAACATATATATATCAAAAGGAGGAGATTCATAAAGTTGCCAAAAACAATAATAAGCTTGAGGACTGGAAGCATTAGAATTCAGCAAATTAGGAACTAGCAATTAGTAAAGAAAGGGAGAGTAGAGCATGAATCTGCATAATCTGACAAGAAATGTAATGGTGGGTTATAAAAGCCTCAATAAGACTTAAAAAAGGAAAATATTATCAAAGGTAAGTGTGGGTCCATCTTTGGCAGAGGCAGAGACAGGAGAATTCGTAATGATAAAAATGGAAATTGTAGACAATATTAAGTGGTAGAAAAACAAAATAATTACTTTGTGTCTGTCTTTATGAAGGAAGGTACAAGAAATCTACAGAAATAATAGAGATTCAAGGCACTAGTGAGAATGAGAAACTGGAAGAAAGTAATTTAATTTTTTAAAATTATCAATAAAGTCTAGAATATTGTTACTATCTTATTATCCATGCTCTGCACCTGACCTCTAATGACTTATGCACATACAGATCCAGATCCCTCTAGGTTCTTTAGAATAACTTCCTTCAATTTATGCTTTCTATCAATGTTCTTTGTAGCTCACATTTCCCTGCATTCAAATTCATCTGCCAGCTATCCACCCACAGCACCAATTGTCAATTCTATATTGTCTTCCTCATAGTTTATAATGCTTCTAAGATACATTTCCTCTGCAAATTTTGAAATTGTGCTCTGCATACTAAGGGTAAAAAATGAGGTCTGCAGATGCTGGAGATCACAGTTGAAAATGTGTTGCTGGTTAAAGCACAGCAGGTCAGGCAGCATCCAAGGAATAGGAAATTCGACATTTCGGGCATAAGCCCTTCAATAAGCATTCCTGATGAAGGGCTTATGCCTGAAATGTGGAATTTCCTATTCCTTGGATGCTGCCTGACCTGCTGTGCTTTAACCAGCAACACATTTTCAACTCTGCATACTAAGATCTAGATTATCAACATAAATCAGGTAAAGGAAGGTTCCCAAAGCCAATCTCTGGGGATTGCCACTAAAAATCTTTCTCCGACCTGCAAATATTCAGTAACCATAATTCTGTTTCCTAATACAGAGACAATTTTGTATCCATTTTGCTATTGTCTCTTTTATTCTATGACATACAAGTTATAACCCACTGGGGTAGAACACTGGAAATCAAGCTTCCCTTGAGACAGCATGATGCTTCAGTGGTTAGCACTGCTGTCTCACAATGCCAGAGATTGGGTTTCAATATGCCGTCAGGTGACTGCGTGGAGTTTGCACATTCTCCTTCTGTCTGTTTGGGTTTCCTCCAAGTGCTCCGGTTTCCTCCCACAGTTCAAAGATGTGAAGGTTAAGTGGATTGACCGTGGGGAATGCACGGCTCACGGGTCTGGTTCTGGGTGGGATGTTCTTTGGAGGGTCGGACTTGATGGGCTGACTGACCTGTTTTCATGCTGTAGGGATTCCATGATTCTATTCCCGGATTCATCATAAAAGTTAAAGATTTTAAAAAATGAAACAAAGATTCCCCAATTTACTGCATTTTCAGATCTAGGTGTCTAGAAAGCACAGACCAGGTTTCTTTACTCAACCAATCACTGTTTATTACAAGTTTATTACAAGACTTTGACAACAACTAAACCGATAAACCATTGCCATTTAACATGACAAATTAAAACTGATATCCTCTTAGTAACTCCCCTTTACACATACACATGTGCTCATTTAGTTGCAAACAGGGGAGGAAAAGGATAGATTGAGGGAGAACTGGGAAAGCAGTTCACTCATTGTTGTTCATAAGATCGGGAGAGTTGGTTTTTGCTGAGTGGAAGGTTTCTTCTCTGCCTTCCTTATCCAAATGTTCCCATGTGTTAATAAGAGGCACTTATAAAAGTTCACTCAAAGAAGATGTCTGACTTATTAATTAAAAACCACAGCTTACAGAAACTGTTGAAAGTTAAAGTGGATTTTGGCAGCAGGTAAAGGGATTTTCACTCCTAAACTGGTGGAGAGCTGACTACTCTGTATCCTGACCTGGCAACCAAACACATGGTTATAGGAAGGCAGAGAGGACCTTTGGCATTGATGACTAGTCACTCGGCCACAGCCCAATCAAATTCTTGTTGCAACCCAAAGCTATATACGGATACAGAACCCCTCTAGTCCAGTTTGTCTATAAACCAAATTTCAACTCCTTATTAAAGCAGTTATTTAAAGGAAATAAAATTGCCTGGGCATGGTTCTTTACACAAATGGCAGGACAAATCCAACCCGGTCAATTGCTGACCCATCAGTCTATTCACAATCTTGAGTAAAGTGATGGAAGATGTCACTAATTATGCTATCGAGCAACATCTGCTCAGCAATAACCTGCTCAGTGACACCTAATGTTCAGCCAGGGCCACAATGTCATAACTTCATTACAGCATTGGTTCAAACATGGACAAAATAGCTGAATTCCAGACAGAGGCAAGAATAAGAGCCTTTGAGATCAAGGTGACATTCAATCCGAGTGTGGCATCAAGGACCCCTAACAAAACTGGAATCAATGCAAATCAGGAGATATTCCTGGCATATAAGAAGATAGTTGTGGTTGCTGGAGATCAGTCATCTTAGCCCTAGGATATCTCTACGGGAGTTCATCAGGGTAATATCCTGGACCCAACCATCTTCAGTTGCTTCATTGTATCACATCCAAACCCACAAATCACTTTTTTAGAAGGACAAAGACAGCAGATACATGGGAATACCATCACCTGCAAGTTCCTCTCCAAGCCACACATCATGCTAACTTGGAAATATATCACTGTTCCTGGGTCAAAATGCTGGAATTCCCTCCCTAATTGCACTATGGATGAACCCACAGCACATGGACTGCAGTGGTTCAAGAAGGCAGCTCACTAATACCTTTTCAAGGACAACTAGGGATGTGCAAAAATGCTGGCCAGCCAGTGGTGCCCTCATTCCATGGATACATAGATGAAAATTTCAGATTCTGGAAATCTGAAATGGGAACAGAAAGATCTGGCAGCATCTGTGGAGAGAGAAAAACAGTTCACACATCTCCTGAACTTCTCTCGCACTTATTGTTTTTATTTTAATTGTTTAATGAATCTTGGCAAGTGTATCAGGCTACTTGCTTTTCACAATATGCAGCCATTCTTGGTTTTTAGAACAGATCTTTCTCATTTTGGTCAATAATATTTTAAAAATCCAGCAATAAAAGGTCTTTGCATATAACTTTGCTCACAACTCTTTTATATGACATTTTTGTGAATGCCTTTTGTAAGTCCATGTGCACTACATCAACATTACCATCATCAATCCTCTGTTAGCTCTTCAAAGAACTCTCTTATAGAGACAGAGTCAAACAGCACAGAAACAGACCCTTTGGTCAAACTCGTTCATGGCAGCCAGACATCCCAATCTGACCTAGTTCCATTGCCAGCATTGGCCCATATCCCTCTAAACCCTTCTTATTTATAAATGTGTCCAAGTGGTTATTAAATGTTGTAATTGTACCAGCCTCCACCACTTCCTCTGGAAGCTCATTCCATACACATGTGTAAAAAGGTTCCCTTTCAAATTCTTTATAAATCTTTTCCCTCTCACCTTAAACCTATGCCATCTAGGTTTTAACCCCCCTCACCTTATGAAAAAGACCTTGATTATTCATCCTATCGATACACTGCATGATTTAATTAACTTCTGTAAAGTCACCCCTCAGCCTTCAATGCTCCAGGGAATACAGCTCTAGCTTATTCAGCCTCTCCCTGTAACTGAAACCCTCCAGTCCCAGCAATATCCTTGTAAATCTTTTCTGCATCCTCTCAACATCCTTCCCCTAAATAATCCTTGCTGGCCCTTCCTATGTAACTCACATTTGTCCACATGATTGATAGATTCATCCTGAATTAGTGTTTTTTGAAATTTGCCCACTATTGACGTTCAGTTGCTTGGTCAGTAATTGGTCCTCGCAGACCTTTTTGAGCAAGGGTCTAATGTTTTCAATTGTCCAGTCCTCTGGCACTATCCAGAGTTCACGGAAGACTAAAACGTTACGGCTAGTGACTGTGAAATTTTCACACTCATGCCTTTCAATATACTTTATATATAGATGATTCCTAGCTGGGAGCCTTACAACCAATGGACAATCTCAGAATAAATTAGGATTGAGATGAAGAGGAGCTTCCTCTTCCAAAAAGTAGTGGATCTTTGGACCACCATATCCACGAGGGTTGTGGAAGCTCAGCTATTGGGTATGTTCATGATAGTACCTGGAAATATATTTAACTCTAATGATGTCAAGAGATTTGGGAATAATAGGGGAAAGTGGCATCAAGTTAAATGACTAACGATAATATCAAATGGTAGTGTAGGTTAGAGACTGAATGGCCTACACCCGCTCCTGCGTCCCTACATGTAAGAATGTTGTGCTTTTGATTTGAGTTAAAGCTATTGCAGATGGAATTGGTCTTTAACAATGGAAAAGTCAATTGAAGTCAATGAAGAAGAAAAATCGCTGTGTCCTGTAAAATAGGTTGTCACTTCGCTATGAAGTCATTGTGTTACTGGCCAAAGCCAGTTTTACCCAGGTATATCGTGTGATGGTCCTAATATATTTCTAATGCATACTCTTGAAGTGTCAGCCTAAAATTACATTATATTATTGATAATGTTATTTGAGACAAAACTGCTGCTTCATACCTTGAAGAGTTGATTCAATTCTGACAGTTCCCTGCTGACTAGGAGTTGCTGCTACTAGCATTACTTTTGAAAAATATAATTGCTGCAGTCTGACAATTCCAGACAGCGTAAACTCGTTAATTAAGAAACTGAAAGTGTTGCTTTTTCAAATAGCAGAATTTGAAACTAATTAAATCACATTCAGTTACAATGAATGGAGGATGGTTTTAGATCTTCCCTGTAAAAGTCCACTGAAGATAAAAGTGTGTAAGAAGCAAAATAAAAAATCCCTAGAAGGGCAGATTGCAGCTCGTAATGAGTGGAATCCTAAGATTTTAATCCAGGAGGTATCATTGATGTATTGAAGTAATCAGTGAGAAATTTTAGAGATAAAAAAAGTAAAAGGCTAGTTAAATAAAAGCTTCTTGAGTTTCAAAGATTACAAGTCATATTTAAAGTTATTTTTGAAATGTTATTATGAAATAAGCAGTTGATAGACTAGAATGATCCCTAGATTTTTCAAGAACAATTGTAAAGAAATTGGTGAATCTCTAGAGAATGACCTTGATTTTCCAATCAGGATTGTAAACTTTCATTCGAGGGGTGTGACTGTGGGTGAGAGATGTGGAAAGGTGGTTGGGGTCTAGTCCAGTGTGTCAGGGATGAGTCAAAGCTTCAGTTTAATAGTTACTCAGGAGTCAGAGCAAGTTTAAATCTTTAATTTTTTTTTTTAGTTTTACTTCTTAAACTTAAATTTAAATTTTCCTGATTAGCTAATGAGCTGAAGTGAGTCAGAAGTCACCAAAAGCTCAATTCACACTTGGATACTTCTCCCTTGGATTCCTGATGCTGCATAATTGCTTTGAGGAAATTTCAACTTCTCATGCAATTCCTGAGAATTTCAGAGTTGATTTAATCAGGATTTCTACATGATCCCAATGTGCAACCTTAATCTGCAATGTAGCAGAGATTTTTGGAATTTCTGGGGAAAGAAATTATTGATTAAAGGACAAAGGAATTTCTGGGCCAATGTCTTTTGGAACTCCTAAAATATTCACTCTTCTCTGAGAACTGGTATCTCAGAATTGATAGATAATAATTATGTACTAATAGTCAAAACAAAGTGATATGTGATTTTGGAAATTATAAATTAGCCCAAAATTTGAGTTTTGAAAGCCAAAGAGAGATGCTGGATAGTCAATGTGCCTTTTAAAACACTGGTATATACTTTGTGAATATATCAGAATTTTTAAAGAGTCTAATCAAATTAATAGCTACCAGAAGTTATCAAATTATTTTGATCTACCAGTTGACGTACAATTACCTATAGCAATATTGGAAAAAATCCTTATCTTTTTTATGAAATGACTGAACTATTTTAAGTTATTTCAAATGGATTAATACTAAAATAGCACAAAGGGGTCGCAAATACATTAAGTTGATTCCAGATAATGACAGTTATTGAGAAATCAGTCACAGGAATTGAAAATTGACGTGGCGTTAAAAAAGACATGGTTCAGTTTGAGAGTCAATAACCTAGCAGAGCTCTACAGGGTCTGTTCAAAGTCATGTGTTGCTCAAAATGTTTTGCAAAGGAAACCTATTATATCCTATTATAGTGCTGAAATAAGTCTGTGTCACTGAAACATGTGACTAAGTTGAAATATGAGGAAGATTGATATATTGTGAGTGCATTGAAAAAAAGGGATAATGAAAAATGTGCACTATATATTGTGCAAAATTATGTACATTGGAAGAAGGAACAGGGTACTAAATGAAGGAATATTTAATCACAACCTTGAAAAAGAAAACAATCATCTTTAATGTTCAATCACTAAAATGTTTTAAGCCAGCTTTCCAATTACAGATAAAACTTGTGCCATTAATTTAAATGTTAAAGTGCATCTCAAGGGTATTGCTTTCTAATTTCAATTATTACAATGTTATATGGAACATGAATGAGACATTATCAGTTCTGTGTGATATTGAACTGCTCTAAAATCAGAATTACATGGACACATTGGGAAAGGCTTAGTAACGAATAGCCACAAAGCTGATCGCTGGACAATGTTCAAGAGTTTGGAATTTGCGGCACTTTTGACAGCGAACTGTCGATATTCACATCATTATACTTCAGAATTTGATCACAACTTCAGTGTTTACACAAATGCAGATTACTACAGCAATCCCGATGCTGTAGTTTGCCATTTTTTACTCAAACACAGATTGTGCTATAGAATCTTCCTAATCACCCAATCCAAAAGTAAACAATAAGATTATTTGATCTGGTGAGAACTATTCCATTTTTACTCTTATAATTTTGTTCCAAACTCCTTGGAAAGTTTTCTCTTTCAATCATTACATGCCTACAGTCAGCAAGTAAACAGAAGATCCAGAGATAGTCAGTGCCAGTTAGCGATTTGCAGTCCATGACCCCAGAGAAGATCAGACATGTTGTGAGATAAATTAAATTGTGATATCATGGGAAAACATACAAGTGATTGGTTAGTGAATATTTTGCTTCTTTACTAACAAATTACAAGTTTTAACTATAAAGCATGTTATGTCATTGTGATGTTTACTGGCAGTAGTAAATGATATAGGGTACAAAAGTATTTTATTAGTACATTAATAAAGAAAAGTAAATTGCTAAGACAATTCTCAAGACGACTTACAAGGAAAAACTAATATTTGTATTGTATAAGCTAAGGGTGCTGATTGGTTGATAAATGGACTCTGACTGATAGAGTTTACAATGGAGAATGCACAAGTTGGTGTGCATGCATTGCAACTGTTCCAACTGAATGAAGTAGGTCCCAGCCATCGACTCATTCATTTCTCAAGGTAATGCCCTTATTAATCAGGTAATTAGGAAGGCAAATGGAAGTTTGTCCTTCATGCATAAAGGGATTAAGTTTAAAAGCATGGAGGTTATGTTGTGGCCACACAGGGTGCTGGTGAGACCGTACCTGTGCAGTTTTGGTCTCCTTACTTGAGAAAAGGATGTACTGGCACTAGAGAGGGTGCAGAAGTTCACTAGGTTGATACTGGAGTTGAGAGGATTGGTTTATGAGGAAAGAATGAGTAGACTGGGATTATATTAATTGAAATTTAGAAGAATGGGGGGGATCTTATAGAAACACAAAATTGTGAAGGGAATAGACAAGATAGATGTAAATAGGATGTTTCCACTGGCAGGAAAAATTAGGATAAGAGGGCGTAGCCTCAAAATTAGGGAGAGTAAATTCAGGACTGAATTGAGAAGGAATTTCTTCACTCAAGGGGTTGTGAATCCATGAACTCCCTGCCCATTGAAGTAGTTGACACTACTTCAGTGAATGTTTTTAAAGCTAAGATAGATTTTTTTTAACAATAAAGGAATTAAGGGTTACAGTGAGAGGGCAGGTAGGTGGAGTTCAGGCCATGAAAAGATCAGCCGTGATCTTACTGAATGGCGGAGCAGGATCGAAGGGCCAGGTCTTATGTTTTTATGAGCTCATCTGACTGGTCCGAAATCTAAACTGGCAGTTAACAGTCAATCATTATTGCAGCATTTTCCATGTATTTGCCTCAACCAGTCAAAAGGCACGCCAACCAATCAGAAATATCCTCTTTTGCCAGATAAATAATGATTTTCCACTTGAATTGGTATTTTTGAGAATCATCATTGAAGGGAAAAATTCTTGTTAAGGATAAAAAGGTAAGTTATGGCAACAAGAAGGATTCTCATGAATCTAGTCATGTGCTTCTCGATGTGTGCATGTGTAAAGTCAAATAGCCAGACATTATCACTATCATATGGAAAATAAGTACAGGAATGGGCTGAAGTAATTGGTTGAATATAATTAACTGTTTAGACTCTATTAGAAAAATAACTGATCCGTTTTTCTTATAAAAATCTTAATATTCTGTTGTTGTGGGAGCTCATGCATCGGGTCTACTGAAGTCCTTGCTCCCTTTCATGCCTGAATAAAACAACTAACACTTAGATTTGAGAAGTGTGTGATCTATCATTGTGGAGGCGTTTGAACTCTGCACAATTTTCCTTATCAGTCTTGATAAGAAACCCTTGGTAGGAGTAAATTACAGGCTCCCAAACTGTACTTTGGAAGTAAGGTATAATATAAACCAAGAAATAATGAGGGCTTGTGAAAAAAGTGCAACAGTAATTATGGAGGATTTGAACATGCCTTTTGATTGCACGATGGCTCAATGGTTAGCGCTGCTGCCTCACATCACCAGGATCCCAGGTTCAAATCCAGCTTTGCACATACTCCCTGTGTCTGTGTGGGTTTCCTTCAGGTGTTCCAGTTTTCTCCTACAGTCCAAAGATGTGCAGGTCAGATGACTTGACAATGCTAAATTGTCCGTTGTGTTAGTTGCATCAGTCAGGGAAATGGGTATGAGTGGGTTACTCTTCGGAGGGTCGGTGTGGACTTGTTGGGCCGAAGGGTCTGTTTCCACACTGTAGGGAATCTAATCTAATCTAATCAACTTGGCCAGGGTAACCTCGAGAAAAGGTTTATAGTGTATGAGGGTTTGTTTCTTAGAGCAACGTATCATGGAGCAAATTAGAGATTTCATATAATGAAATGAAGAAGAATTGATAAAGTGTCTTCTGGTTAAGCATCCTCCTGAAAGGAGTGACTACAATCTACTAGAGTTTCAGGTTTACATTGAAAGAGTGAGGACAGAGTCACATACTTGAGTTTTAGCATTAGGCAAGGGTAATTATACAAGCCTGAACAAGGAGTTTGCCCAAGTGGACTGGACAAAAGTATTAAAAGGCAGAACAGTTGACGAATATAGTAAAACCTTAGGGAGATACCAGAAACGGTACAATAGCTCAGTGGTTAGTTCTGCTGCCTCACAGCACCAGAAAACCGGGTTCAATTCCAGCCCTGAATGACTGTCTGTTTGAAGTTTTACCCATAGTTTCCAATGATATGCAGATTGCATGGATTAGCTATGGGAAATGCATAGATAGGATAGGGGGCTGGATCTAGTAGGATGCTCTTCGGAGGGTCAGTGTGAATTTGATGGGCCAAATAGCCTGCTTCCACATTAAGGCCTGTTTGAAATACCTCTCAATTAAAGTATATTCCAAAGAGGAAGTGGAATTGTTAAAAGGTGAAACATCATCCATCACTTAACGAGGAAGGCAAAGTTAACATAAAGGCATAAATTAGGGCATATCATACTGCAAAAGGTAGTGGCACGCTGGAGTTCCTCATTTATAGATCAGACAGAGTAAAACGTGGCAAAGTTCACAGATGATACTAAAATAGGTGGGAAAGTAAGCGGTGATGTGGAGATAAAGACTTTACAGATGGATAGTTATAGGCTCGGAGAATGGGCCAGAATCTGGCCGATGGAGTTTAATGTGGACAAGTGTGAGGTTGTTCATTTTGGCTGGACAAATAAAAGGACAAATTATTTAAATGGGCAGCAGATTCAAAGTGCACTAGTGCAATTTGGATATGGGTGTCTTTTTGCGTGAATCGCAGAAAATGGGTTTGCAGATGTAGCATATAATAAGAAAGGCAAATAAAATCCTGGCATTTATTGCAAAATGACTGAATTATAAAAGTAAAGTTGTGTTGTTAAAATTGGGTGGCACCATGTTGGGCAGCATGGTGATACAGAGGTTAGCACTGCTGCCTCACAGTGCCAGAGACCCGGGTTCAATTCCCGCCTCAGGTAACTATTTGTGTGGAGTTTGCACATTCATCCGGTGTCTGCGTGGGTTTCCTCCAGGTGCTCCAGTTTCCTACCACAATCCAAAAACATGCAGGTTAGGTGTATTGGGCATGCTAAATTGCCCATAGTGTTAGGTGAAGGGGTAAATGTAGGTGAATGGGTCTGGGTGGGTTGCTCTTCAGAGGTTCGGTACGGACTTGTTGGGCCGAAAGGTCTGTTTCCACACTAAGTAATCTAAAAAAAAGATTGGTTTCTCAGGTCGGCACAACATCGAGGGCCGAAAGGCCTATACTGTGCTGTAATGTTCTATGTTCCATTGGCAACAGCAGGGCAGTTGATGAACAATGGCAGATAGTCATAGAGATGTACAGCGTGGAAACAGCGTGGTCCAACCCGTCCATGCTGACCAGATATCCCAATCCAATCTATTCCAACCTGCCAGCACCAGCCCAAATCCCTCCAAACCCTTCCTGTTCAAACCCTGGCAACATCCTTGTAAATCTTTTCTGAATCCTTTCAAGTTTCACAATATCTTTCCGACAGGAAGGAGACCAGAATTACATGTAATCTTCCAACAGTGGCCTAACCAATGTGCTGTACAGCTGCAACATGGCCTCCCAACTCCTGTTCTCAATATTTTGACCAATAAAAGAAAGCATACCAAATGACTTCTTCACTATCCTATCTATCTGCGACTCCACTTCCAAGGAGCTATGAACCTGTACATCAAGGTGTCATTGTTCAGCAACACTCCATAGGACCTTACTATTAAGTGTACAAGCCCTGCTAAGATTTGCTTTCCCAAAATACAGCACCTCACATTTTCCGGAATTAAACTTCATCTGCCACTTCTCAGCCCATTGGCCCATCTGGTCAAGATCCTGTTATAATCTGAAGTAACCCTCTTTGCTGCCCACTATACCTCCAATTTTGGTGCCTTCTGCAAACTTACCAGCTGTACCTCTTATGCTCGCATCCAAATCATTGATGTAAATGACAAAAAGTAAAGGGCCCAGCAGCAATCCTTGTGGCACTCCACAGGTCACAGGCCTCCAGTCTGAAAAACAACCCTCCACCACCACCACCACCACCAAAGGTCTTCTACCTTTGAGCCAGTTCTGTATCCAAATGGCTAGTTCTCCCTGTATTCCATGAGATCTAACCTTGCTAATCAGTCTCCCATGAGGAACCTTGTCAAACGCCTTACTGAAGTCAATATAGATCACATCTACTGCTCTGACCTCATCAATCTTCTTTGTTACTTCTTCAAAAAACTCAATCAAGTTTGTGAGACATGATTTCCCATGCACAAAGCCATGTTGACTATTCCTAATCAGACCTTGCCTTTCCAAATACATCTACATCCTATCCCTCAGGATTCCCTCCAACAACTTGCACAACACCGGGGTCAGGCTCACTGGTCTATAGTTCCCTGGCTTGTTCTTACCACCCTTCTTAAACAGTGGCACCACGTTTGCCAACCTCCAATCTTCTGGCACCTTACCTGTGACTATCGATGATACAAATATCTCAGCAAGAGGCCCAACAATCCCTTCTCTAGCTTCCCACAGAGTTCTAGGGTTTACCTGATCAGGTCCTGAGGATTTATGCACCTTTACCCATTTCAAGACATTCAGCACTTCCTCCTCTGTAATCTGGACAATTTGCAAAATGTCACCATCTATTTCCCTATAGTCTATATCTTCCATATCCTTTTCCACAGTAAATACTGATGCAAAATATTCATTTAGTATCTCCCCCATTTTCTGCAGCTCCATATGAAGAAAATACGAATTTAATCTGAGTAAAGATACTTCCCTGCGAGGAAGGCAGGTTCTAGGAAGGGGCTATGCCAACAATGTTAACCAAGGGGGTTGGGTATCAAATTGAAAGTAAAAAGACACAATATGACAAGGATTAGTGGTAAACCAGATGAATATGGAAGTTTTAAAAACTAATAAAAGATGACAAAATAAAGATAGAGAAAATAAACTGAGGGTAAACTAGCAAGTAACATCATAATGGACTGTAAGATTCTTTTCAATATATAAAAGAACAAAATAAATCATAGGGAACATAAGTTTCTTGCAGACTGAGGCTGGGAAATAATAATATGAATCAAGAAAAGGCAGACAAGTTGATTCAATACTTTTGTACTCATCTACATGTTTAAAGACATGAATAGTACTCCAAAAATAGTAAAAAAAAGAGTAAGTAATCAAGTGACCAGTGGTGGGATGGAGAAAAAATAAATACAATAAACTATCACTGGAGATAATGTACTAGGGAAATTTGGCCTGTAAATCCATTGGATCTGATGGTTTGCATCCTGGAATTTCAAGAAAGTAGCTGCAGAGATAATGGATGCACTGTTTGTAATCTCCCAGGGCTCCTTAGATTCGGGAGTAGTCCCAAAGAATTGGAAATCTGTTTGAGTTACTACTCTTATTCAAAAAGTGAGGGAGACAAGAACAGGCAACTATGGGTCAGTTAACTTTACAGCTATCATTGGGAAAATGTTACTCTATTAGAAAGGATATAATAGTAGATTTAGAAATATATAATCTAATCAAGTTCAGTTAACATAGCTTCATGAAGGAAAAAAAGTCACACCTGATAATGTATTACAATTATATGAGGAGGTAGCAATCAAGATAGATAAAGGGAGATCAATAAATGCCACACATTTGGATTTCCAAAGGCATTCAAGGTACTACACGTAAGGCTATATAATAAGAGTCCAGGACGTTAATTAGAATGCAAAGAGAATTGGATAACTAATACAGTTAGAATATGGGGATCATTTTAAGGATGGAAAACCATTATGAGTAGAGTGCTACAGGGATCACTACTGGGGCCACAATTGTTTCTGATAAATATTAACGACTTGAATAAGTGTAGTAAGCGTACAATTGCCAAGCCGCAGCTTGACAAAAAAAAATGAGTGGGAAAAAAAGAAGTTCGAGATTGCATAAGCTTAAAAGAAAAGACTGAGAAATCTGTCAGAAATATTAGTAATTCTGAAGATTGAAAGGTTTATAGAATACAACAAAGAGGTAAAATAGCATATGAAAGCAATTGAGCAAAAGACATAAAATGGACTGTAAAAATTTTTATAGGTATGCTAAATGGATTTGGATCCATTGAAGGCAAAGTCAAGAGAATTTATGATGTGAAATACAAAAAATTGTGGAGAAGTTAAACAATTACTTTTGTTTTCATTGAGAAAAAGACCAGAATGCTCCCAGGATTGAAGGAAGTTAATTTTGGTATGAAACTTGCACTGGAAACATCAAGGGGTCTGAAAGTTGATAAATCCTGAGGACAGAGTCGAGAGTGTGGTGCTGGAAAAGCACAGCAGGTAGGCAGCATCCAAGGAGCAGGAGAATCAAGGTTTATCTACCTACTACACCACACTCTCAAATCTGATTTCCAGCATCTGCAGTTCTCACTTTCTTCTACTAAATCCTGAGGACCAAATGGTCTTCATCCCAGAGTGTTGAAGGTGGTGGTTTTACAGATAATTGACAAACTGGTGACTATCTTCTCTAGATCTATGGATTCTGGAATGAAACGTGTCGAATGGAATGTTGCAAATATCACCCCATTATTTAAGGAAAAAACAAAGGAGAAAATGAGGCATGAAAGACCTGTTAGCCTTACATAAGTAGTTGGATAAATGCGAGAATTTATTCTAAAGGAAGGAATAAATGTATGAAGTTGATGATTGACTGGCCATGGTCAGTGTGGATTGGTCAACATGAAATTATGTTGGAAAAATTAAAACACATGGGAAAGATGGTAACATACAGTGGAGATTAATGATTGAGGAACAGAGTAGGAATAAATAGGTCATTCCCATATTGGCAGGTTGTGATTAGTGGAGCACTACAAAGATCAGTAGCGTAAGAAAATAAAAATTAGGTGTGGGAATAGGCAACTCAGCCCTTCGAGCATGTTCACCATTTATCATGATCGTGGTTGACAGGTCTCAACTCCATTTTACTGCCTGCTCTCTATTGTCTTTATCCTGCTTTTCATCAGAAACATCCCTATTACTTTCATGGATTCACTATCTTCTGAGAGAAGTATCTACCTCCTCTTACTATCTGTGTCCTATTTTTCGAGACTGTTCCATCTGTTCAATGTTCACCTTATCAATCCCTTTTAGCATTTTATATACTTCAACCAGATCCCCCCTCATTCTTCTGAACTCCAGCAAGTACAAGCCCAAGCTATTCAACTGCTCCTCATATGATAGCTCTTTCATCCCTGGAATCAACCAAGTGAATCTCCTCTAAACTGCATCCAGTACCAGCACATGTATGACCAATCCAAGAATGACCTTTGCAGAGCCATTAAGACAGCCAAGGACCAATACTGATCCAAACTAGAGACCTAGACAGACATCCAACCATGATGGCAAGGACTGAATGAGAGTCAGTGCAAGATAGCAGATGATGATATATCCCTCCCAGATCATCTCAACGCCTTCTCCGCTCGCTTTAAGCAGAATTTTGGCCGTGAGGTAATACCTATTCTGACAAGTCCTGATGAACCTATCCCAACAGTCACTGCATCAGAGGTCAGATCAGTTTTCCTTTGTGTGAATCCAAGGAAAGCGATGGGACCAGACAGAGAACCAGGTCGTGCACTCCGGGCGTATGTGGGGAGAATGTGCAAACTCCATACAGTCAGTCGCCTGAGGCAGGAATTGAACCCAGGTCTCTGGCACTATGAGGCAGCAGTGCTAACCACTGTACCACCGTGCTGCCCATCTAACCAACACTCTTCCATCCTCATCCATATGTCTATCCCATGACAATCTAAATACTCTTAAAGTTGGCGAGTCTACTACTGTTGCAAACAGTGCATTCCAGGCCCTAACTAATCTCTGATTAAAGAAACTACCTCTGACATCTGCCCTATATCTATCACTCCTCAGTTTAAAGCTATGTCCCCTCGTGCTAGCCAACACCATCTGAGCAATAAAGGCTCCCAGTGTCCACCCTATCTAACCCTCTGATTATATTATGCCTCAATCAAGTCACCTCTCAACCTTCTCTAATGACAACAGCCTCAAGTCACTCAGCCTTTCTTCATAAGACCTTCCCTCCATACCAGGCAATATCCTAGTAAATCTCCTCTGCGTTTTTACCAAAGCTTCCACATCCTTCCTATAATGCGGTGACCAGAACTGCATGCAATACTCCAAATTTGGCCACACCAGAATTTTACACAACTGCAGCATAAACTAATAGTTCTGAAACTCAATCCATTGACTAATATAAGCTAACACACTGTGTGCCTTCTTAAAAGCCGTATCAACCTGGATGGCAACTTCCAGGGATCTGTGTACATGGGCACCAAGATCTCTCTGTTCATCTACACTACCAATAATCTTACCATTAACCCAGTACTCTGCATTCCTGTTACTTATTCCAAAGTGAATCACCTCACACTTTCCTGCATTAAACTCCATTTCCCACCTCTCAGCAGCTTATCTATGTCCCTCTGTAACCTACAACATCCTTCAGCATTATCCACAACTCTACTGACCTTAGTACCATCCATAAATTTACTCACCATCCCTCTATGCCCTCATCCATATCATTTATAAAAATGACAAATAGCAGTGGACCCAAAATTGATCCTTATGGTGCACCACTAGTAACTGAACTCCAGGATGAACATTTCCCATCAACTACCACCTTCTTTCAACTCGCAATTTCTGATCCAAACTGCTGAATCACCCTCAATCCCATGCCTCCATATGTTGTGCAGTAGCCTACAGTATGGAATCTTATCAAACACCTTACTGAAATCCATACACACCACATCAATCGCTTTACCTTCATCCACCTGTTTGGTCAACTTCTCAAAGAGCTCACTAAGGCTTGTGAGGTATGACCTACCCTTCACAAAACTGTGTTAACTATCCCTAATCAACTTATTCCTGTCTAGATAATTATAAATCCTGTCTCCTATAACCTTTTCCAACCTTTTACCCAACACCAAAGTAAGACTCACTGGTCCAAAATTAGCAGGGTTGTCTCTACTGCCCTTCTTGAACAAGGGAACAACATTTGCTATCCTCCAGTCATCTGGCACTATTCCTGTAGACAATGACAACATTAAGATCAAAGCCGAAGTTTTGGTAATCTCCTCCCTGGCTTCCCAGAGTATTCTCTGATAAATCCCATCCAGCCCACGAGATTTACCTATTTTCACACTTTCCAGAATTGCTAACACCTCCTCCTTGTAATCTCAATCCCATCTAGTCTGGTAGCCTGTATCTCAGTATTCTCCTCGACAACATTCCTTTTCCCTTGTGAATACTGATGAAAAATATTCATTTAGCACTTGCCCTAATTCCTCTGACTCCACGCACAACTTCCCACTACTATTCTTGATTAGCCGTAATATTTCTCTAGCCATTCTTTTATTCTGGACATACCTATAGAAAGCTTTAGGGTTTTCCTTGATCCTACCTGTTAATGACTTCTCATGTCCCCTCCTGGCTCCTCTTAGCTCTCTCTTTAGGTCTTTCCTGGCTAACATGTAACTCTGAAGCGCCCTAACTGAGCCATCACATCCCATCCTAACATAAGCCACATTCTTCCATTTGACAAGAGATTCAACTTCCTTAGTAAACCATGACTCCCATGCTCAACAACTTCCTCCCCGCCTGACAGGTGCATACTTATCAAGGACACGCAATAGTTGTTCCTTGATTAAGCTCCAAATTTCAATTGTGCCCATCCCCTACAGTTTCCTTCCCCATCCTATGCATCCTAAATCTTGCCTAATCACATCATGATTACTTTCCCCCAGCTATAACTCTTGCCCTGCAGTATATACCTATCCCTTTTCATCGTTAAAGTGAACCTAACTATATTGTGGTCACAATCGCAAAATGCTCACCTACCTCCAAATATAATGCCTGGCTGGGGTCATTACCTAATGTGGCCTCACCCTTTGTTGGCCTATCTACATACTGTGTCAGGAAATCCTCCTGCACTCATTGGACAAAAACTGACCCATCTAAAATAGTTGAACAGTAGTATTCTCAGTCAATATTGAGAAGGTTAAAGATGGGAAGTTGTGTGTGGAGTCTGAGAAGATACAGGAAGTGCTAAATGAATATTTTTCATCACTATTCACACTGGAAAAAGACAATGTTGTCGGGGAGAATACTGAAATATGGGCTACTGGACAGGATGGGATTGAGGTTCACAAGGAGGAGGTGTTAGCAATTTTGGAAAGTGTGAAAATAGATAGGCCCCCTGGGCCAGTTGGGATTTATCTGTGTAGTCTCTGGGACGCCAGGGCGAAGATTGCAAAGCCTTTGACTTTGGTCTTTAAGTCATTATTGTCTACAGGAACAATGCCAGAACACTGGAGGATAACAAATGCATTCCTCTTGTTCAAGAAGGAGAGTAGAGACTGCCCTGATAAGACCAGTAAGCCTTACTTCGATTGTGGGTAAAATGTTGGAAAAGGTTAAAAGAGACAGGATTTATAATCATCTAGAAAGGAGTAGGTTGATTTGGGATAGTCAACATGGTTTTGTAAAGAGTAGATCGTGCCTCACAAACCTCATTGAGTTCTTTGAGAAGGTGACCAAACAGGTGAAGGAGAGTAAAGTGGTTGATATGGTGTATATGGATTTCAGTAAGATGTTTGATAAGGTTCCCCATGGTAGGCTATTGTACAACATACAGAAGTTTGAGATTGAGGGTGATTTAGCAGTTTGGATCAGAAATTGGCTAGCTGAAAGAAGACAGAGGGTGGTGGTTGATGAGGAATGTTCATCCTGGAGTTCAGTGACTTGTGGTATACTGCAAGGATCAGTTTTGAGTCCACTGCTGTTTGTCATTTTTATATATGACCTGGATGAGTGCGTAGAAGGATGGGTTAGTAAATTTGTGGATGACACTAAGGTCAGTGGATTTGTGGATACTATCAGGATGAAGGGCTTATGCCCAAAACATTAACTCTCACTTTCTCCAAAATAAATATCTAGAGCTGTAGAACAGGCTTGAAATCAAGTAGATATGGGGGAAAGAGGGAAAGATTCTGGAGAGGTGATATGGTTATCAGCAGAAAAAGGGTTTGGCAACATTGCAGGTTACAGAGGGACGTAGATAAGCTGCAGAGCTGGACTGAGAGGTGGCAAATGGAGTTTAATGTGGAAAAGTGTGAGGTGATTCACTTTGGAAGGCCCAACAGGAATAAAGAGTACTTGACTAGTGGTAAGATTCTTGGTAGTGTAGAGGAGCAGAGAGATCTCGCCGTTCATGAACATAGATCCCTCAAAGTTGCTACCCAGATTTATAGGGTTGTTAAGAAGGCATACGGTGTATTAGCTTTTACTGGTAGAGGAATTGAGTTTCGGAGTCACAAGGTCGTGTTGCAGCTGTGCAAAACTCTGGTGTGGCCACATTTGAAGTATTGCCTACAGTTCTGGTCACTACATCATAGTAAGGATAAGGAAGCTTTGGAAAGAGTTTAGAGACTATTTACTAGGCTGTTGCCTGGTATGGAGGGAAGACCTAATGAAGAAAAGCTGAGGGAGTTGAGACTGCTTTTATTAGAGAGAAAGTTGATAGGTGATTTAATTGAGACATATAAGATAATCAGAGGGTTAGATAGGGTGGACAGTGACAGCCTTTTTCCTCGGATGGTGGTTTCTTTACTCAGTAAGGGTGTGGAATGCCCTGCCTGCAACAGTAGTGAACGTGCCAACTTTAAGGGCATTTAAACTGCCATTGGATAAACAATTGGATGAAAATGGACTGGTGTAGTATAAATAGGCTACAGATTGGTTCCACAGATTGGCACAACATCGAGGGGCGAAGGGCCTGTACTGTGCTGTAATTTTCTATGGTCTAAAGTGAGGACTGCAGATGTTAGATCAGAAAAATGTGACACTGCAAAAGCACGGTAGGTCAAACAGCATCCGAGGAACAGGAGAATCAATGTTTCGGGATGAAGAGCCTAAGTTCAAAACATTGAATCTCCTGCTCCTCAGATGCTACCTGACCTATTAGATATTTGATTTGCCAAGATCCTGGTCTGAGCATGTCTCAAGTGAAATAACTCCTTGTTACCCCAGATTTACCCTATGTCAGTTTACCTGTTGCTCAGGTTGTAATATCAAAATTGCTAACTTGGATCAATTCTAATGTATCACCCCAAATCCTATATCCTTTAAATTTGTGATAAAAGGTCACAAATTATTGAATGTTCACTGAAAATCCAAATCCACTGCATCTATGGTTTCTCCCATATTAGTCCTCTCAGTGCATACTGAAAAAATCTGATCGATTCATTAAACAGAATTTATTTTCCATAAATCCATGTTGACTTCACCTAATCATGCAATAATTTTCTAATTGCTGTATGAGCATAGATTATATCAATCCCTGACATTCAGTTTACTACCCTAAAGGTTCCAACTGCCACACTACTCCTTTTTTGAATAATTGGGATATATTTATTATGTTGTAATTCTTGGGAACTGTTCCAGAAACTAAAAAAATCCTGAAAGATCAAAATCAGCATTTTCACTATCTCTGAAGCTACCATTTGAAAAGCCTAATAAATAGGTTGCCAGGTATCTTTCCTGATGAAGAGCATATCCTCTCAATGTCAATTCTACTGATCCTCAGAGGCTGCCTGACCTGCTGTGCTTTCCCAATAATACCCTCTCTACTCTGATCTCCAGCATCTGTAGTCCTCACTTTCTGCTAGGTGTCATTGTCACCTACTTTTTCCTGTTCTATTTATTTGTTCAATTGATTATTTTCAAGCTCTCCATTTGTGTAGTGGCCTTAGTTCATTATTTATGGACCTATTTATTGACTGCAACAATAGATACAAAAGCTCTTGTTCAATGTCTCTCCACTCCTCCTTTCCATTATGCTTTTATTGTTTCTTTTGATTCCACACTTGCTTCTATTTATCTTTTCCTATACTGTATTGATGTAGAAAAATCACAGTTTTTATGTCACTTGCTATTCTACTCTCAGTCGTCACTTTATTACAAAGTAATTGGCTCATTTTGCTGAATTCTAAAATCTCCCAGTTCCCAGTTCCCAGGTTTACTGTTCTTTTTGGTAACACTGTAGCGTCTTCATTTAATCTAATGTCATCTATATCTCACTGTTACTCCAGTTATAAAAATGTGTTTGTTTAAAGCTAGCCATTTTTATCTAATATCATACTTTTTATATGCAGTTTCCCATTTTACTTTAGTCATCTTGAGTTTCATACCTAGCATTGTGTAGGTATAATTTTTTTCAAGTTCAATATCAAATTTCATTAGAATATGATCAGTCTTACCTCAAAAGCCCTTTAATAAGTTTCTAATAAGATTCTAATTAATCTCCATGCATGCTAAATAGTGACTCACTATTCTCTGGAGGAAGTTACAGGAACCAACAAATCGATTGGTTAGATCAATGCTCTGCAATCCTGCTGCAATCAGTTGTGAATGGTGAGGAACATGTTAGCAACTAATGGAAGAAGAGGCTCCCTGAGTAGCCCCATTCTGAATGCTGGAGGAGTCCAGCAAGTCAGTTCAAATGGACAAGGCTGAAGCTTAATTTCACAATAATCTTCAGCCAGAATTGCCAATTGGATGATCCTTCACAGCCTCTTTGCAAGATCCCAACATCATAGATGCCAGTTTTTAGCTGATTTTACACACTTCAATTAAGGCTCTAAAGTGGTCAATTTCTGGTGTTTTAAGGTCCTCAGCCCACCACATCCATAATCACCTGCCTTCCTGTGGAAGTTAGAAAAGTAGATAATTTTGCAGGGAAAACAGGCCTCCAATACCCAAATCTAAGGGGAAGACAAACCCATGGTTGTCTTGGCAGCAAAGTAACCCCTCTACTCCTGGCTCATGCAGCAGGCTTGACCACCAAGAAACTCCCAGTCTCTGATTGTCAGACATTGCTTTCCAAGGTGGGAAGTCAGTGCCATAGCCTGTGATTTGCTATAATGCTCACCTTTCAGTTCTAAGTAAACTGATTGGATTCATTTTCTCAGGTGGGGATAGCACATTGGTAGCATGTCCCATACTAATAAGAGGAGGAAAATTCACTTCTGCATGACAATTTGGTTTGGGAACGAGCTCAATAATAGATTTTAAAATAGTTTTCAGCTACATTTGGTAAGGTATCTACAATAACATTGTAGATAAAAGTAAAGAGCTGCATAAAAATCAGAAAAATAATGTGTTCAATAATGTGCAAAGATTCAATAAACTAACATGGTGTGTGGGTGTTGAGTACTTGTAATAATATGCTAGCACTTTGAATATAATGAAGCCAAGTTGCAATGATTTTTCTTGAATGATTCACAGCATAAATGCATAGGCTTTGTGTACCACAAGCACTTATGAAACATAGTAACAAGTGTCAATGCCAACTCTTTCCCTTTTGCTTTTCTGTAACTTATCGTCAAGTTTATTGCCAGCTACCAGGGCAGACTATATGGCTTTAGAAAGACACTGCTATTCTTGGCTTTTATGAGACCTGGGGACTCCCTCCTTAACAGTACTATGGGTGCACGTATACCATGTGTTCTGCACAGTTTAATAAGGTATTATGGTATTTCCACAGATGACCATTCCTGATGTCTCATATTTGCCACCTGTGCAATCTGTAAATGGTTTTTTTTTAAATTCACTTTTGGGATGTGTACATTGCTGACTGGGCCAGCATTTGTTTCCCATCTCTAGCTATCCTTGAGAAGGTAATAGTGAGCTGCCTTCTTGAGCTGCAGTCAATTTGATGTAGATAGATCAACAATGCACCCAGGACATCCCAGATGTCCTTCTACTTCAAGGACTGTAATTTCCTTCTCCTGTTATTAATAATGCCCTCAGCTACACGTCCTCCATTTCTTGCATCTCTGCCCTGAAATCCTCTCCCCCCAACCTGAATAAAGAGTCACCCTGGCCCTCGCACACCACACCACCAATCTCCGAATCCAATGCATCATCCTCTGCCACTTTCGCCACCTGCAGTCAGACCCCACCAGCAAAAATATATTTCCTTCCCCACCCCTATCTGCTTTTGTAGGGAATCATTCACTCTGCAACTCCCTTGTCAGTTCCATACTCCTCACCAACCTCTCCTCCGTGCCCGGCACCTTTCCCTGCATTCGCAAGATGTGTAACACCTACCGCTACATCTCCCGTCTCACCTCCATCCAAAACCCTATATAATCATTCCAAATCCAGCAAAGCTTCACCTGCACTTCTAACCTAGTTTATTACATCTGTTTCTTCCAATGTGGTCTCTACATCAGAGAGACCAAGTACATACTCAGCAACCAGTTCACAGAACATCTGCATTCTGTACACCCAATCGATACAACCGCCTAGTTGCCAGCCATTTCAATTCTCTTTCCCATTCCTATTCCCATTCCCCTGGCAACAGGTCTATCCTGGGCATCCTCCACTGTTAAAATAAGGCCACACACTAACTGGAGAAACAACGCCTTATATTCCATTTTGGGAGCTTACAACCCAGTGGCCTCAACATAGAGTTCAGCACCTTCTAAATCTCCCCATCCCAAACCTCATCCCATGTCAGCCTTCCCTCTCCGCTCTGCCCCCTTGACCTATCAATCTTCCTTGTTACCTATCTGCTCCACCCTTCCCACTGACCAATCACAATAACCTCCTACATGCATCTACCTATCACCATTCCATTTATCTTTACCTCAACCCCCACACCTCCCTCTATTTCTAGCTCCCTTCCTCCTCCCCAGTCCTGAGAAGGGTCCCAACCTGAGACATTGACTTTCCTGCTATTCCAATGCTGCCTGACCTGCTGTGCCTTTCCAACTCCACATTTCATTTATTTTGAATTCCTGCATCTGCAGTCTTTACTATCTCTCAGGGCCACAAATGCAGTTAGGGAGTGAGTTCAACCCACTGACAATGAAGGAAGTGTGATATATTTCCAAGTCAAGACGGTTGGTGACTTAGAAGGGAACTCGCACTGGTGTTCATTTTTTGAGCGAGTACATTTTCACCAATTTTCCTTGGTCTTCTGCCTAGTTAGCAATTAGTGGTAGTGGATATATTGATATTGTATAATCTGTAGAAGAAATACCCTCCTGGATAACAAGAAGGCTGACTGCATAAACATTGATTCTCCTACTCCTCAGATGCTGCCTGACCTGCTGTGCTTTTCCAACCCCACACTGTCAACTCTAGCCTCCAGCATCTGCAGTCCTCACTTTTGTCAACTGTATTTATCCAGACATAATCACTTGGAACTTCGGGATCTGGTACAAAACTCTGGTGCTGCTGCACTTGAAGTATTATATATAGTTCTGGTCACCACTTTATAGGAAGGGTGTGGGAGCTTTGGAAAGGGTTCAGTGGATTTCTGCTAGCATGTTGCCTGGTATGGAGAGAAGACCTGATGAGGAAAGCCTGAGGGACTTGAAACTGTTGTCTCCTGGTTCTTCATATACTGTTCCTCAACACTTGAACATTTGATGTACCAGGTACCTTGTTTAATTTAATCAGCTGATCAGAGTTAGAGATGTTGTAATTAGCTCCAATTAATTGAGGACCGAACTGCAACATAGAGTCATAGAGATATACAGCATGGAAACAGACCCATTGGTCCAATCTGTCCATGCCAACACAATCTAGTCCCACCTGCCAGCACCCGGCCCATATTCTTCCAGACCCTTCCTATTCATATATCCATCCAAATGCCTCTTAAATGTTGCAATTATACCAACCTCTGGCAGCTCATTTTATACCTCTACCACCCTCTATGTGAAAAAGTTGCCCCGTAGGTCTCTTTTATATCTTTCCCCTCTCACCCTAAACCTATGCCCTCTAGTTCTGGATTCCCTGACGCCAGGGAAAATACTTTGCCTATTTATCCTATCCATGCCTCTCATAATTTTGTAAACCTCTATAAGGTCAACCTGCAGCCTCTGATGCTCCAGGGAAAACAGCCCCAGCTTGTTCAGCCTCTCTCTATCGCTCAAATCCACCAACCCTGACAACATCGTTGTAAATCTTTTCTGAACCCTTTAAAGTTTCACAACATCTTTCCGATAGGAAGGAGACCAGAATTGCACACAATATTCCAACAGTGGCCTAACCAATGTCCTGTGCAGCCGCAACATGACCTCCCAATTCCTGTACTCAATACTCTGACCAATAAAGGAAAGCATACCAAATGCCTTCTTCACTATCCTATCTACCTGCAACTCCACTTTCAAGGACCTATGAACCTGCACTCCAAGGTCTCTTTGTTCAGCAACACTCCCTAGGAACTTACCTTTAAGTGTATAAGCAACAGTTGGGATATTTCAGTTGATAAGTACTGTCTTATCACAATGAAACTCCTAATGAATTTAGAACAGTCATTATGGCAAAGCAAAGGTAAGATCCTGGGAATCACTAAGGATCGGGAGACATTAGTGTGCATATATACCAGTCCCTTAAAGGTATCAGAACAGGTAAATAAAGTGGTTAAGAAGGCTTATTATTATTACCTTTATTAGTTCAGGCATAGAGTTTAAAAGCAGGAAGATTATGTTGAAGCCATTGGTTGGGTCGTAACTATGATATTATGGAGGAGGTTATGATGAACAAAAGTTAAGTGACGCTCCTGAATTGCAGAGAGCAAGGTCCACCCTAGGTGTGTTTTCAGTATGGTGCCTGGAATTGAGAACCTGGGAAATCCTGGCAGGAGGTAGAACCTCCTACCCACCTGCTCAGAGGATTTGGTGTTCTATTCCTGAATCCAAAGCAGTCAGCTGAGAAGAAAATAATCATGTGAAACAACCCATCCTATCGTCAAGTGGAAACATCTCCTCCATCGATCTAAAAACAAACAAGATATTTGCACAATTCACAATACAGCTGTATCAAAGAGGGAAAACTGAACCTGCTGAGGTAATGGAGGGTGCTGTGGGATTGTATAGATTGGAGTGGGGTGAGGCAAGTTGGTGTTGATATATACAGCACATCAAAATCCAAAATACCAACTTGTCAGCAATTTAATGAAACCCTGCTCACTCCCAAATGCACAATTGCAAGTACATGGGAAAATCTCATGGAAGTGTGAGCCTGAGAATGAACAATATAAATATAAATCAGATTCAGTTTCACATTCTGGCTATAACCAATGCCCACTGCATTTCCTGGGCTGTCTGAAAGTCACCAGGTTCAAATATATGGATAGCAACAGTGATTGATTGAGCTGAAATTGAAATCTTTAAAATGGAATGCAGTTCCAGGACTAAATGAAAGACTTTTACTCAGAGGATTTGTTCTGAGAGTATGTTTTCACTGCTTTGGAGGTAATTTGCAATATTGTGGAGGTCAATTCTATGATCCTTGAATTGTTTTCCTATTGATATGCACTTACCTATTGCCAGCCTTCACAGTAGCTTGGGAGCAGCTTATATCATTCTGGCTTTGTGTTCTGATGAAGAACAAGAAAAGCAGCATCATCACCAGAAACAGAACCAGTTTCCCTTCTTCAGCCACCTTCCACTCTCAGGATAGAGTTGAGCTCCATTTAAATTAACCTTATTTCTCAAAGCCATGTGGCACAACATACAGAACCCACTCAATGCATCCACTCATCAACATCGTCACCCTCCACGCAATGGAAGTATCTCTCCTGTCTCATTAACATATTGCTCAACTCTGGTCATAGCAGTTTTTTTTGAGGCTGATGATGAATGAGCAGATGAGAGACAACAGTAGAAATGATTGAATAATGGAGACTTTATAAAATGTTACAGCTTTAGTATTTCCAATCAATTGATAGTGCCACATATAAACCCACAAATGATTCCTTATATAAATTAGCATTCATTTCCAATGATGTCAGTATGGTACTGGCCTCAGCAGAGTTGGAGGCAGGCTACACATTCTTTGCTCTCATGGTTGAACTTGACTATGGCTGGAATTGTCTGATTTGTAACCCCACCAAAGATTGCTATGCATGCATGTGGGCAGTAGCAGACTCTACTTTTGTGACAGGACAACTGGTTGAGTTGTGACTGAGAGTCTAGGAGTAGGTAGTCAACTGTCCAGAAATTGGAGCCTCTTGATCAGAGTGCATTGTTTCCTACATGGTCCATGGATACGTCCCTGCTTGACAAGAACTGGAAAGCATATTGCTGAGATTAAGTGAGGTCCTAAGTGACCAAGACAATACTGTCTTCCATATTATTGAAACTGATAGATTGAACATACAAAACCATTAGTGAGGGTCAGCAAGAATTGCACTTTTCATCCTGTACTCCATGAAATTGACCACTCTCACCATGGAGGTGGATATCCATCAAAATATCTGAGATAGCATGATATTCATGCTTGAAATGTTCTCACCAGTGATGCACAGAACTGCTGGAAATAATGATAAAATTTCACATTTTCTGCTGCAGTTGTAGAATTGTCTGACTCATAGATGAATCTCAAGGTTCAACAGCTGAGGCTATCGAGCAGAATTTGTGCCCTATGCCCTCCAAGACAACAACTCTTAGCTATTATCTAACATGTATCTGTGGCTTACTATCTGGCAGCATAACCAAAAACAATACCCACACTGACTTGTGAAACTGAGCTAATGGAGAATGGACAAGAATCTGCTGATGGTGCTTCCTCAGGCATCAACTCACTGAAGGCCCCCTATTTCACCAGCTCCATTATCAAGCTGCAATGGCCTATGAGAGATCCAGTACCTGATTTAGAACTGACAAAGGGTAATAATTAAAATCTATTGATCACAGCAGGTTATCATATTTCAATCAGTCCTGCAAAGACCTTATCATTTTATCTTTCTGTATTCTTGATTCTGAAATGTTGAAGGATTGATGAAGTTCTTAAAAGCATATTACATGACCCTCATTGTAAGTGCTCTTTACAGCTGTTTATTCGAGCAGCATGGGAAATGGATGAGCCTGGAGCCAAGGTGAGTGTACAATTGAAGCTTCAGCTGTCAACAAATAACTGATTGGTCTGAGATATGGTGACCAGGTATCAATGACAAAGGTTTTCTGTTTGCCAACAACTATGTTTTTGGCTCCCAGGTGACAGAACAGCTTGGAATGTGGGAATGTTTGATGGTGGAGCAATTAGATCTCCAAGAAAGAAGGAACTGTCCCTTTTCTCTGCAGTAAAAAAACCCACCTCAAGCCTGAAGAAAACCAGGTTTGCTGTAAGCTGTCATGTTTCAATGAGTAAGTCAGAGGCTTGATTTGTGCACACTTAGCTGCTCTATGCCTCCTGCAATAAAAGCATCTGGAGAAGGAAAGCCAAGGAGCAGCACATCTTGGCAAGCCAAAAGAAGCACCTGAGTGAATCCTGTGAACAGAAACCATCGACCTGTCTCCCCAGACTTTCCCTCCGCCAAACACACCCTTTTTTTTCTTATCTGTGGCCATCTGTATATTTTCATCAGAGGAGTTTTTGAAGGGGTCAGAATTTTGGGAAGTTATATGTCAATGGTTAATCATTGTTAGTTTGTAGTTGGAATCTATTTACTCATAACAAATTGTAATTCTCGTTAAGTACACCAGAAACTTGGTCTATGCTATCAACCTGAGTCTAAAAAAAACAGGTAAACTGGGGACAAAAACAGAACTGTCTGGTGAAACTCAACAGTTCTTTTAGCATCTTTGGAGAGGAAACCGAATTAGCCTTTTGCGACCAGTGACCTAGAACTGGTAAATTGGGAAATTGTGTGTATTTTAAAAATGTTTAGATTTTCTGATTGCATTCGGGAATAGTGGAGGCTTGATTTTCGGTCTATTGTACAGTGAAGCATAACAAAGTTTTGAGGGATCTTGTCCAAGATTGTTTTGATACTGAGACAATGAGGATTTGGGTGTGATACTAGTAAATAACACAGATGAATAAAAATGCCAAGTTCTTTACAGTATTTAAGACACGGCACTGGAAATGACAAAAGATTTGCTACAGGTGGCAGAGTTGTCTCTGGCAGCCTGAATATTCAAAGACCAGGCTAATTGACTTGGCCATTAAAGTGGAGGTAGGATTACTTGGGAGATATATGAAGGCAATAGGTAGAGGTAAGAGCATGGCACTTGAGTTTAGAAGAAATACAAGAGAGACAAGGTACTTCAGAGAGTGAAACATTAGAGCCAGGTAATATTCAGTTATAATTAAAAGCAGCTTAAGCATCAAGAAAAAAAATGAAGGAACTGGAGATGCCAGTAAAAGACAAAGGAAGAATACAGAAATATAAGGAAAGGGAGATGCAATTAAGAAGACAAGAAATTGGATTGAAACAAATGGAACTGAAGATGAAAATGGGAAAGAGAAGAGAGGGTGAACATGAATGTAAGTTTAAAATGATCCCTTTGAAACAGGAGATGCCAGATGCTAATGCAGGCCTTTGTGGGGAGAATCTGAGTTGTAATTCAAAGCCCAGAAAGGAAGTGTTTAAGTTTACACAGGCCTAGTAGAATTATAAGTCAATAGTTCATAATTATTTATCTGCAGTTATAATCTATTTATTTGTAATAAATGTTTTTTTTTAAATTTAGAAATTTGGCCCATACTTTCTGTGAATATGAATGTAAAAGACTTTGTAAAAGAATGTAAAATAATTGGGGAATTCTATATATTTTGGAGATAATGGAACTTGATTTCCAGTGCACTACAGCAGTGATGCATAAAGATCCTGACATCAATTCAACCAAGAGGAGGGTATTTTGTGCTGAGTGACTGTAATCTCAAATTCTGTCACCTAGAAAGCTCCATCTCTCCATTTAATGACCATAAACTCAATCACTCTTCTAGTCTCTTTTACAGAGAAACTACGTTTTTAGACAATGATTCTATTTAAATCCATTTGATTGAATTACTTTGTTAAATGTTAAAAGTTCTTCCCTTTTTGTTTGCTCTATCAGTATGGATTAAACTCACTCACACGGCTGGATCTTACCTCCTAGATCAACCTGCAGCAGGGAAGGTCAGCAGCACATTAAAAATAGGCAGGCTTGAGCATTAAGACAAACAGCAATTTTAGTCATGGACACAAGTAAGCAATTGAATGGATGGATTGTCATGTTCATTAAGTTTCTGAAATGGATTTGACATACAATCTACCAAATTGGATTGCTCACCCAGTAAACATCCTCTCATTCCTTTTTCAACTAGCGAGTTTTAAGAAGATTTGTAGCTCAGGTTGAGGTTCTGGATGTAGGTTTGCTTGCTGAGCTGGAAGGTTCATTTTCAGGCGTTTTATCATCATACTAGGTAACATCTTCGATGAGCCTCGGGATGAAGCACTGCTGATGATTCCTGCTTTCTATTTATATGTTTGGCTTTCTTTGGGTTGGTGATGTCATTTCTTATGATGATGTTATTTCCTGTTAATTTTCTCAGGGGTGGTAAATTGGATCCAAGTCAATGTGTTTGTTGATAGAGTTCTGCTTCCAGGAATTCCCGTCATGTCTCTGTCAACATCCACAAATGAAGCCGCATCAGAACATTATTTCAATGAGCCAACACACGCTGCAGCACAGAGGAACTAGGACAGAGCAGAGAAAAATCACCTATATAGTGTATTCAAAAAGAACGGGTACCCAATGCACACAGTCTGCAGATTTCTCAGCAATAAATCCAAACAAGCAGACACAACTTGTCCAGAAACCCTACATCAAAGACATCTTGGAAATGACTGCCAGACTACTCAGACCCCTTGGCATCATGGTAGCTCACAAACCCACCAACACACTAAAACAGCAGCTAATGAACTTGAAAGACCCTAGACAGACAGCAAGCAAAACTAATGTCATTTACAAAATACCGTGCAAGGACTGTAAGAAGCACTACATTGGACAAACAGGCAGAAAACTAGTCACCAGGATACATGAACATCAACTAGCCACAAGATGAACATGACCCTCTCTCACTAGTATCCTTACATACAGATGAGGAAGGATACCACTTTGACAGGGACAACACATCCATCCTAGGACAAGCCAAACAGAGACACAAATGAGAATTCCTAGAAGCATGGCATTCCATTCCAGAACTCTATCAACAAACACCATGACTCTGATGCGATTTACCACCGCCCGAGAAAAAGAGCAAGAAATGACATCACCATAGAAAATGACATCTCCAACCCAAAGAAACATACAAGTAGAAAGTAGGAATCAACAGCAGAGCTTTGTCCAGAGGCTCACTGAAGATGTTACCTAATTAGGGTGATGAAACGTCTGAAAATGAACTTTCAACTCAGCAAGCAAACCTACATCCAGAACCTTTTTCAATTCTTCCTGCTTTGAGCTGCAGGAATTACTTGGGGTATTCAATTAATAATAATCATTGAATTTCCAAATGAGTTGCTTTTAATTAACATCTGCTAAGGCAGTATTATGAAAATACTGAATTAAAAAAAAAAGAACTGTAGATGCTCTCAATAAGAGACAAAAAAAGAAATTGCTGGAGAAGCTCAGCAAATCTGACAACATCTGTAGAGAAAAATGAGGAACGGTCACTCAGCCTTAAACATTAACTCTGATTTCTCTCCACAGATGCTGCCAACCCAGCTGAGCTTGTCCAGCAATTCCTATTTTTGTCTCTGAATATATTGATTTGCATTATAACCATAACTTGATATGTAATGAAATCTACACTTCGGGAAAAAAGCTGTATTTCTAAGATATCCCTTTAATCCAAAATGAAACTAAGCTGTTCTGGGAAAGTAATTCATAATTGGATTTCCTAGCTGCAAGGTCATATTTGAGAAGTGACCTATGACTTAATTGACATTGCTATGGAGATGAAAACTAGGAAACCCAAAAAAGGTCAGTAGAAGCTAATTGGAAACAGCTTGAATTTCAGTTTGTGCTACAGCAGAGCACAACCACAGAACTCTTAATATGTTTAGGAAAAGCAAGCAGGATAAGGTCAGTTTCCTATTTGAAGAAACTCCTATAGTTCTTGTTGCCTCAATGTGAAAACTAGCTAAAAGCGATTAAAACCTAAAGCTGCATGAATAACTGAATCATTGATTGTACCAAAGGTGAACTGAGGTGTTTTTGATTGATTGGTCGAAGAGGAACTGTGGAAAGCTATGGCAACAGAACTATTGTGATCAGAAGGACAGTGGGTTTGTAGAAATGAACCTTGTCAATGCTAACTGTGCTAATGAAAGGGAATTGACGGCCAAAGCTTGTAATGGAAGAAGTAAGAGATTCTGTATATTACAGTCAGAGTCTGAAAAACTATGACACTGAATTTAGTGTCACCTTCGGCTGTGAGTGAAGCTGAAACCTAGCTTTATTGAATTAAATGTTTAAAATTAAATATATGTTCAATTTTATGCTGATTTTGGGCTTAATTGTTATAGTAAATGTTTCATAAAGTAAACACCTGCCCATTGATTCCTTTCACAGAACATAGAACAGTACAGGCCCTTCAGCCCATGATGTTGTGCCGACCATTGATCCACATGTAAGGTAAATCTCTTGTACAAACCTTCAAATTTCTGTGACTATATGCATGTCCAGCAGTCTCTGAAATATCCCGAATGACCCCATTTCCACAACTGCTGCTGGCAATGCATTCCATGCTCTCACAACTCTCTCCGTAAAGAACCCACCTCTGACATCCCCTCTATACTTTCCGCCAAACAGCTTAAAACTATGACCCCTCGTGTTAAAAATTTCTGCCCTGGGAAAAAGTCTCCGGCTATCAACTCTA
Organism: Hemiscyllium ocellatum; assembly: GCF_020745735.1. Lineage (NCBI taxonomy): Eukaryota > Metazoa > Chordata > Chondrichthyes > Orectolobiformes > Hemiscylliidae > Hemiscyllium > Hemiscyllium ocellatum. The sequence continues at coordinate 77,724,191 of NC_083410.1, read as the reverse complement.
TCTATGCCTCTCATTATCTTGTACACCTCAATTAGGTCCCCTCTCTTTCTTCTTTATTTCCAATGAGAAACGTCCGAGCTCAGTCAACCTCCGTAAAATAAGCCCTCCATTCCAGGCAGTATCCTGGTAACCCTCTGAAACCTCTCCAAAGCATCCACATCTTTCCTATAATAGGGCGACCAGAACTGGATGCAGTATTCCAAGTGCGGTCCAACCAAAGTTTTATAGAGCTACAACAAGATCTCATGGCTCTTAAACTCAATCCCCCTGTTAATGAAAGCCAAAACACCATATGCTTTCTTAACAACCCTGTCCACTTGGATGGCGATTTTAAGAAATCTATGTACCTGCACACCAAGATCCCTCTGTTCCTCCACACTGCCAAGAATCCTGTCTTTAATCCTGTACTCAACTTTTAAGTTCAACCTTTCAAAGTGCATCACTTCGCACTTATCCAGGTTGAACTCCATCTGCCACCTCTCAGCCCATCTCTGCATCCTGTCAATGTCATGCTGCAGCCTACAACAGTCCTCTACACTGTCAATGACACCTCCAACCTTTGTGTCGTCTGCAAACTTGCTAACCCATCCTTCAATCCCCTCATCCAAGTCATTAATAAAAATTACAAAGAGTAGATATCCAAGAACAGAGTCCTATGGAACACCACTCACCACTGACTTCCAGGCAGAATACTTTCCTTCCACTACCACTCGCTGTCTTCTGTTGACCAGCCAATTCTGTACCCAGACAGCTAAAGTTGCCTGTATCCCATTCCTCCTGACCTTCTGAATGAGCCTACCATGGGGAACGTTATCAAATGCCTTGCTGAAGTCCATATACACCACATCCACCAGTCAACCCTCATCAACTTGTCTAGTAACATCCTCAAAGAACACAATAAGATTTGTGAGGCATGACCTGCCCCTGTGCTGACTGCATTTAATCAAGCCATGCTTTTCCAGATGGTCATAAATCCTATCCCTCAGAATCCTTTCTAACACCTTGCAGATGACAGATGTGAGACTGACTGGTCTGTAATTGCCAGGGAGTTCCCTATTTCCTTTCTTAAAGAGAGGAATTACATTTGCCTCCCTCCAGTCCTCAGGTACGACTCCAGTGGAGAGCAAGGATGCAAATATCTTCGCAAGCGGCGAAGCAATCACATTTCTCGCTTCCCAAAGCAGCCAAGGACAAATCTGGTCTGGCTCTGGCAACTTGTCAATCTTAATGTTTGTCAAAATTTTCAGCCCATCAGCTTCCTCAATCTCTATCCGTTCCAGCATGCTTACCTGCTCCTTAATGGTTTCATTCACTACAAGGTCCTTTTCTTTAGTAAAGACAGAAGCAAAAAACTCATTTAGGGCTTCCCCTACCACTTCAGACTCTACACACAAGTTCCCTATGCTATCCCTGGTCGGCCCTACTCTTTCTTTGATCATTCTTGTATTCCTCACATACATGTAAAATGCCTTTGGATTCTCCCTAATCCTTCCTGCCAAACCTTTGTCATGCCCCCTCCTGGCTCTCCTCAGACCATTTTTGAGCTTCTTCCTCTAGACCTGAGCAAGACCCTTGCTTCCTCCACCATACGTAAGCTGCCTTCTTTCTTTTAATGAGAAGCTCCTCTGCTCTCGTCATCCAAGGTTCCTTTATCTTACTCCTTCTTGCCTGTCTCAGAGGGACATATTTATGCATCACTCGCAACAACTGTTCCTTAAACAGTCTCCACATGCCTATAGTGCCCTTTCCATGGAGCAATTGCTCCCAGTACATGCTTTCCAACTTACGTCGGATAGCATCATGGTTTCCATTTCCCCAATTAAATATCCTCCCACTGTGTCTGCTTCTCTCTTTCTCCATAGCTATGTAAAATGTGAGGTAGTTGTGGTCACTATCACCAAAATGCTCTCGCACTGCAAGATCTGACACCTGCCCCAGCTCATTGCCGAGCACCAAATCCAAAATGGCCTGTCCCCTCATCGGCCTGTAATGTACTGAGTTAGGAAACCCTCTTGAACTCACCTTACAAAACCAGCTCCTTCCAAACCATCTGCTCGAAGAAGGTTCCAATCAATATTAGGAAAGTTAAAGTCACACATTACAACAACCCTAATACATTCACACTTTTCCAAAATATGCCAACCTATGCTTTCTTCAATCTCCCTGCTGCTATTGGGGGGCCTGTAGTAAACCCCTAATGAGGTGACTGCTCCCTTACTGTTCCTAATTTCCACCCATACTGACTCAGTAGGCAGACCCTCCTGGACAGCGGTAACTTTTGTAGCTGTGATACCCTCCTTGTCACAGCTACACCCCCTCCTCTTTGTCCCCCCTCCCTATTCTTTTTAAATGTCCTAAACCCCAGAACATTCCAGCAACCATTCCTGCTCCTGAGAAACCCATGTCTCTGTTATGGCCACAACATCATAGCACCAGGTACTGATCCATGCTCTAAGCTCATCACTTTTATTCCGGATACTCCTTGCATTAAAACAAATACACTTCAACCGATCCCTTGGTTCTTTCCCAGGAAATTCCTTCCCACTGGCTGTGCTACCTTTTGCTATTGCCTCATCTCCACCAACTCTCACCACCACTATATAGCTCAGGTTCCCATCCCCCTGCCATACCAGTTTAAACGCCCCTGAGCCACTTGAGCAAACCTTCCACCCAGGACATTGGTCCCCTTCCAGTCCTTCGTGTACAGGTCCCACCTTCCCCAGAAGGCATCCCAATTATCTACATATCTGAAGCCCTCCCTCCTACACCAGCTGCGCAGCCACATGTTAAGCAGCGCCCGCTCCCTGTTCCTCGCCTCACTGTCTTGTGGCACCAGTAGTAAACCTGAGAACACTACTCTGTTCGTTCTGCTCTGCAGCTTCCACCCTAACTCCCTGAAATCACTTTTTATAACCTCAATCCTTTTCCTGGCTGTATCAGTGGTGCCAATATGTAACACGATTTCTGGCTGTTCGCTCTTCCCTTTCAGAATCTTATACACCCAATCTGAGACGTCCGGGACCCTGGCACCAGGGAGGCAACATACCTTCCGGGAATCCCGATCCTGACCACAAAATCTCCTGTCAATTCTCCTAACAATCGAGTCTCCTACCACTACCGCTTTTCTATTTTGCCCCTTCCCTTCTGGGCCATTGTGTCAGGCTCAGTGCCAGAGAACTGACCACTATGGCTTTCCTCTGGTAGGTCATCCCTCCCAGCAGTATCAAAACGATATACTTATTGCTGAGGGGAATGTCCACAGGAGATCTCTGCACTGTCTGTCTGTCCCCTTTCCTCCCCCTGACTGTAACCCATCTCTCCTTATCCTGAGCCTCAGGAGTGACCAACTGCCAGTAACATCTCTCAAATTACCCCCTCAGCCTCCCAAATGATCCGCAGTTCATCCTGTTCCAGCTCCAATTCCCTAACATGGTTTTCAAGGAGCTGGAGTTAGGTGCACTTCCTGCAGATGTAGCCAGCGGAGACATTTGTCATGTCTCTCACCTGCCACATTCTGCAGGAGGAGCAAGCAACTGCCCTAGAATCCATACTTATCTGAACACCCACACAATACTAAACAAAAAAGCTTAATTCAATTGGTATAAAATCAAGCAATAAACTTATATTCAATACTTTCCTTCCCGGCAGCCCCTCTGGTCCGCGTCACTTCTGCCTCTGCTCCCGCTCCTACTGTGGAGGAAAAACACCGCTGGCCACTACCAGTAAGTAATTTTAAAAATCTCCCTTACCTTAGCTGTAGTCTTCCTGGTTCACCTTACCTCCACTGCTGCTCCCACTCAAAAAGTGGAATCCTATGGGAATGTTAACATTTACAAAATAGAAAGAGTCCAACTGGCCAATCATACATGCGCTGATTCTTTTAAAAAGTTATCCAATTAGTTTCACCTCCCAATCCTCACTGCATGTCAACCTCTGACTTATCCTTGTTACAACAGTTTATGTAGTTGTGACTGTCATTGAACATCCATGGGAAAGTGATTAGATTCTTTCTTGTTGGAGATAATCATTCTTGGCACATATGGCACGAAAGTAATTTTCCATTTATTCATCCAAACTGTTTGTTGTCCAGATTTGTTGAATCCAGGACAATGTAGTATATGAAAATATGTAAATGGTGCTGAGCTCTATGCAAACAGCCGCTAGCATCCCCACTTCAGGCCTAATGATGGAATGTAGGATACTAATGAAGCAGCTGAAGGTGGTTGGGTCTAGGGCAGTAACAAGTCCTGCATTAAAGGCTCTTGTAGAAAAGTGAGCCTACCTCTCAGCCAGGGGGCTTGGAGATTTGCCTGCTCCAGAGGTACGTAATAATATCTCTGAACAGTTAATTAGAAAATACTTAGGAACTCCTGGGAGTGAGATGACTAGTCTCCAGAAGCTACTTCTTTCCTCTTTATGTACGTTAAACGTCTGGCTAGTTGTGAGTTTTCCCTCAATTTATATTGACATAAATTTTACTCTGGCTCCTTGATATAAGTCTGTCTGACGCTGCCTTGATTTTGACGGAAGTCACTCTCATGTCACCCATGGTTTTGAGCTGTCTTTTGTCCAAGTTTTGACCAAGACTGCAATGAGATCCACATCTGAATGAAGCCCAAGCTGAGGATTAGTAAGTGGAGTGTTAGTGAGAAAGTGCCACTTAATTCAATCACTTTGTTGTTTGTTCAGATGAGAATGATAAGCTGGTTGCCATACTGAATTAGTACGACCTCTTGTGTCCAGGACACACCTCTCCAATTTTGCACTTGTCACATAGCTACCAGTGTTGTGTCTGTCTTAGAACAGCATTATAAGGATGTAGTTAGTTCTAGAGCATAAGTTTTCAGCACAACAGGATATTATTAGAGCCTATGTACTTTGCCATATTCATTGTGTTTAGCCATTGCTTGGTATCTTCTGAAGTGACTTGTATGAGCTAAAGACTAGTATTTGTGATGGTGGGGACCTCAGGAGGAGGCCGAGATAAATTCATGATTTGGAGATGCCGGTGTTGGACTGGGGTATACAAAGTTAAAAATCATACAACACCAGGTTATAGTCCAACAGGTTTAATTGAAAGCACACTAGCTTTCGGAGTGTCGCTCCGAAAGCTAGTGTGCTTCCAATTAAACCTGTTGGACCATAACCTGGTGTTGTGATTTTAAACGAGATAAATTCAGTACTTGTGGCTGAAGATGATTGCAAATGCTTTAGCTTTTGCTTTGACCCTTATGGCCTAGGTGGGTCGGTGTCAAATTTGGTAAAAATTGGCTTAAAGGCAGAGAACAGTGAGTTTTTTCACTGAAAAATAAATAGGTATTTTTCAGATTAGAGGAAAATGGACAATGGTGTTCCTCAGAGTCTTTCCTTACATGCCAGTGACTAGCTACAGGAACACAATTGGCAGAATGTGGCCAGTAATATCCCACAAGGATCTATATTTGGGCCTTGATTATTCACATTATATTTAAGTCATTTGGATAAAGGCATAGAAAGTCATATATCAGAAAAAAATCCAATTTGCTGATGACACAAGTCAACATTCTAAAATGTGTAGATGATAACAGAGCATGACAAAAGTAGACTGATAGACTAGAAGAATGTTCAAAATTCGACAGATGGATGTCAATGTAATCAAGTGTAAGGCTATCCATTCTTGGACAGAAGGAGGATAGATCAGGGCACTTTTTAGTTGGTATTAAATTAAATACAGGTGAGTGTTCAAAGACACTTGGGAGTTCAGGTGTGTAGATCTTTAAAATGCAAAGAAGAGGTGCAGAAAATAAAGCTAATGCATTTAAATTTAAAGGACTGGAGAATAAGGACACAGAAATTGTGCTGCAGTTATACGATAACAACAATTATACAATAACAGTTTAAACTCCACTTGGAGTGCTGTGAGCAGACCTGAGTACCACACATTGAGAAGGATAAATCAGCGTTGGAGGGAGTACAATGTAGGTTTCCAAAATCAATACTGGGCTTCAAAGTTAAATTCTGACAAGAGTGATATAACTTTTTTTCTCCAGAATTTAAGGTTAGGGAATGATCTAATCAACGTTTCCAAGATATTAAAAAGAAGCAACAGGGTAAAAAGGATAAACTATTTCCACTGGTTGGGGATTGTAGAACCAGGGGGCACAGTCTAAAAATTAAGGCTATACCTTTCAGAAAGATATTAGGAAGCACTGCAACACACATAAATGACAGTTGAAGCCAGATCAGTTGTTAATTTTTAAATTTGAGATAGCTAAGGAATAAATTCCAAAGAAATGGAGTTAGGTCACAGATCAGATGTCACTTCATTGAATGGCAGAACAGCTGAATTGCCTACTCTTTTTCCTATGTTCTTATAAATGATCAATGGTTTCAAACAAAATTGAATGAGCATTTGAAGGGCATAAATTCACAAAGCTGACTCAATTGCTCCACTGGGAGCAAGCATTGATCTGATGTGCAGAAATGGACTCCTTCTGGATCATAAATGACTTACTTTATGGCCTTATTGGTGCCTTTAGATGATATCTTTCTCCCATTTGTGAAGTGGCAGGAATTGAATGCTATTAGTGGTAAGAAAATGTCAGCCAAGTGCTTCAAAGGAGGATTGTCTTGTGTCCCAAAAAAGTATTAACAGGAGTGATGACTTAGGCAGCAGTAAATTACCATATACAATACAAAGGAGCTTTGGCTGAAGAAAAAGCGGAGAAAGTAAGTTTTACAAATTATCTCACTAATTCAGCATTGATAGTGTCTGTTACATTTAGTACGAACAACAATTGGACAGGAAACCTAACAACAACTGAAAGCAAATAA